>NC_139352.1:118687931-119184531 GCF_055883805.1 Amblyomma maculatum | reverse complement strand
TGCAGCCGCGCATGATGAGCGCGCATGGACCGACGACGGGGTGTATGCCTGTATAACCTGCCTGCCTGCCTTCTGCAGCTGCCTGCTGGCTCTCTCTCGCTCTCTCCGTTCTATTGCCGTTCTCTCCCGCTCTGCATTACAAGACGTTTCCTCCCAGTTTTTTCTCTTTTTGTCTTTTTTCTCCTCGGCCCACATTTTCCCGGTTGGTACACGGCACAAAAGCGGTCACACGCGACGGCTGCTTGCTTGCTTGTTCTCTAGAGCAGTTAGGCAGGTCATGACTAATTACGAAGTGCCCTGTCTCGGGCCCCCGTGTATAAAGGCACGTGCGAAGGCATGCTGCCGGCCGCTTTCGTTGTCTTCTGCACGAGGTGTGTCATTTTCAGCGCAGTTCTTTCTTTCATTCATTATTTGATTCGTTCATTCATTCGTCATCCGTTTGTAGGGACAGATGCATCACATTATGTATGTATCGATCGAAAGTTATTGCAGTTGTCTGGTACCTTAGAAATGGTACTGCTCATTCCCTGCGGCGGATTTAGGAGGGCGATGGGGCGGGGCGGCAGATATGAGGAGGAAAAACGGCTGGCAGCCACCGTTAGCGAGAAATTCTTAACGAAAAAATTAAGTCCATGACAAGGTCATTTTCCCGATAACTAATTGGCCAAGAAATGTATTGCGAACACAAAACTGCCCCCTTCTCCTTACCGTTCATCCCATCTACTCCACGGCAGAAATGCTTCCCTGGCTCAGTATCAGCCATGAAGGACATGTGTTTCCGAAGTGCGGCCACTAACAGCTGTCATCGTTCAGGTTACCCAATTGATGAGCCAGCGAGCATTTTCTTCCTTTCAGCTCCAGGCTCTGAATTCATTAGCTTTCGCCTGAGTTCACACGCTTTTCATCAGCAATCTAGTAGGGAAGTGACGACGTGTCTTGTCGCTAACTTTGAAAACATGCGAATGCAAAGAAGAAACGGGTGAGTTTTATTCATTCATTTCATTAATTCATTTATTAATACTGTCAGGCTCAGCCTATGTAGGCTATAACATGAGTACAGCAACACGTATACTCATGCATCAGGAAGCCCTGTGGTAACTCCTTCATGGGGGCACAGCACCACGTCTACATGAGGCGCTCACCGATGTTACTGTTGCAGGTTGCCCTTTTGTTGAGCACATCACTTGATGCACGGAACCCCGGCAGTACGTTACATGGACCGACAATCTCGGAAATTCTACGCACATGCCACGTCTGGAATGCTGCCGTCACCTCTGCTGGCAACCGGGGTGGTCAACACGAGACAGCGTTATCACTATAGGAAGGCGCCTATATATACATCGCCATTTCAACACCCTCCGCTGGGGCGCAGCACCATGTCTACCATGGGGCGCTCACCGATTTTACTGTTGCAGGCTAGTTATCTTGACCGCTCCTACTGCTGCGTAAAAAGCGACAACTGTTTTCTTGTTGCGGTGTTGTGCCCCAGTAAAGGGTAGTTTCAATTCAGAGGCTTCGGCAAGTCAGTAATAGGTTTGTTTAGTAGGATATTTTTGCTTCTGTCGGGAGACGTTGAGTCAACCCCTGGGCCTAGAAATGATGACGTCCTGGCAACTGTCTTGGCTACCGTCTAAAGAATTGAGTTGGGGCAAGACGACATTCGCAATGAACTTCGCGCCTTAAAAAATTGGCAGGCATCCGTTGACGTTGAGCTTAGACAGCTGTCGGCTCGCATTCGTGTGCTAGAGGTTGGCACTGCGGGCCTAAAAAACATCCGTCCTTCGCCTGTCGAGACGCCGGAGGCGGTGCTCGACATCTCTGGCAAATTAAAGTCAATAGAATCGCGCTGCGATGATGCTGAAAATCGCCTTCGTCGCTCCAATCTACTTTTCTTCGGCTTACTGGCACATCTGACGAAACGTGGCAATCCGCAGAGGAAAAAGTAATAAAGCTCTGCGATGAAATCCTCGGGGTAGAAGTAATACAGTCTCAGATAGAACGGGCACATCGTCTTGAAAAATACCAAGCAGAAAAATGCCAACCAATTATTGTAAAACTTGCGTTCTTCAAAGACAAACAACGTATTTTGGAAAAGGGGCACAAATTCAAGGACACAGACTACGCTGTAAGAGAAGATTTTTCTTTTGGAACTCTGCTGACTCGAAGACGCCTTCTTGAATATGATAAATCACAGCCTGCATCATATAAGCTAAATGTGGACAAACTGCGCATAGGTGACGGAACCTATCTTTTTGATGCGGTATCTGGGGCTGTGGTCTGATCAAGCTAGCTCACACGGAAAGCAGCAGCAGCTGGTACTACCAATCATTCCAACTCCTCTCACCTCTATCATGCGCCATCAAGGTTATATTTATCATATACTAACATGAGTAGTTTAATGCCCAAACGCATCGAACTAAGTTCGTATCTCGAAAACAGTGATTGTGACGTCTTGGCGTGACTGAAACGTGGCTAAGCCCCGATATTACTGATACAGAGGTCCTGCCCGACACCATCTGACTATGGCATTTACCGCAACGACAGATGCAACAAAAGGAGAGGTGGTGTCCTCATAGCCGTCAGAAAATGCATAACATCACACCTCGTTAACTTACCCTGTCTTTTAGAGATTATCTGGATCAGCATCAAATCATCTTTAGGTAATTCAATAATAGGTACCTGTTACAGACCACCTGAAACCTCTGATGTCTTCACTTCTCACTTGCGCGATAACTTCTGTGCCATCAGATCGAAATTTCCAAAAGCCAATATATTTCTTACAGGTGACTTTAACTGTCTGGATATTGACTAGCCGAACTTAACTGCCAGCTCTCGCGGCTCTAAAGAATTCATCGACTTAACTTTGGATTTTTCCCTCGTCCAGTTAGTTAATCTACCAACCCGTGCGACTAATATCCTCGACCCCGTTCTGACGACTTGCCCCGAAAACCACTAGTGAGGGATTCAGTGACTATCTGCTTCTAAACTTCACTTTTAACATTCCATCACATACACGGCATCTGACGCACAAACGTATTTTCAACTATAAAAAAGCTGATTCAATGCAATTAACATTGGTCTCCAGGAATTCTCCTGTTCGTTCATTCCCACTCTTTCTTCCCGAACTGTCAATGAAAACTGGACCATGTTCAAAGAAAAGCTACTGAATCTAATACATGCTTACATGCCTCAAATTTCATTCCGCATGAACATATCGAAACCATGGTATCATATAGCCACTCCGATCACTAAAAAATAAAAAGAAACGGTTGTTCAAAGCAATGCAAAAATCTAGTTATCTGTCTTTGAAACTGAAGCAGACATTGTGCGAAAAAGAATATTGCAGTGCCGTCCGAAAAGCAAAGAACATTTTTTTTTTTCTCATGACCTTCAGTCTCTTGTGCATAACGACCCGAAAAAGTTCTGGCGTACAATCTCCCCACATAACACGCAGGCCCGTATTGTTCTACAGGATGACGCCGGAAATATCATTACTGACGAAAAAGGTGCTTCAAGTTCTAACAACTTTTTCACATCAGGGTTCACCGTCAAAGATCATTGTAACATTCCCGCTACTGCTGATGCTGACTATAGGTATATGTCTGCAATCGAACTAACCGTTGAGGGTGTCATGTCAATAAGAAATCTTAAAATGTCCGTTACATCTGGTATAGACGGAATTAACGCCAAGATTCTTAAACTCAGTATATAACATCAAGTAGCCTAATCCTTTACCACATTTTTCAGCAATCTCTATCTACAGGCGAACTTCCGTTCGATATTGAAAAATTAGCAAAATCATCCCTGTGTTCAAATCTGGCGACGGAAGCAATATCAGTAGCTACCGGCCCATATCTCTAACAAGTATTGCATGCAAGCTTCTAGAACATATCCTTGCGTCTAACGTTGCGCAGCATCTAGAACTAAATGGCTTCTTTTATCCTTATCGACATGGTTTTAGGAAAGGTCTGTCATTGGATACTCAACTTATGGAATTCACTCAAGAAGTGCTATCTGACATGAACGATAACCAACAGATGGATTGTGTTTTCGTTGTCTTTTCTAAAGCATTTGACCGTGTAGCTCATTGTCGTTCAATTTCCAAGCTTTCCGCGCTAAACATCGACTCTTTAACACTATCGTGGATTAGAAACTTTTTGTCATTTCGCAAACAATTCACCTGCATAAATGATTGTTTGTCTTCCTTTTCTTAAGTATCGTCTGGCGTTCCCCAGGGCAGTGTCTTGGGTCCTTTATTATTTTTAATATATATTAACGATCCAGCTACTAAAATTGCCTCTACTATACGTTTGTTTGCGGACGACTGTATTATATACCGTAAAATTTCTAATTCAACTGATCACCTTGCTCTACAGGAAGACCTGGACCGTATAACATGCTGGTATGGTAATTGGCTAATGAAAGTTAACACGGACAAATGCTACTCACGACTTTCAGCTGCAACATATCTAATTTTACTTTCACCTATTTGCTCAATAATCAACGAGTCTCTGCGGCGTCTTCATACAGATATCTTGGCATTCATTTCACTGCTAATCTTTCCTGGTCGACACACGTAAATAAAATCACAGCAAAGGCTTCACGTACTCTCGGATATCTAAAACGTAATCTTCACGCTGCGCCTTCTGCCACTCGAAAACTTGCTTATCAGACGTTTGTTCGCCCACAACTTGAATTCGCTGCACCCATCTGGTCGCCCCATCAAGCATAATTAATCATTGTCTTGAATCTGTACAAAACCGCGCTGCACGCTTCATCGCTAGCGATTAAAACTATCATTCCAGAGTGAGTAAGACCAAGTTATCCTTATCTATTCCATTTTTAGAATCACGTCGAACAATCTCACTTCTCTGTTTATTTCACGTTGCCTTTGTCACAGCCATGCCATACATCTCATCGCCTTCACAATCACAATAGCTTCACACGCATTTTCGGTCTTACTAAAGCATTTAACTTGTCTGCCTTCCCACGTGCCATAAGCCTATGGAATAACCTTCCTGATTACGTTACTAACATCAGTGATATTGCAGCGTTCAGAGAAATGATAGTTGGCATAATTGCTTAATATTTGGTCTATGCGCTTTTAGAAACAATAATATTTTGACATTGTACAAAATCCACATTATTACCCTCTTGTTAGCTTCAACTGATAATTGTGTTTTGTCCCATGTAGCCTTATTTTAAACTTTGTATAACTGCTTCTTTACGTTTCAAAAACTTCGTGTAACCATTGCGTAACGTTTTCTTTCATTTGTTGTATTTTGCTCTTACATTTTGTTATTTGATTTGTATGCCCCACTCACACAATACTCCTAACAAGAAGCCTGTGAGTTATTTGAATAAAAATCTAATAAAGGAGGAAAGAAAGAAAAGGAAAAGAAAGCAAGAAGGCCTAAATAAGGAAATGAATATATCAGGAAAGAAGAAATGAAGTAAAAAAAGGAAAATAAAGAATGAAGTAAGGAAACAAGTAAATTGAGCAAAACAATTTACAAGTCTTCAACGCTGCTGAACCAAATATTGAGCGAAAACATTAGCTGCGAGTGACCGAGCGCTCTTCTTCTCTTTTTCTTCTTCCTCAGCCCACATATAAATCACCGCTTTAACCAAGCCGTATAAACGTGCCTTAGTGGCCTATAGGGGTAACGTGAATGCCAGGGTCCTAGCAGGCTGATTCTGATATAACCATCCCATGTGAAAAGAGAGACCCAAGTTGGCAGCTCCTGCCAGCCCACGCCCTAGTGTCACGTGGGGTGTGACGTCACAGCGTCACGCGGGTAAGACGTGGCTACCGCCGCGTTACGCTGAAGGCTCGAAATCTAGAGTAGTATTGCTTTCGCAATGAAAAAAACAAAAAAAAAAAAGGAGCGGCTAAATGGGGAAAGAAACAGGAAAGAAAGAACAGGAGGATGAAGTCGGGGAATGAAGATGGAAACAGAGGTGGAAAGAAGGGAAGAAAAACCGAACAACCTATCCGTCCATGTACCCACTGTAAGCTTATAGAACCGCGTCTCTGCGGCAGGCGCGTGTCGTATATGCCTTATCCACTCTCACGTTATATTCTCCTCTTGCTCAACGTTCCCGGCCGCTTCTGCCCCCGGCATCTGTCGGACGTCAGCGAAATTTCAAAACCGATGCCCCGTCGACCGCCACTTTGCGCGTGATGTGAATGCAAGATGGGGACGCGAATGGCGGCGAATCCACCGCGCTGCTTGGCGCCGCGACGCGGGTGTAATTAAGGATCATCGTGGAGGGTAGTTTCGTTACTATGTGTTGCAACTATGAAAAAGCAAGAAAATACCGGAGAGCAGTCATCCTTCAAGGGCGGGATGGAAACGAGTTAGAAAAAGATTTATTCACCTATATGTGAGCAACAAAAACGTGCGTGCTGTAGCTGCTGCAATGAAAGGCAGATGAAAGAAAAGCAAGTTAGTGAATAACTGGATGCATGGACCCCAGCCGAAACAGCTTTAACTGCTAGCGCCAGTTGAGCCTACCTTGATTGTACCTAATAGGCCAAAACATCTTTAATTAAGATACATAACTCGTAAATTATACACAGTGTATGGCTGTATATATACATACGCAAACATATTGCCACTTGATACAAGTAGGTATGCAATGTTATGCGTAGTAGAGGCAGCTTTTGCAGGGAATTAAGGGCTAATGCAGGGTCAGAAGTAGGGACAGTACATGGGCGCATAGGTATAAGCTTATGATGGTCTATGCATGTACTACAGGGTGGACCAGCCTTAACGGAAACGTTTTACTGTGTATCAAACCTGAGTGAAATCAACTGGCACACGTCGCATGGCCAGAGAAACTTAACTTGGTGACGGGCGGCGGGTGCGGCTTAACCCTGTATTATTCTTATGCACACAATTTTCAAAGGGCCCTTCTTCTTCGTTAGGTTGCGGCTGGGGAGCTCTTTACCAGCCCTTTTTCTTAATGAGAGAAAAATGGCGAGTGTGCATTTCAATCCTGTAATCCTGTCAAAAGTATAGAAAGATCGATGCTGATCATACTTTATGCATTATGGGATGAACACTATACAGCAATTAAGCTATACATGAGCGCATTTCGAGTGGTCTGGCCCTGAGTCTCTGTATTCTGTCCTACTCTGCAGCGGGCACGTGTACGTATACGTGCAACTGAACTCAAAAAGAATTAAAACTGACCTGTTCGAGTGTTTCGGCTAAAACTAGATTTAATTTAATTGATGTAGGATTTAACGCTCCAGAGTTGCTATGTGGCTATGAGAGACGCCAGGTTCCGGAAATTATGTCCACGTGAGGTTCTGTAGAGGGCACTGAAACCGCACAGTACTCAGGCGTCATGTTTTTCAGCTCTATCTAAAATCGACCGGGATCATTATTATAAATTCAATCTCCGAGGAGATACGCAAAACTGGAGATTAGCTGTAGCGGCACACGCCTGTCGCCCGAAGCAGGCTGAAGGTTCTGCCGCGCATCCTTCCCACATGCCTTGCAGAACACATATATCTGCAGCCGCTTTGGGGGCGGGAGGAAGACTGCGGTTGTCCGCAGTTTCAACCATAGGAAGACTGAACGATACCCACATGTATGGGCTTTGTTTGGCCTAGCGTCTACTGCCGCAAAGCACAGGTGCGAAAAGGCAAATGTGCGGACGAAGACCCGAGTGGCGGTGCCAATCCATAATCATGAATGCAGGACAGCTATAGAACTAGTTTAACGGAGATTCACGCACTAAAAATAAAAGCAAAAGGTAAGGAGTATATACGAGAAACAATGGCTCAAGAGGCCACAGCTTCCCTCCAAACACATTTTTTTAATGCCTTTCATACAGTTTGTGGCGCGGGCGTTCAGTTCATGCTTTTTTTTCTTGAGCTTCTTTTTTTTTTTCTGCCGATCATGCTTATTTGTTCTGTTTCGGTATAAGAACGTGGGCTGGAAAATATAATATCGCCTATTTCATCCAATGCCCACACGTTCGGCTTAAAGAACGTTAGTCAGTCGAACTCTATACCTTCCTCCGATTTAGAAATACTGCCGTTCCTGAGCTCAAATGTTTTTGTATTCGCTGACTTCTGGACTCGGAGATGTCCTGGCTACTGTCGACCGAACGGGCGAGTTTCACTGGGGACACACATAAGCTTGTTTCAGTGTGCGACTGTGCATCAACCAGCCGTGGCAGCAGGAACTTCTGGATCAACGGATTCGTAATTCGAAAGCAGCGTTTTGCCCATGCCTGCCCGCTCGCTCAACCTGAGGAATTTGACAACAACTGGACCGTATTCCAGTCTTGAAAACGGAACTCTCCTTTCTCGGTGTGCATATAAGTGCGGGTTTCAGTTTCCTCTAATAAAGTTGCAAGTTCAGCGCTCTGTCCTATCTTATTCTTCTTTTCCTCTGATTGTGTTCGCGCTGCTGATACATATGTATCTCCTTTGCAAACGGCAGCAAGGCAAGGAGACACTGCGCTGAGCATGACCTCTGCACAGCATAACTTTCTATTTCAATTCCGACACAGCCCGCGTGCTCCTCTGATTCTAAAATTTCCCAGCGTCTCCTCCTCCATGAAGGAGTTCTGTGTGTCGGCACTCCTCCCGTCCATCCGCGCATGCAAAGCGCCCTTACTTCCCAACAGAGGCACACTTTTCGTGGATGCGTTCGTCCTGCGTTATGCTGTATACGCCCCCCTTGGTTTGTTCACTGGGCCGTTCCAGCGGTTCTTTTCTCTGTCGAGCGAAGAGACAGAGAGCGTGCAGGTAGCATCGCGTGCGCATCGTATCGACACGCACTCGCCTCTCCCCCACATCACTCCACCCAATCTCTCTAGCATTCGCGCCCAGTCGCAAACAGCATCCATCTAGCATGATGAACAGAGAGCGAAGCAAGGAGATGAGGTCTAAGTGAAGAGTGGCGCGGAGGAGGCAGGTAGGGGAACCCGAAGAGGGCAGGGGCACAGCCGACGACGATCTTTCTACCTTTTGCCTGTATGTGCGCACGAGTGTACGTAGACGCGCGCACGCACACAGGCAAGAACGCGAGTCAAGGCAGGGGGCGCTGCTGTACACGAGACACGGTCGTTGCACTCCGGGCACGCTGTTGGCGGAGGGGCGAGAGGTGGGGTGAGTATATAGATGATGGCCGGAGGAGCTTGTATTCTTGCCTCTCGCAGACGGCAAAGTGCGCGAGCACGGCGAATCTCGCGATGCTCGGGGAGCGATGCCACCGCACTCTTAATGCTGCTAGATGGATGCAGGAGACGTGTAAGCACGGGTTCAGAAGAGGAGGGCAAGGAGGGGGTGGTGGAAGGCGATGCAAGCTCCTCCCCGCGTTACCCACAGTGGCTCCTGCTGCTGCTGCTGGCAGCGTCACCATACGATCGCTGTCTCGGCAGTAGTTCGGTGCTGCACAACCAGGGCTGCAAGGCGTGTACGTCTTCGCAATTTTGGCGATTGTAGTTGCACAGTGCCGCCAACGCGCGGTGCTTGCATGCACATAGCACCGTATTATCCATTTGCTAGCATCTTTTTATGCTTACGTGTTTATGCCACGTTTCTACCATGCTTGGTTAAATTTAATAAAGCTTAGTGTAACACTTGTTTAGCTATACATTTCGTATACTCGTGTATGTTTTGACGGTTAGAATAGCTCCAAGACCCGGGGAAACGGTAATTTCGCGTCGTTTTGATATAGTCAGCTGACTAACCACACTTGGGGTTCGTGGGGGGATGCATGGTGATGAAGCTACCTGAGCTTTCGACAAGCGCTTTCTGGTCTTCCTTTCAATAACACATCTGCATGTGGTAAGACCAAATAACTTTTTAAATATATTTCTTTTCAACCCGAGAAACGTTTTCCTTCAAACACACACACACACACACACACACACACACACACACACACACACACACACACACACACACACACACACACACACACACACACACACACACACACACACACACACACACACACACACACACACACACACACACACACACACACACACACACACACACACACACACACACACACACACACACACACACACACACATATATATATATATATATATATATATATATTTGCAAGGATCACATCGTGCTTGCAATGTTGCTATAAGACGACGAGTGAGTGAAAAAAGCGCTCTCGAACGCAAGCGTTCTCTCGTTGCTCATTGGCAGACACGTTCCGAAGCTTTCGCAGCGCTGCAGCGAAACTATCGACAAGGGACGAGAGGAGAGGCAGCGTCGTCAAAGGAGGGGGATGCAGTCAAACCGAGAGCTCCCACTCTACCAGAGCCACGCCTGCTCTCTCCCCTACTTACTGCTGCTGCTCCTGCCTGCTCCCCGGCGTGAGCGATTATCTGTCGCCGGTCGCATGGAAAATGCGCGAGCCACTTTGCTGCCAGGCAGCGCTCTCGTCTACGGAAGGAAAAACAAACCAAAAAAAGAAAGCGGGGAAAGGGGGAGCCGTAACTGCGACACGGCGAGGGTCGCTTATTAGCGCCCTGCAACCTCTCTCCACCTTGTGCCTGCCTGGCTATAGCACCCGGAGTAGTTTCTATCGTAGCGGAAGTGCTTCAGGTCTTGTATACCTATATATGTAAGGGCGTATGAGCGCATGCGTGAGGGCTGTCTCACGGGGGCAATCTTTAATAACAGAAGCGGGATTGTTTTTTTCTTCTTGTTGTTGAGAGAAGCGTGGGAGCCTGCGTTGGTGGTGATGAGGGATGTTGTCTGAGAGGCGCACACTTATGCGCCTTTGATCAATTATTTTAGTTGAAGGGTTTCATCTCCGGGTTGCCCGCCATGCTTTAAATTCTTCTTTTCCTCAGTTCTGATCTTTATCCCCTGGTCGTAAAGCGGCGCTGCTGCTCTCGTTATTTTTTCGAAGGAGTTGAAAGTACAGTGGCTAGAATAATTGAAAGTCGAGAGGAGAGAATGGCTCTAAGAATATTCCTTTTTCTCTCATTATCTGCGGCCAATATATCCTAGGCCCGAGACTTCACAGGACTGTGCCTTTCAAATGTCTCCGCGTTTCTATTCGTTTGCACCTTCTATAATGTATAACCTTTTAGTGGTCTTGTAGCGTTATACGCCAGCCTTGAACCTGGAACAGGTACACTTAGTTTTTATGTGACGTCACACCATCCTCTTTCGCCGGATGTCCGCCATTGGCAGATACTATATATGCCAGGTACTCGCAGGGCTCGCTGTCATGCCCGCCCGTTCGCGCTTTAGTAGGGAGTTTAGAATAGGGGACCCAAGGCTTGGGGCCCCCAAGAAAATAGCGTGCCGCGGTGCAACGTGCGAGCCGACCGGCGAGTTTTACAATAGGGGTTTTCCCGACGCAGCAGAGCAGGGCTGCCGGGCTAGCGTTCATCGATTGCAGCGTCCCGACGGTAAACCGTTAAAAGCATTTAAACATATAAAAGCCAACAACGCTATTTCATTAATCAGAAAGCGCTCTTATTGTACAGAACTATACCAAAATTATCAGTTTTAACCAACGCTCTTAGGTCTAAACTAAGAACGTTGGTTATAATCTTTCTCGCCAGACAAGACGAAATCAGCCAATAGCCAATCCAGGCCGAGCCGCGAAACCTCATTTGAACGGGTGATGCTAGATTCACACCAAATCGGTCTAGGGGCAGAGCCTCCACTTTTCACGTGACCGTTGACGTCATGGCATCGGCAAAAAGCATAAAAAAAAAAAAGATTTGTTCCGGCGCGGCGGCTACGCGCGGAAAGCGTCGCCGAGGTAATGTCGCCTGCTTCAACTTTAGAGCCATAACGGCCGCTTGTGTACCCTGCACTCGTTGTGGCAAGCCAGCAGGGGGAACTTAAAATTCCTTATGCTAGCATAAGCAGTCTTCCCAGCTATTTATTCACTTTTTTTTTTCAAATCTTCGCCGAAAGAGCGCGCGAATCTCGTTCAGTTTCACACTATATTATAGCTGTTGCAATGTGAGTGATGATTATACAAACTTACTATGTGCACTCGATGTGAGCTTAGATACATTGTTCTTGAACGATACCTTTAATTGTGATCATTCGAACCGCGCATTTGCGGAGCTACGCTGATCATCAAAATTATAGACTTACCGATCTATAGCTGCATATTGCGCAACTTAATTCTATGCAGCTAATAAAATGGCACATTTTTAGCTGGCATGGCGTTTCGTCGGCACTTATCTCGATCATGCACAGAACCTTCATGATGGGGTCGTCATTGAATTCACCAGCTGGCACAGATATATATAATATATATATATATATATATATATATATATATATATATATATATATATATATATATATATATATATATATATATATATATATATATCCATTTTACTCTCGGGATCTTACTTTATTTCATTTTAGCATATGTATATTGCCGCGTGCCTCTCTGAAAAGAGGACAAAGAAGAACAAAGGACAAAGAGGACGAAACTGAGTGTAGCGCGTGGAACTGTTCCCATCAGTGATCGCTGCCTTGTACTCGTTACATTTTCTGGTGGAGGGGCCGGGTACGATTTCCCTTTTTTGCTGAGTGCAACCCCTCAAGGGCAACCGAGAGCCACCACGGATTTGACACCGGTCCATCGCAGTTGCAGCCGCCGCCTTCGAGGTCAGTCGCCAGAGTTCGGGCCTCTTTCCTGCACGCCTGTGGCCAACATGCATAGGTCCAACCCGAACATTGCTTCTAACGGAGAGTCTTCACCCCAGTTCGTCGTCCTCCAGACTCGAACGCCACCGTCCTTCCATGGCGAGCTTTATGAGGACGCTGAAGACTGGCTGGACCAATTCGAACGGGTCGCCAATTACAACGGCTGGGATGAGCAAATAAAGCTCTATAATGTCTACTTTGCTCTCGAAGATTCAGGGCGGACGTGGTTCGTGAACCACGAAACGACACTATCAACATGGGACCTACACCGCCAACGACCGAAGAGAGCGTGCGTAGTCGGCGCTGAAATCTCGTATCCAAGCCCCAAACGAGAGCATTGGAATGTTCTACGAGGACATGATCCGCCTTTTTAGGCGTTCTGATCCAAATATGTCAGAGGAGACGAAAGTGCGCCACCTAATGCGCGGGGTGAAGCAAGAACTATTTGCAGGGCTTGTGCGCAATCCACCTGGCACGGCATCAGAGTTTCTAGCGGAGGCCACCACGATAGAACAAACACTTCGACACAGGGCTCAGCACTATAACCGTAACGTGTCCGCCATGTCACCGGTCGTCTACGGTTCCGGCATCAACGGTTCTGATGATGCCTTAAGGGAGCTGATTCGATCTGTGGTCAGGGAAGAGCTGAGACATATTCAGCTACAGGGTCTAACATCGTCGTCGAGGCTTCCATCGCTCGCGGAGGTCGTTCGCGAAGAAGTGAGGCAAGCCGTTGTCCCGGAACCGTCTGTGCCTGGTGTGCAGCCACCGCCACCGAGTGTGCCAACGTACGCGGCCGTGCTTCAGCAGCATAACCTCTGTGATCCTCCAAGAGGGAACCCCACTGTGCCGCATCCAAACCAGCACCACAGTGGGTACGGCTCTCCCAGAGCCAGAGTGAACCCCCTACTCTTGATCCAAGCCCACGCCATCCTCCTCTTCTAGCCGAAGCACGATTCCGAAGGACTGACGTCTGGCGTACCCCTGACAATCAGCCCCTTTGTTACCACTGTGGTGAGGCCGGTCACATGTTAAGGTTCTGTCCGTACCGCCGCGCCGGACTTCGTGGCTTCCATCCGCGTGCACGATGTCCTCGGAGTGGTGAACGACCACCCGAAATCGAGGAGTACCTGTCGACGCATACGAATCCTCCGGACGTCCCACAGTACGGGTCCCGCGTCATTACCTCTTCCCGTTATCGTTCTCCAAGTCCACGGCCCTCTACATCCCGCACTAGCCGCTCGACGAGCCCCCGCTCCCACAGGCTTCGGAAAAACTAGGAACAGCGACCTGCGGAGGTGAGGCCGCTGACGAGAGAAGTGGTGAACATCCTCCATCAAGTTTAGTACAAGATAACGGCTATCAGACGGCGACATGTAACGATGAACCTGAGTGCGCAGTTTCGGACATACCAGTTTCTATCGACGATTGTCTCATTACAGCATTAGTTGATACGGGGGCGGACTATTCAGTTATGAGCAGTGGGTTAGCCAGGAAATTGAAGAAAGTTTTAACCGAGTGGACTGGGCCTCAGATCCGCACTGCAGGGGGACACCTTATTACCCCGGCTGGAAGATGCGTTGCGAGAGTTGCAATTGACGGATTTGTTTATGTTTGCGACTTCGTTGTACTTACCCACTGCTCGCGAGACGTCATACTCGGCTTGGACTTCTTACAGGCTAATGGTGCGATAATTAATTTACAAGAATCACGAGTGACATTTTCGCCGAGCCAAGCCATTGCGAGATCTAGCGTCGACGGTTCATCAACGTCCGCCTTACGTATTACAGCTGCTGACGTTACGGTCCCGCCACGGTGCAGCATTATGGTCTTGGTAGAAAGTGACTCACCATGCGACCGAGACGTACTGGCAGAGACTAACGTGGGCTTGCTTCTTGAGAAAGGGATCTGCGCTGCAAGAGGACTTGTTCGCTTACGGGATGGTTGTGCGAAGCTCTGGATTACAAATTTCGGGACCGAGTTCCAACACATTGCGAAAGGAACGGCCATCGCGTATGTTGCCGACTTTATTGAGCCAGGGAACATCTGTACTCTGGCGCCGCCGTCACCAGCCAGATGTAATGCACCCGACATTCTATCAACTGTGGACATTAATGCCAATCTGTCGGTGGTTGAGCGGCGGCGACTCCTGGACCTCCTTCAGGAATTTGCTGGATGCTTTGCAACGTCTTCGAAAGTTGGGCGTACCTCAATAGCCAAACACCGCATTATGGTTGACGCGGAGACCAAGCCGATTTCCCAACACCCATACCGAGTGTCGTCAACGGAACGAGAGGCTATTCGAAGACAGGTGCAGGAAATGCTTATCGATGACGTGGTACAGCCGTCTACCAGCCCCTGGGCTTCGCCTGTAGTGTTGGTGAAGGAAAAAGACAACACTTTGCGTTTTTGCGTCGATTATCGTAAGTTAAATCAGGTAACGAAACGGGACGTATACCCGCTCCCACGTATCGACGACGCATTGGACCGGCTACGCAATGCCAAATATTTCTCGTCGCTTGACCTCAAGAATGGCTACTGGCAGACAGAAGTGGACGAAAGGGACAGAGAGAAAACAGCGTTCGTCACCCCCGACGGCCTTTATGAATTTAAAGTGCTTCCTTTCGGTCTCTGTTCTGCACCAGCAACCTTCCAGCGAATGATGGACACCGTTCTCTCTGGACTGAAGTGGCAAACGTGCTTAGTATATCTTGACGATGTCGTCATTTTCGCGGCTACTTTTGAGGAGCACCTTGACCGACTGCGAATGGTACTACAGGCACTGCGTTCAGCCCAACTGACGATAAAACCAAAGAAATGCCATTTCGGATTCCAGGAGCTCCGCTTTCTTGGCCATGTTATTAGTTCTGGGGGCGTGAAACCAGATCCCGAGAAGACTGCTGCTGTGGAAAAGTTTCCGCGCCCAACTGACAAAAAGTCCGTTAGAAGGTTTTTGGGGCTTTGTGCCTATTACAGGCGTTTCGTAGAGAATTTTTCAGTGATTGCTGAGCCTCTTACGCGTCTTACCCGAGACAATGTTCCTTTTGCGTGGCAAGATGATCAAGAGGATGCTTTCAACGAGTTGCGCCGGCGACTGCAGGCCGCCCCGATACTTGCCCATTTTGACGGAAACGCCGCTACGGATATCCATACCGATGCCGGTAATTTTGGACTCGGTGCCGTTCTGATTCAGTGGCAAAATGGCACTGAAAAAGTTATCGCTTACGCAAGTCGCTCTCTTTCAAAAGCAGAGACAAACTACTCAACCACGGAAAAGGAATGTCTCGCGGTAGTTTGGGCCATAACTAAGTTCTGACCCTATATTTACGGCCGACCTTTTAGGGCTGTGAGCGACCACCATTCGTTATGCTGGCTAGCCAACCTCAAAGACCCCTCTGGACGGCTTGCAAGGTGGCGTCTCCGTCTCCAAGAATACGACATTACGGTTGTATACAAGAGCGGCCGTAAGCACAGCGACGACGATTGCTTGTCTCGTGCACCAGTTGATGCTGCCCCTCCCGACAGAGAAGACGATGACTTCCCGTTTCTTGCTGTCGTCACGACCACCGACATGGCCCAGCGTCAACGGGCTGACCCCGGTTTACGCCCGCTTATTGAGCATCTCGAAGGCCTTGATGTAGCTGTCCCACGTGCTTTTGCACGGGGTTTATCCTTCTACAGCATTCGCAATGGCGTCCTATATAAGAGAAACTTTCAGCACAACAAGGAAACCTTTCTTCTCGTTGTGCCGTCCGACCTCAGGCCAGAAATCTTGCACGCATGCCACGATGAGCCTTCGGCTGGACATTTAGGAGTCACGCGAGCATTAGCACGCATTCGACAAGAATACTATTGGCCTAAGTTGCTGCCTTCAGTCCAGCACTACGTGAGAACATGCCGAGATTGCCAGCGGCGAAAGACACCTCCGCTGAAGCCTGCAGGGCTCCTTCAGCCGATAACTCCGCCAACAGCCCCTTTCCAGCAAGTGGGTATGGATCTTCTGGGCCCTTTCCCAACGTCCGCATCAGGGCACAGATGGATAGTAGTGGCGACGGACTACTTAACGCGATACGCCGAGACAGAGGCACTTTCCCGTGCAACTGCTGCAGAAGTAGCCCAGTTTTTTCTTAAGACCATCGTACGGCGCCACGGTGCCCCATCGGTTATTATCACTGACCGCGGCCTTTACGGCTGAACTAATGCAGGCTCTCTTCGGTCTTACCCGCACAAGTCATCGTAGGACTACTGCTTACCATCCGCAAACAAACGGACTGACTGAATGCCTCAATAGAACGCTTGCAGACATGATTTCCATGTACGTCGACGTTGAGCATCGCACGTGGGATGAAGTCCTTCCGTATGCAACTTTTGCATACAATACGGCTGAACAGGAGACGACGCGTCTTGCACCATTCCAGCTAGTCTACGGTCGTCCCGTCACCACAATGTTGGACGCTATGCTACCCATAAGTCATGGCGACGATGTCACCAACGCCTATGCAGACGTCGACATATTTCTACAGCGGGCCGAAGAAGCGCGCCAGCTCGCACGATGCCGTATTCAACAACAACATCGCGATGCCAGTCGGTACAACCTCCGACACCGAGACTTTCACTACCAACCTGGCGATCTTGTATGGGTGTGGACACCAGTGCGCCGTCGAGGACTCTCCGAGAAACTACTTCGCCGTTACTTTGGGCCATACGAGGTCATTCGGCGTCTTAGTAACGTGACTTACGAAGTTGTTGCTCGGAGCCAGCGACCTTCAACACGGCGGCGCTCAAGTGCTGAAACTGTTCATGTAGTGCGGATGAAACCGTATTATGAGAGGCAGTGATCTTTTGCGCGTGTGCAGCTTTGTGTTCCCTGCTTCTCCTGTGTGCATAATCTGAGGATATTCCCAGCGTCGAGTCGCCGCTTTCGAAGAGGGGGGGGGGGGGGGGGGGGGGGGGGGTAATGCCGCGTGCCTCTCTGAAAAGAGGACAAAGAAGAACAGAGGACAAAGAGGACGAAACTGAGTGTAGCGCGTGGAACTGTTCCGATCAGTGATCGCTGCCTTGTGCTCGTTACAATATGGTCCTATACCTAATACCCCTTGTCCGTTCTTATGCTGTGCTCATCATATTTTCTTCTAGCTGCAGCCCAGGTGTTTCATGCAGTCTTCAATACCATATCCTGGGACAAGAAAAATGGTTTGCTTCCACTTATTAACAATATTAATTAAACCGTTAAGAAAAAGAAGTAAAGAAAATAAGCTAATTATAACAGTAATGTTTACCATGTCTCTCACAGCAGCATTCATCAAAGCTGCATTTTTATTATGCCTGCTCTCATTCGATCATACCGTTCTAATTTAAACAATTCAATTTTTTTAACAGGACAAATACCTTGACCAGCTAGTTAAGCTCGTGGGACTATTCTGGACCTAACTGGCTCTAGCTGGAACCAACTGAGGATTTTCCCATAAACTATACCCTAATTGGTGAAGACTTCTGCTTGATGTAATTAAAAACAAAATCTCAGAACTGAAAGCATAACCCCATGCCCTTCATAAATTTAGCAGAACATACAGTGCCTGTAGCTTTCACACCATGCATCAACGTTTCTATGCAAGTAAAAGCAATCGATACATTCAATTTCTCGAAGAAGGCATGATATGCAGGGAAGACTTCGAAGTCATTAAAAATTCAAGTTTATTTATTATTTACATTATTTACATTGAAATGAACACAATTTCTTTACAGAGAACAAAAAAATGAAGCCATATGCAGGAATTAAAGACAGAGATGAACTATGCATGCAATAACAAATGCATCAGAAACATACTCCCAGATATATAGTCTGCACTGTCTGTAAAAACCAGCTAAAGAAAGGATAATTCGCACATGGCGTACAGTGCGTGTGACTCAGGTGTATGCATAGCAATAATGGCATAACATGGTAAACACTCTTTTTTTTTTTTTGGAAGTATTATGAGTGCTTTTCAATGCACACCATTGTCATCAGGTGTGCAGGGCAAAGACCTCTGCCATATACATCAGCTAAATAACCGTTTCTTGTGCCAGCTGCACCCGCCTAGTCCTCCCAAACTTCCTGATCCCATCCGCCCACCTTTCTGCCTCCCTCTGTGACGTTTGCCTTCTCTTGAAATGCAGTGCAGTTACCTCACAGCAACCATCGGCTAGCTTGCCTGAATATGAAATGCCCTGCATGTCCATTTCCTCTTGGTTTCAACTAGAATGCTAATAGCTCCCGTTTATTCCTGACCACTCTCTCTGCTCACTTACTGTCTCTTAGTGTTAAACCTATCGTTTTCTATATCAAAAATGTCTGCATTGTCTAGAAGTTCTGTTGAAACCTTTTTTTTAGCCTTCTCATTGCTGCCCAATAGGCAGTACCGAAAAGATACAGCTGTCACATATACTATATACCTCTTGAGGTATACTACTGGGCAGCTGCCATTCATGATCTGAGAGCTAGTACTTGCCAAATGTACACCAAGTCAATTTTAATTTTCTAATTATTTGACTGCCATCGAAGAGACAGGCGGTTGCTATACCTGTACTTATAAGACATATTTCCTAACCACTTCCAGGTCCTTGCTACCTATTGTAAACTCCTATTTGCTATCCTAGCCTGTTAAGTGTTACTTTCATTTTCTCCATATAAAATTTTAGCCCTATTGCTCTACCTTGCCTGTCTAAATTCGTCCCCTGAGTTACTTTGCAAGGCACCATTATCAATGAATCACAGGTTACTGAGGCATTATCCTATACCCTTCAGTAAAAAAACAAAACAAAAAAAAAAAACTGCTGAATTATTTGGTGAAATGAGAGATAGGGCAAAACTGTGCCTTTCTAAGTCAATGATTGTAATGGGGTCATTTGTCGTGCAGGTGTCTTCGTTTAGGGAGAGGCTTCAGAGATGAACATTCCTTTACTGGTGAACTTTGTACATGCAAGCCAGAACTCTCTGGCACAGAACTGGCTAGCCTTCTGAAAGCATAGTAAAAAAATAATTCGTTTCGGGGAGAACTTCCTCGTTATGACAATGATAAAATATTGAAGTGCACTTTTCCCAACCTTCCACAATTTTTCTATGCATTTCTGAAGGCCCTGAAGGAACTGCTGGCTCAGACACTGCAGCCCCAGAGGTTTCTGTTGAGTCTTTCTTAACCGTTTATGGTCATGGAATGTTGACGCGGTCGATGCCTTCGCATCAAGCTCTCTTCGTTGTACTAACGGGGACGAAACTTTTCAGGACGCGTCATGGAATCGATGACCAATTTAGCTGGTGTCAAACAGATAAAAGTTGGACCCGCATATATGCTATATATGCGGCACTTTACAGAAAAAAAAAAAAAAACATTTTCTCATGTCCTGCAAATGTTTGCCGCCGATGAATATATGCATAATACTGCTTTTACAACATATATATTGTAACAGCAAATTCAATTAACATCATTAAGCTGCCGTCAACACCATTTTTAATATTTTCTTCCCGCGCGCTTCAACAAAGAAATACTGAGTACTTCCGAAATACCGCGAAATACCGAGTGCATATGCATACGCACGCACGCACGCACGCACGCACGCACGCACACACACACACACACACACACACACACACACACACACACACACACACACACACACACACACACACACACACACACACACACACACACACACACACACACACACACACACACACACACACACACACACACACACACACACACACACACACACACACACACACACACACACACACACACACACACACACACACACACACACACACACACACACACACACACACACACACACACACACACACACACACACACACACACACACACACACACACACACACACACACACACACACACACACACACACACGCACACACACGCGCACACACACACACATATATATATATATATATATATATATATATATATATATATATATATATATATATAGGGCCCCTGATATCATTCTTGAATCTAAATGCATGTGATGCAGATTTGTATATGTAGTTACAGGCGGTTACAGAAAGGATAAATTCCTAACGCTAGTTGAATGAAAAAAAAAAAAGAAGAAGAAGACCAGCTGGGTATAACCATCATCAATTTCAAATCTTGCACATACCGAGTTGTCATTCTTCCAGTATTCTTCGCCGAGGATGCAGATTTTTACAACTTCTTTCTCTACCCGGAAAGGCACGCGTCCATAAGAATTTTTCCGTCATATGATGAATCATGGAGAACATGTAAAGAGGTACGCATTTATCAGGTTCGTATAAATGGCTCACTCACACACACATACTCTCTCTCTCTCTCTTTCGCGCGCACGCAAATAAATTTTGCGCAATCCTTGCTACAATCGAAAAGCGAAATTATTGCTCTTATGTACAGTATAAAGTTCACATTACAGCATTGCACAGTTCTCCTTAATGCTGTGGTGCTGCAGCTAAATGGCGCAAGAAAAATCGAGTAATGCTTGCACGCGTATACACATACATATTGTTACGACGGGGATAAGACGTCGGAGCGCTGAACAACAAGACGATAGGGCAGGGAGCTCAGCTGGTCAACGGCAGCGCGTTCGGCACGAGAGTCCTCTTTTTTCAACGTCTTTCTTGTATTCTAAACTTCACCTTCTTCTGTACTGTTACATTTTCCCCCTGGGCAGACGAAGCCCCCCCGGGCGAGGTAGTTATTCGTTTCCACGAGAGTGACACGGCTTCATCCGGGCGACGTGGGCAACTTCGGTTCCGGCTGAACGACGACCACTTGCTGTCATACGTGCTATTTGGTAGTTGACTTCACTGACGCGTTCAAGCACAACGTAAGGGCCAGCGTAATGCGCCAACATTTTCTGGGCTAACCCACGCTTTCGCAGAGGTCGCCAAATCCACACTAAATCTCCAGGGGCGTAAGACACATGGTTATGCCGGCTGTCGTACCGAGCTTTTGAACGCTCTTGCGAAGCGAGAATTCGCAAACGGGCGAGACGGCGAGCTTCTTCGGCTCGACAAAGAGTTTCCGCGATGCGCGGTTCGTCATGGACGGAGAAAGGAAGAATGGTGTCTAGACAATACCGAGGAGGACGGGCACATAGACGGAAGAACGGGCTGTAGCCAGTCGTCTCATGTGTTGCAGTGTTGAATGCAAACGTTATAAACGGCAGTATAGTATCCCAATTCTTTTGGTCAGATGCGATGTACATAGGTAGCATGTTTGTGAGTGTGCGGTTTGTGCGCTCCGTCAAGCCGTTGGTTTGAGGGTGGTATGGTGTGGAATGCCGGAAATTCGACGCACACAAACGAAGAAGCTCTTCCACAACATCTGCCATAAACTGGCGACCTCGGTCACTGATGATCACTCGCGGATGTCCATGGCGGAGGATCACAGAACAGAGCAAGAAGAGGGACACATGGTGAGCGGTGGCTGAAGGAAGAGCTGCCGTTTCGCAGTAGCGGGTGAGGTAGTCGGCGCAAACCACGATCCAACGATTTTCGTCGGATGACTTCGGGAAGGGACCCATAAGGTGATTCTGATTTTCTCAAATGCGCCACGTGGTGGAGTCACAGGATGTAGCAGGCCCTGTGGCGTGGACGTAGGACATTTGTGTCGTTGGCACTCAGTGCAGCTCGCCACATATCGTTTAATCGTCTGGCGCATCTTTGGCCAATAAAACCGGTCGCGGGCACGATGGAGCGTTCGTGCAGAGCCCAGGTGACCGGAAGTGGGGTCGTCGTGCATCGCACGTAAGATGCACGAGCGGTAGTTCTCTGGAACCACAAGCAGAAGATTCGTGCCGGTGCTTGAGTAAGCCTTTTTGTACATAAGGCCGTCACGGAGACAAAATGGGCTGGAAGCAGCGCCTCCCGCAAGAATCCCGCGCCTCCGCAAGCAGTGGTTCGATGCTTATGTCGTTCTCTTGCGCAGTGCGCAGAGCCGAGGCGTCGGGAAACTCGGGCACAACGGAGGCGATGTAATGATCGAAATCACCAGAGTCACATTCGGTCGTAGGAAGAGGAAGACGTGAAAGACAGTCTGCATCGGCGTGTTTGCGGCCACTCTTGTACGAAACAGTGAAGTCGTATTCCTGCAGACGAAGGGCCCAGCGTGCCAGACGACCAGATGGATCACGAAGGTTGACGAGCCAACACAGGGCATGATGGTCCGTCACAACCGTGAAATGGCGTCCATATAAATAGCACCGATACCGCTGAACAGCGAAAACTACAGCGAGGCACTCCTGCTCCGTAACAGTGTAGTTACGCTCAGGTTTGCTGAAGGAACGGCTTGCATACGCAATTACATGCTCGCCTGTTGCCGAACGTTGCACAAGCACAGCGCCAACACCAATCCCACTTGCATCGGTGTTGACTTCAGTCGGAGCGGAGGGGTTGAAGTGCCGTAGTATGGGATGTGACGTAAGCAGAAACTTTAGTTGGCGGAAAGACGCGTCACAATCTGAGGTCCAGTCGAAAGGGACGTCCTTTTGTAGAAGGGATGTCAGAGGGTAGGCGACGTCGGCAAACCTTGGGATGAATCGCCGAAAGTAGGAACACAGCCCCAGAAAACTGCGGAGCTCCTTTTGAGTCTGTGGTCATTGGAATATTGCTGCAACTGCTGCAGTCTTCTGTGGATCTGGCCGAACTCCATCGCGGTCGACGAGATGCCCGAGTACCAGCGCTTGACGTTCACCAAAACGGCACTTTTTGGAATTCAGGACAAGGCCAGCCTTCTGTAGGCAATCTAAAACAACAGCGAGTTGCGTGTTATGTTCAGTAAAAGTCCGGCCAAAAATAACAACATCGTCTAAATAGCACATGCAGATTTCCCACTTGAGGCCACGAAGTATTATGTCCATAAATCTTTCAAATGTGGCCGGGGCATTACATAGGCCGAAGGGCATCACGTTAAATTCAAATAGGCCGTCCGGCGTAACAAATGCAGTTTTTTCCTTGTCAGCAGGGTCCATCGGAATCTGCCAATACCCCGATCGCACGCGGAGAAAAGGCAATCTATGGCATCGTCGATGCCAGCACCTCCACCAATTTGTTACGACGGGGATAAGACGTCAGAGCGCTGAACAAGACGATAGGGCAGGGAGCTCAGCTGGTCAACGGCAGCGCGTCCGGCACGAGAGTCCTCTTTTTTTCAACGTCTTTCTCCTTCACATGTATTCTAAACTTCACCTTCTTCTGTACTGTTACAATATATTACTGGCTAGAAGCGCCATCACTGTGAAAGGAACTTACCTTTGGGTGACGCATCGAACTCTCGTGAAGTCCGCACATCTATACTTTACGTTGTCAGCCGAGATCTCTCCGACTTTTTACAATCTTCTTCGCATTTCAGGTATCAATCTCAGTAGCCTCCCTCCTCATGTATGTCGCTGAGGTAGCATCGCAAAATGAGCTCCTGACGTTCAGGAGCGTCACTCATGGTCGCGAGGAAACAGTGGAATGGATAGAGAAGATCAAGAAGCGCGCGCGCGGATCGACGGCCGGAAGGAACGCGCGGAGCGCGCTTTTTAGAGCGCAGCTCTTTGGCGTCCGTTCCTGGGTTTTGCGTCGGCGTCGTCGTCGGCCTCGTAACCAGCTCCGCCCCCCTTTCATCCCCCCAGCTCTAGCAGCGACCGACTGATACCGCTGGATGCCGCTGACGCCGCTAGAGAGTCAAGATAACGTGACTGCATAGAACACCGTCGCCGCCATGCAGAAAGAGGAGGGGAGGGTCCCCCCCCCCCCCCCCCCCCTGTTCCTGTGTGGCGGATAGGGTGCTCTTCAGTTGCCGACGCGCCGGTTATTTCACGTAGGCCCCGGCATGTCGACGAATACGTGACCCCCTTCCCACGGCTAGACCTGGTTCTTGGCGCTGCGGAAGCGAGGGTATCATATTGTTTGCGTCGGCATCGGCGGCGTTGTCTCTGAAACCAACTCCGCAGCTGGGGTTGACTCACTATTGGCGTCAGCAGCATCAGTCAGTCGCTGCTATCTCTTCCCTCCTCCCTTTATCGCGTTGTCCGCTTGCTGCGCGCACTTCTGCCCCCATCGTTTGCCGCTGGGTGTACACGCCGCCCCCCTCCCCCCTCTTCCTGCGAGTCTCCGGTTGTCAAAGCGCCGGCTCGAACTTAATTCCTTTCTTCGCTCCTCCTCCAATGCAACCCCCGTGCGGTGGCAATCAGAGAGCCAGATCGGTGGCGGCGGATCTGTATATGTGCACCGCCCGAGCCGAAATTGCCGCTGCCGTTCGCCACTGCGAAATTATCTGCCAGTTCTTTCTGAGCCATGAGCGAGACGACCGGTGGAAGTCCTCCGTCTGCTGCTGCTGCTGCTGCTGCTGCTGCTGCTGCTGCTGCTGCTAAACGAGCTGCCAGAGCAGAGGCCCAGCGCCGTCGCCGCCAGAATCCAGAGCAGTAAGCGAGGCTGAAGCAGAAGCTCATCGCCGCCGTCGAGAAGACCCTGCCGTTCGCACCGCCGAAGCGGAGGCTCATCGCCACCGTCGAGAGCAACCAGGTGTAAGCGAGGCTGAAGCAGAAGCTCATCGCCGCCGCCGAGAAGGGAGTCTTTGTTAAAGGAATACGTGTGAAAAATAAAAAAAAAATTCTGTGATAGCGCATACATGTGTTGCTCGATTTATTTGCCTCTATCTATCGAAAAGGTGAAACAGCTTATTTGCTGCGCTCAAATTTCGCATTAGGAAGTAACGTAATCGTCGGTAATTTTTTTATGGTATGTATAGGGTCCCTAGAAATATTGCTAGTCGGTCGTCCGCCGGCCGCGGCGGGGGCTGCCGCTGAATGATCGCCGCGGTGGCGCTGCAGTGAACCGGAGTGCGCCACTGCTGACGGACCAGACGACGCGCGCGCCCGTGCGCTTCGAAATGCATTCGCTGCATGCTCATTGTCAGGTGCCTTGTACATGCGATGCCGCTCTTTAGTCTTTGATTTCAGTTTAGTCGTAATATTGAATTCACGAGCGAAGTTTTGCGCGCATGCCCCTGAGCCGATGTAGAAACGAAGCTGCTTTTTATACCCTACTATCCTGCTGAAGCTACCGCCGTGCCGTATTGTAACGAAGACTTCTGAGGATTTTGTGCAAATAATTGCGCTTGCATGGAGAACTATACTAGACGCACATTCTAAGCTCCAAGGACCATGTGTGCGAGCAACAGAGCGCTGTTGCCGGCGTTTTCATTCACGCTATAGTTTCATCTTAACTTCTTCGAACGTTTAGCTAAGTTATAACACGTATGTAGAACTAGAAACTTTCGGATGCATGCACAATTAAAGCACGCAAGATGGGAACCCGAGCCCTTCAAATCGCACCGCGCTTCAGGCAAACTGCTGATAGGCATTCTTTGGTACTTAGGAAGCCTAGTAGTGCACTCATCAGAATATGCCATCACTTTTGTTGACTTCCGTTTTGCAACCTCTAAAACATATTTTAACAGCCAGCTGTTAGTTGAGAGGAAGGGCACTAACACTTCTTTCAAACTCTGTCCTTGAAGGTGTTCATTTTCATTTTTCATTTCACCGAGAGCTTTTACCAGCTTTGCCACCTTGTCCTTCGTACGACAAACTGCTCGAGACATAGAAGTCTGTTTCTTAATTTTTTCTTCTTCTTGACAGGGTGTTCTGAGTTAACTTTCGCAAGTATTTGCAGGCTATATGCATGTTGCATCAGAAATAATGGTACAGTTCGTCGCAAATTAACGCCCATTGTAGTGGGAAAGGCCTTGATAATAGGCTTCAATCCGCTGTCAGGACACAAGCTGAGTTTCGCAATGTCCTGAATAAGATTAATTACCTCTTCTGTCGACTTTACAGCTATCTCTTTGACTTTATTTCCTCGAATGCACACAGCAGCATTCATGGCAGCTTCACTACTGCGATGGAACAGAACTCTACGATGGCAATTGCCTCCGGAGATTCGTTCTCGCTTGAGTGGCACTATGCGAATGTTCATTGTTCAACATCAGAAAGATCGACATTTGTCCCCAGTGGCGGTGGCATGCAGCTTTCTGCATTCCTGAAGCAGGCTCACGTCACACGATCCACCACCGCTGTATTCTTCAACTGGCTGCACTGATGCTTCAGGATCAGTGCGTTTTTTTTTCTTTCTCTGCAGGTCTCCCTGCTGACTGTTTTTGCTCGTACAAGTTGCGCTCCTTTCTCTTGAGAGGCAGGGGTTTCAACAAGTATTTTGGAGTGTCAGGAAACAGCGTTGAGATGGCATCCTTCGTGAGTTGCGTAACATCCCGTGGAATCCTAATTACCTTTATCTGTCTTAAAACTTCGCTGAATAAAGCAGGGTTTGAAGTGTCGCTCACAAACGTCGACACTATAGGTTCTTTGTGTTATAGTAATGTGAGGGCAACCCCGATCCGGACCATCCGATATTTATATATACCGATATTTATATCAACGTCCAGGATTTCCTGTCTGCAACTCACAAAATAATGAAGAAGACATTCACCACTTGTGGGTTTGCCCGCCACTGAAGCCGACAATATCGGCACCTGACGGCAGTGGGCCTTTCACCGAGCAACCCATCTTCGTACATTGCTTGCACGCAAGGGCCTTATCATCGTTCTCTCTTGAATTTTATTAGAACACAGCCAGCCTATTTTCTTTCATTTATTACGCCTTTTAATTTTCGTTTTACATATTCCTTTATGCCCTAGCTGAGACGATAAACAATGTCATTGCCTTTGCCGCCGCGCTTGATGTTGCGCTCCCACTCTTGCCTCTTCCCTGCGTCTTTCGGTGTCCTGAAGAGAGAACATTTCACCTTGCACGAGCGCTACCGGTTCAATGACGGTCAATGACGGTCAATGACAAGGCGGTTCAATGACGGTCAACAACAGATAAAAATTCGGTGGCTGGCTAGCCCCCGCCGCAAGCGGCGCTGTGCCTGCCCCTTCCCGTTACAAAGGGGAAGACCACAACATCCAGGGCCAGGAACAGCCACCCTTCACCACATCTCCATCCAAATTTTTTTTTTTGTTGGTGCGGGCATCATGAGATATAGTAGCTTCGTGCGCCTTTCGTGTCAACGCGTGACACCATGGCGCGGTAACGACGAATGTGCGCCGAGGCGAGCGGCCGCCGCTTGGCCGGACGCAGACATGTTGCCGTAACCCAAGCGATGAGGATGATAAGCTTTTTATTTTGAATGGAAGGAACAGCTCAAACGGACTCTGAGAGGTGTAGGAAGGCGAGACAGACACATGAGCTCATGTGTCTGTCTCGCCTTCCTACACGTCTCGTCCGTTTGAGCTGTTCCTTCCCTCCATTCAACATGAACCAACCAGCCCGACAAAGCCCTCTTCTTGAGCTTTTTATTTACTCCCAAAATAGGGGAACCAGCCGAAAGACTGGTTGCACTGCTTGGAGGAGGTACGCAGGGATCCCTTGGGACTCTGCGGCCTAATAATAATAATCGGTTGACAGGAAGAGAAAGGCGCAGTATCTGTCACACTTGTGTCTGTGGACGGCTGAACCGCGCCGTAAGGGAAGGAAGGAAGGTGGGAGCTAAAGTGGAAAGAGAAAAAATTGGTCTGGCTTAGCTTATGGTTAAGGGATGCGAAGCATACTAGCCTAAAAAATTAAACATTACCTGGCTATACCTCGTTAGCCATTTCATAGACAAGAACAACTCATGTGTTACTCTGCTTCTTCCTTTATTTTTCTCAAACCAATAAATACACTATGATGATTAGTCTTCAGCACGCATTTTCCGTTTGGTAGCATTTCGCCGCTCGAACCGAGTAGAAGTACTCGAAGCTTCATCCTTCACCTCGGCATCGGTTGTCGGCTGCCGTCTAGCTGCATACTGTGCACGTCGCTTGGAAAGCCGTACTTCTCGTTCTTCTCCCGTTTCCGTGGCTGTTTGTAACTTGCGCTTTGCGGTCTGGCGAGCCGGCCTCTCCCAGGCCGACATCTCGCTGCTCAACTGATTCAACGAGTGCGTCGCCTTTTATACAATCGCGTGACGTCAGTTTCTCCTAGCGTTAGGAGCGGGAGTTAGGCCGCCGGCGGAGGCTGCGCGTCCTCAAGCGAGCGCACGAGTTGAGCCCCAGCTTTCACAGCTGTTGTGACGTCATATCACGTGGTGCGCAGATGTAGGTCAAGTGGTAGCTACGCGGCCGCGCGCGGCGCAGCAAGGAAGAGCTCGGTTGTGCGGCTAGTATGCTTCGCATAAAAGGAGCCGTAGTGGAGGGCTACGGAGTAATTTCGACTACCTGGGGACCTTTAACGTGCGCTGACATCACACAGCACACGGACGTCTCTTCGTTTTGCCTCCATCGAAACGCAGCCGCCGAGGTCAAGTTCGAACCCTGGTATTCCGGACAGTAGTCGGGCGTCTTACCACTGCACCACCCCGGCGGGGCAATCGAACGAGCTGGCGCTGTTGGGTGAGCTCGGTGGTCGGTGGTACGCAGGAGGGACTCCACGCATCCACTGTAGCTGAATTGTCTGTGTTGTGTCGTGTGCATGTCCACATCATGTGAATGAAAGTGGCCGCTTGTGAGCATTGTTTGCACGTAGGTGCAATGACATTTCGGAAAAGTTTGCTGTAAAGCCATGGGTTTGGAAAGGTCCCTGTTTTAGTGGCATGGGCTGAGGCACTTTATTTTTCTTTACTTTTGGTCTACTTCACCATAGAGCATGTATTTGTAGCCAATGGACGGTCTCGCGCCGGGATAGTTCCCGGTGTGCAGGGGGGTATACCGTTCGAGCCGATAATGCTGGAGGATGTCTGTGTACGTAACAAGGCGTGAATGGGTGCCTGGGAGAGTGCCAGAGGAAGCGGAACGCTGAGGAGATTGCTCTGTCCGGTAGCTGAATTCTCTGGCTAGAGCATACGCCTGTGCTTTCCCGCTGAGCGCCTCATGGGCTGGGGCCCATATGAGAAGACGAAGTGTAGACGATAAGGGGAGAGATCGGAGGATAGTGTGTGCCTGTCGGGATATACGACCTGCATCGAAGTTAAGAACTGCTTGTTGAGAATCGCTAACGACTACTTTGGTGGAGGGGTCGGCCAGAGCTAACGCGATGGCAACCTCTTCCGCGGTGGTAACAGTTGCGGCGTTGAGGACGCTGCAGGTATTGCGCCAATTTCGGTGCGGTGCCAATGCAACCGCCACCATATCGAGGCGAAGGGGTGGTGGGAGGCGACCGGTAAAACGTTTGTGGAGTTGCCGGGTTCGGTCGGCTCTGCGCTCTGTATGATACTCTGGATGCATACGTTTGGGAAGCGGAGGTATACGAAGACTGAGTCTCTGCTCAGGCGTGAGGTCCATATACGTAGAAGTCGCCCTCAGAGGAGTGATTCCTACCTGGCTCAGTACTGCACGGCCCGCATGTGTCAGCGAGAGGCGCTCATATTGGGAAGTTAGAGTCGCTTCAATCAGCTCGTCGACTGTGTTGGAGATTCCGAGCGTCATCAGTTTGGTGGTGGAAGTGGCCATGGGTCGACCCAATGCTGCCTTGTATGCCTTGCGTAGTGATGCATCCAGTCGCTCCCGACCAGTTCGCGTGAGGTGAAGGTAAGGGGCAATGTAGGCAATGCGCGTACAAACTAAGGCTTGTACGAGGCGCAAAAGGTTGGATTCGCGCATACCCTTATGCTCGTTTGCGACTCTCTTGAGCAGGCGCTGATCTGGATTACAGATTGATCTATTCGCTGAAGAGTAGTGGTGTTTCCTTCATTATCTTGTAGATGAAGGCCCAGTATGCGAATTCGGTAGGTACGGGATATGGGGGTGCCCTGTATACTTGCAGATTGAAGGATGCCGGAGGTGATCTGTGGCGTCTACCCGGGGTCGGGACAATAATGAATTCAGACTTTGTGGTGTTTATGAGGGGGACGGTATTCCGCCCCGCTCCTACTCCGCAGGTGCTGCGTTCTCGCTAGCGACCCGCGGAGGGAAGCAAAGGGACAAAGGACGGGGACGACACATAGTTAATACTCGAATGCTATTTATTGCACTTGCAAATAATACAGAGCATGCCGGCTAGCTATACATCAACAAGGTTTCCCTTGGAAGGGGCTACGTAAGGACTTTTGACTCACCGGCTGGGGAATGGGGGTGCGATTTCGGCGGCGGACATTTGAACGCGCCGTGAATATGGCGGCCGGGATCTCCCGTGCGCGCCGCATTCTTCGCACAAAGCCATACCACGGCGTTTGCCGCGGGAGGCGGCGAGAGCGTGCAATATTTACCGTTCGCTTCACCATTGGGAACCAGAAGGGCGGTCGTGCACAACGGGTCCTCCCGTGTGCGCAGCGTACTCCGTGCCCGCTATCCCCCGGCATTTGCCGGGAGAGGCGGCGGGAGACGACCGCTCTCGTTGCCGGCTGGATCCAGAAGCTCTCTCTCGTCTTCTCGCGGGAACCCACGTAGACGTCTTGGTGGCGCACCCATCACTGGTCTCCTTCCCCCAAGGGGAGGTATTTACCTCCTCTCCCAGCCGGCTCTGCCATGAAGCTCGTTGGGGTGGTGGTGGTCGGTCGCGGCGAAGGGGGAGGAAACTGGTTTTCCACAACTTGGTGGCCGAGCAGGATAAGCCGACTGTGGCCAGGTAGATACCAACGCGATCGATGGCTGTCTGCAGAGTCTCCTCAATCTTGCCGTCACTGCCTTGTATAATGCACAGGGTGAGGTCGTCGGCGTAGAGGCTGTGGTGCAAGTGGGGGATGTCTGCCAAAAGATTGGGTAGGCCAAGCAGCGCAATATTGAACAGGAGTGGTGAAAGCACCGAGCCTTGGGGTGTACCTCGGTTTCCAGGAGAGAGATGGGAGGATCTCCTGGGCCGGTGTCGAGTTGCACTGTGCGGTTCGTGAGAAAGTCGCTTATATATGCATACGTTCGTTTTCCCTCCCCTAGGGTCTGGAGGTTCTGCAGAATATCTAGCCCAAGCGACCCAACGGCGGTTTTGGGCGAACGCTATTTTCTAAAAATAGGGGCCGCCTGAAGTGTAAACCCAAGACCCCAAGCGTGACTTACGTTCTGCGCATACGCATTTTGACCCCCCAAACTTATTGGGGGCCCCAAAAATTCCCTACAGGCAACACAATGGCGAACGCCGACCGGCTCTAGTTCTGCCTTTCGTATTTCGACGAGCTTGTGGGGCCTACGGCCTGAGTATGAACCCAAATGTGCAACTCTGCGAAGGCATGGACCCCTGTACGCTACGCGCCGTTACGGGCTTGACTTGACCCGATGCCGACTTGCTGCCAGACGCGACGCATATAGATATCATCAGTTGTATATAGTGTTATCAACAAACACAGGTGTCTCTTCAGCTCATGAAGACTGACAAGTCTCTTGAGGCCCACAACTACAGCTCCTATAGTGGATGGATTAGGTAAAGCCTGGTCAAAAGTCTGGAAGACAAAGGATTTTTGTCTTGGCCGCAAAATGAAGCCGCTGCAGCGATATTAAAGACTAAAGGGTCGTGAAATGTTTTGAGACAGTCTCTTGCTGTGATAAAGAAATCATTTCGTAGCATTTGAAATGACATATCACATTTAATGATGGCATGACGGCTCCATTTTATGGCCTAGACGAAAATCATTAGACCCTAAAACTTTTGACCAAGACTGTACATAACTACCATGAGTACCATCCAGTCGGGTTGTTGTTCTCAGAGAGGTAAGCGTGCTTATATTGTTACGGGAAATATTCACAGTACGGCAGTTGTCCACACCACTGAGGATGATCAAAGCACAGCACTCGTCTGCGTCTTCTTCTGGGAGTCTGTCGCACTTCTTTTTCGTCAGCACGACCAGCGAATAGCACTCAGTAACACTACCCCCCTCGGGAAAAGCACTGTCCCAGTGCGTCCTACGTTTGTGAAACCGAACGTGCATAATAGGGCTTCAGGCGGGACACATGCACTATTTCAGAGGATGGCGCTCTGGACGAGGATTTCGGAGGCACAGTTTCAACTTCGTATGTGACGTCTGTCACGGGGCGCAAAACTCGGTAAGGGGCTGCGTAACGGTGCAAAAGTTTTTCACACAAGCCCACGCGACGGCACGGGAGCCACAGCAAGACGAGTGACCCAGGAGTGTAGTGGACATCACGGTGGCGACTGTCGTACCGGAACTTTTGAAAGTCTTGGGATGCAGAGAGCCTGGCATGAGCTACCCGGCGGGCATCATGAGCGCGGGCTACGGCATCACTGGCGTAAGTACTGGTGGCGTCTGCCGCAGGTAGTGAGTTGTCGAAGGGCAGTAACGGGTGGCGGCCAAATAACAGATAAAATGGGGAGTACCCAGCGGTAGAATGGACAGATTAATTGTAGGCGAATGTCACAATGGGTAGATGAACGTCCCAATCCCGGTGGTCGTCAGAAACATACATGGACAGGATGTCTCTGAGGGTACGGTTTAGGCGTTCCGTGAGGCCGTTGGTCTGCGGGTGATAGGCTGTGGTGAATTTGTGGCGGACGGAGCACGAACGGAGAATTTCGTCAACCACTCGCGACAGAAAGCAGCGCCACGGTCAGTTAGTAGTTCACGAGGGGCACCATGATGTAAAATCACGTTTTCTAGGAGGAAGTCAGCGACGTCTGTGGCGCAGCTGGTCGGGATGGCTCTAGTAATAGCACACCTTGTAGCATAATCGGTGGCGACGGCGATCCATTTGTCCCCTGAGGCGGAAACTGGAAAGGGCCCAACAAGGTCAACACCTACACGGGAAAACGGGTCAGTGGGTACGGGGATCAGCTGCAAATGGCCTGAAGGCAAAATTGTGGGCTTATTTCGACGCTGACACAATTCACATGCGGCATTGTATTGCGGGACGGAGCGGTAGAGCCCCGGCCAGTAGAAGCGTCGGCGCAGGCTGTTGTATCTGCGAGAGACACCCAGGTGGCCAGCCGTAGGGGCATCATGGAACTGGTCAAGGATGGTGGAACGCAGATGTTGAGGAACGACGAGCAAAAGGTCTGCGCCGTCTGGTCGCATATTGCGTCGGTATAGGGTGTTCTCGTGGAGTACATATAAGGCAAGAGATGGATCAGGTTGGTCGCAGGTCAGACGGAGGATAATGGAATGGAGCAAAGGATCTAAGTGTTATTCATCGGCAATGTTAGAAAAGGCCGACACAGACAAGACACATGCGTCATCGTCAGAGTCGGTAGGACTAGGGGAGTCGACGGGATGACGGGACAAGCAGTCTGCATCTTGGTGAAGCCGGCCGGACTTGTACACGACGGAAAATGTATACTCTTGGAATCGAAGCGCCCAGCGCCCCAAACGGCCTGCAGGATCTTTGAGGGAGGAAAACCAACACAAGGCATGATGGTCTGTTATAACAGTAAAATGCCGGCCAAACAAATAAGGGCGGAATTTTTTAATAGCCCAAACAAGTGCCAGGCACTCTCGCTCTGTGATAGAGTAAATTTGTTCGGACGTATATAAGAGACGGCTGGCATACGCAATCACCCTTGTGCGGCCGTGTTGTCGCTGGGCAAGTATAGCTCCAATGCCATGGCCACTTGCGTCGGTGCGGAGTTCAGTATTGGCAGATGGGTTGAAATGTGCCAAGACGGGGGGAGTTGTGAGAGCAGCAATAAGTTCCGAGAAAGCCGCAACTTGTTCAGGCCCCCAGGAGAATGAAACGTCTTTCTTTAGGAGATTGGTGAGAGGACGAGCTAGCACTGCGAAATTTGGGACGAATCGTCGGAAATAAGAACATAGGCTAATAAAGCTTCGAACATCGCTGGATGAACGTGGAGTGGGAAAATCTCTGACGGCACGAATCTTGTCGGGGTCAGGCTGAACGCCGGCAGCATTAACAAAGTGACCAAGGACTTTGATTTGTCGGTAACAAAAGCTGCACTTTTTGGAGTTTAGTTGCAGTCCCGCGCGCGGAAAAAGAGCTGGGATTGTAGAAAAGCGACGGAGATGGCTTTCAAATGTAGACAAGAAAACTATTACATGGTCAAGATAACACAAACAAGTGGTCCACTTGAAGCCTCGGAGCCAATAGTCCATCATGCTTTCGAAGGTTGCTGGGGCATTGCAAAGGCCAAAAGGCATGACTTTGAATTGATAAAGGCCGTCAGGGGTGATGAACGCTGTTTTTTCACGGTCTCTCTCGTCGACAGAGATCTGCCAGTAGCCGGAACGAAGGTCGATGGACGAAAAGTAGCTGGCTCCGTGCAAAGTATCAAGCGCGTCGTCAATATGCGGAAGAGGATACACATCTTTTCTGGTTATCTTATTTAAATGACGATAGTCAACGCAGAATCTCCAAATGTTATCTTTCTTTTTGACCAACACAATAGGGGATGCCCAGGGGCTACTGGAAGGCTCAATTATGTCGTTCGCCAACATTTTGTCGACCTCTTTTTGGATGACGCGTCGCTCGGCAAGCGAAACAAGATAGGGCCGCCTGTGAATAGAACTGGCGTCAGCGGTGTCAATGCGGTGATTGACAACTGTGGTTTGACCCAATGGGCGGGTACCGAAGTCAAAAAGGTCACTGTAGGTGAGTAAAAGCTGTTTTAACTCTGCGGCGAATTCAGGCTGAAGATCAGCTGCAATCATGCTTTTAACAGGACCAGGGCGCGATGTAGAGGACGAGGGAGGGGTTGCAGGGAAGGCATTTGGATTATCGGTAGTCAGAGCTGAAATGGCACAATCGGTCATCGGCGACAGCTCTGCTAGTGAAATTCCCTCGGGCAGAACTTGAGTTGATAGGCTGAAGTTAAAGACCGGGAGGGAGAGTGGTACGGTTCTGGAGATATGCACAATCAGATGAGGAAGGGTGACGTGCCGCTGCAAGATGACATCAGTAATGGGACACGCGAGATAGTCGCCGTCTGGGACGGGTGGGAATGGCGACATATGGATGTAGACGGCAGCTTCAGGAGGAAGGCGGCAGAACTGTGCTGATCGAAGGCGGGGTGAGCAGGAGGGGTCTTCAGAGCAGAGCGGAAGGTCCAAGCGAAGTAGGCCGGTAGAGCAGTCAATGAATGCAGAGCGGGCTGTTAAAAAGTCAATGCTAAGGATAACGTCGTGGGTGCATTCTTGGAGGACGGTGAACAACACTGGAGCATGACGACCACCAATGGTAACTCGCGCTGTGCACATGCCAACCACGGCAGCAGGGCTTCCATTGGCGACGCGAACTGTGGGCGAGACGGCTGGAGTAAGGACTTTTTTGAGGCGACGGCGAAATGAGGAGCTGAGAACGGACAGTTGGGCGCCGGTATCAATGAGACCAGAAACGGGAACACCCTCCACAAGGACGTCGATGCGATTATTTTGTAGGGCAGGGGTCAGCAGAGGTTTTTCAGTCCGGGCCACAAATGCAGCGTCACCGCCGGGAGCTGCATTGGCTAGTTTACCGGTATGTGGCTGGAATAGGACGGGGACAAACTGCGGCGAGGAAGGGGAGAACGCGAGCGTCGGGTCTGCGGGGATGGTGAACGGTTGGCAGCACGAGCAGGGACACCGGGGTCAACAGTGGTCTGGTCAGGGCGAGGTGAGGTATAGCGAGGGGCATAGTCTCCACGGCGGTCGACGTAGGTGAATTGACGGGATGGCGTGTACCAACAACTACGGCAGTGACGGGAAATGTGGCCAACGCGGGAGCAAGTAAAGCAGATGGGGCGATTGTCATGGGTACGCCACTCATTGGGATTGCGGTACCGATATCGGGGCGAGAAACCGGCGGTGGGTGAGGCAGCTGCAATCACTGGAGGGGCAGGTCCTGAATCCACGGCGTCGTTGCGACAGGTATAAGGGAGACCCATATTGGCAACCTTTTGGCGAACAACAGCCTGAATGAGTGATATTGTAACCAAGGTGTTGTCGGGGGTGTGCGAGAATGAAGCGGCAGGAGTGATTGCCTCGAGCTCTTGGCGGACGATGCGGGTCAAAGTAGTGCCATTAGTTGGCGGTGGAAGAGGCGGACTGGCAGCCGCGTTCGGTAGCCGGTCGAAACGATGAGATATGCGCCTCTGTGTCGCTTGTTCTAAATGTCGGCACACTTGTAGTACAGAGTCCACGGTGGAACAATCTCTGCATAAAAGGAGGTTGAAAGCATCGTCGGCAATGCCTTTTACTATGTGGCCGACTTTATCCTCCTCAGGCATGGCATGGTCGATTTTGCGGCCCAGGGATAGGACGTCCTTCATATAAGTGATGTAAGACACTGTAGACGTTTGCGCGCGAGAAGCAAGCGCCTTTTTGGCGGCAAGGTGACGGCCAATGGGCTTTCCGAAGAGGTCGTGGAGCTTCTGCTTACAGATATCCCAAGATTTTAGGTCCTCTTCATGGGTCTCAAACCACACCCGCGCTGTCCCAGTCAAGTAAAAGATGATATTAGCGAGCATAAGTGTGGGATCCCACCTGTTGTACTTGCTGACTCATTCGTATAGGGCCAGCCAGTCGTCGACATCAACGTCGTCGGTCCCACAGAAGGTTCCGGGGTCACGGGGATGGGCCATGACGACAGCAGGTGCGGAGGCAGTAGATGTAGCGGCGTCAGCAGTCATAGTGGTGGCAACGATGCGTCGGCCGCTGCGGAGATCCTTGTGACGGGGATCGAAAGATTAACCTCCACCAAGAGATGTTACGGGAAATATTCACAGTACGGCAGTTGTCCACACCACTGAGGATGATCACAGCACAGCACTCGTCTGCGTTTTCTTCTTCTGGGAGTCTGTCGCACTTCTTTTTCGTCAGCACGACCAGCGAATACCACTCAGTAACAGACATAGAGTCTCCGGTTGCCACTTACATTGAGAGGTTCATGAAGGACAACAGGGTCAATCACACGAAGACATTCACCTACGTGGTCATCCTGTCTCATCAAAGCACAACGGAGAGAAACAGGGTGCAGTTTGTCGATGGCACTGGCAATGCTATCACCTTCAGCGACGAAGAGCCATCAGTCTTGGGGAAGAACATCGGGCCTCAGCTGGCGTACAGTGCTTACGGAAGGGAGGGCACGTTGACGGAAACCATTCTGTACGGCAACCGGTGCTTTCCGGAGGACCTGGAGTACCTGGCCAAGACTGTGGGCCAGATGCTGTGGGGCGGAGCCTTGCTGTGCCGCTACAGCCCCACGGAGAGCCCGGGGCTGGCCGTAGCCGCGGCGCAGAGGAAAGGCGTGCGGGCCGTGCTCTTTTTCAGTGACCCGCACGACGTGTCCGGGGGCGGCGCCAGCTCCTTCCCGCAGTCGTGGTGGATGCCCAGCATGGCCATCCGCCGCGCAAGCGTGCGCGTCGCGCATGACATTGGAGATCCAACCAGCCCCGGTTACTCGTCCCGCTACGAGGTCAGCGACCGGTACAAAGCACCAATAGAGGAGAGCATGGTGCCCACACTAGCAGTCCAGCCCACCAACAACAACGACGCCGCTGAGCTCTTCAGGAACCTGCAGAGGAAAGAGTGTCTGGAGAAATGGGTGCCCGGATTCGACCTGCCGTGCCACCTCGGAGACACAAGCATGGGAAAGTTGTCAGTCAGCATTCACAACGTCATCCACGACAGCAACATCCAGAACATCGTGGCTTTCTTCCCTGGAGGAGTGGAACCAGACCGGTACGTGGTGTTCGGCGTGCCCTTGGACTCATGGGGCGGTGGCGCCGTGGCCCCCGGTTCAGCTTTGGTGCAGGCGCTCGGCCTGTGCTACATCATTAACAATCAGTACATGAGCAAGAAGCATCCATGGCGGCCCCGTAGAACCATCGTGTTCGGCGCCTGGGACGCGCACGAGTTCGTCGAGGGAAACTTGCACAAGCTATCCGCCAGGACTGTGGCCTACTTCAATTCGGACATCTGCATCTCTGGACCGTCGTTCTCGGTGACTGGATCTCCCGTGTTCTCAAAGGCTTTCAGGGAGGTGGGCAAGTGGGGGCCGCACTTCCGGAACACCAGCTACTATAACGCCTGGTACACGGACCTGTCTGCTGCTGCGGGCGAGAGCGGACAGCCCGACTTACCCATGCTTCGAAAAACGGGAGGCTTCACCCCGTTTGTGCAGTTGGCTGGAGTTCCGAGCCTGGACGTCGCATTTGGAAATAACGCGAGCAGGGGCCTGTTCTTTCCGGCTCTGGGCACCTCGTACGACGTGTTCGAGCTGGCGGACAAGTTCATCGACCCGAACTACCGAATACACAGGATGTGCCGCGAACTACTGATCGCGCTACTGTGGCAGTGGTCCGAGGCCATACTGCTGTCCTACGACTTCAAGGAGCTGAGCGCGCGCCTCAACATGGAGTTCAGTGAATACCACTCAGTAACAATATTATAGCCGCCCAGCGCGGAAGCGCAAGTTTGCATGTACGCATTCGCAAATATTTAACCAATATTTATTGTCCATCTATTATGTTTGGCTATAATGTGGCACCCGCAGCTCTCACTTATAGCCTGTGCTGTCCTTTTGTTTCAACACGGCCGGTCTCGAGGGAGATCGCGCTTCTCTTCTCCAACAGCCTCTCTAATGGGGTTTGTTTCCACCTCCCGCCGCGCCTCTGTGGGATGCCACCGCCCCACTGCTGCGCCTCTGTTACCGCCGTTCACGCGCAATAGAAACGTGCGCTCGCTCTTCGCTCCGCCCGCCTCAGTTGCAACCCGCAGGTCCTGACATTTCAACCCTTATGGTTTATACAAAGACGCCGCACTCAGCGTCTAAGATTTAACTTGTATGAGGAATAAAATGCACTCAATAATCCGCGCGCGAGCGCCTTCGTCAGGGCGGCCGCGCACGGTCGAATGAAGCTTCGGGTACACTTACCTCAACTCTTTTTGCCCCTAAATTTTGTACCAAAATAAATGTGCTAGGTAGGTGCAGGGCGACCGGATGCAACTAATCGGTGGAGATTTTGTCAACCACTGCCGTTTCGTTCAGAGCAAAAGAGGACCGGCGGAAATTCATGGCGCGTCTCGGAACAAACATTTACGCATTTAGTGAAAATTTCAGTTGTCTATGGAACGGGCTATTCTAGCTTCGCTCAAAACATATCAGTCGGTTGAAAGAGCGAAGATACATCTCGCGACCGACGCACATGTATGAAGACGTAGTCGGTTTAGTACATAAATAAACAACAACTTTAATCAAGGAAATGAGCATAAACAGTTATGCATAATTGAAAAGAGCGGCAAACACTAAAAAAAAAAAAGTCCTTCAAAGTTACACATTGCATATTCATCAATTCATCAAAATGCGACCTGCGAAAAATTAACAGTCTCAAAATCTTCCTGGACGGCTTGTGCACATAAGGAGTTGGCCTCTTGTTCCTGTCTGAGACTTGATGCATTGATGGCAGATGCCAAAACCTCGTTACTTTCCCTTCTGTTAAGAAATATGCATTAGCCATGAAAAGCGTATACACAGTACTAATGGAAGCAGCATTATGGAGTAAGCTGCACATGGTTTTAACATTGGAGACGCATGCCTCTCCCGTATACGGTTTGGTTAACTATTCCCCTTAATATGGTGATGGCTTAACCAAACCACTATTTACATTAGACGTCTTTGCTTACCGGCTAACGTGTAAAGCTGTATCCCATCAGTACAGAAGGCGACTAATCGAGAAAATACGGCTTATCAATTTAGAATTTAGACACTTGCAAAGCATGCCATGAAGAAAGCTCGAAGGTCACTTAGCAACTTTACCTTCAAAGATCTCTTGTAGCTGACAAAATGCCTAAAACATTATTATGGAGAGCAGTCCAGTCGGGATCATTTATTCTCTTGACAACTAATAACACAGTAGAGCATCTGCGAAGTTTTAACACGAAAGCCTTTCATGGATCATGCTGTCGTGGACAAAATGTGTCCCGCTTTTGCGGCGGCTCTGATTGGCCGTGGCGGGATGCCGTCATAGAGATCTCGATCAATCACAGTGCACCCCCACAGTATGCGCGAATGCGTCCCTTATATGGCCATATGCCAATCAATGGCCAATTACAAATTAATTACAGTTAATTATTGACTAAACAAGCAAGTCAATATTTGCTTATTAGTGATTATAATCAATTATTTCCCGACGTAATATTTATTAAATTATTGACTGTAAGTATTTATTACTAATTAGTACCAGTTGCGTAGCAAAATGCGGCATTCAGGCTTCGCCCTTCACTACTTTAGTCGCTAAAGTCCCTCGTAATTTTATTTTTAGGCAACTAATATAACTTGATGCACTATCCCCCACCTAAATAAACTCACACATGTGTGCCTGCATACATGGCGCATGTATTATAGGTGATGTCTTGAATGCTGTTTCCTTCCTAATTAAGACAAAAAAGCTTCATGAATATCGCCTCTCTAAACGCTGTTACTCTATAAAACATACCTGTCTAAGCTACTTTTGGCATCATATAGGATTCTTCATACTTAACTGCCATCTAATTCCGAGGACATAAGCCAACTCTGCATCCAAAAGTTCTTATGATTGATACAGACACGCTGACTTCTGCTGTAAATCAACTAACATTTTCAGATTATACAAAAATGAACTTCCTGAGCATCGTGTGCTAAACATTTAGCAGTGCCACTGCTAAGAGGTGTGAAAAGGAAAACGGTTACTGCGTGTAGGGCTATTGAAATCTGGCAATAATGTTGACTGGAAAAAAACTACTGGATTGACAGACTATACATTTCCATTCAAAGTAGCCGAGTAGCATGTCAAAGTAGCCAAGGAGTTCTATCTATACTCATCTCTACACTTGCCAAAGTAATCAGGACCATAATGAGATTGGCGGTAGGGAAAGACAGTCAGATGTTCCTCCAGTGACGAAGGCCGAGGTCAAGAAAGCAATAGAAACTATGAAAAGGGAGAAAGCAGCTGGAGATGATCAGATCAGTTGCATCTTACCTGTACTCACCTATGGGGCTGGAACGTGAAGGCTAACCAAGAGAGGACAACCCAGAGGGCTATGGAACGAAAAACGGCAGGGGTAACATTAAGAGATAGGAAGCAGGCACATTGGGTCAGAGAAATAACTCAAGTTACTGACATTTTAGTGGAAATCAAGAAGAAAAAATGGGCATGGGCAGGACACGTAGTGCGAAGAGAGGATAACCGATGGTCGCTTAGGGTAACAAACTGGATTCCAAGGGAAGGAAAGCGTAGCAGGGGGCGTTAGAAAGTTAGGTGGGCGGACAGAAGAGAAAATAGAGAAGAAAAAGAAGAGGGAGAGAAAGACGTGCGCCGCAACAGCCGTCGTCCACCACCGAAGCGGTGGCGGGTGCAATGACGGCTTATAACAGATAAAATACGGTGGCAGGCTAGTCCAAGCGGCAGTGACCTACCTGTCCTAGCCCCGTCAGGGCCAGGATCAGCCACCCTTCACCACCTCGCTTATCCATTTCTTATTCCTGGTGAAGCGTTTTTATCATCTGTGCGATTTGCTGGGACGTGGTCTTTAGTCGAAGGAGGGTGTGGGTAGCTTTCCTGTCGCTTTGAAGCCAAATCCGAAATATGCGGCGTAGCTTCACTTCTCTGATGACAGTGCCATTTAGTCGGACTTCAATTGGGCCCGGTGAAGTGTAGACATTGTCGCGTATCGTAGATTGCAGAGCGGCGCTTCTGTTTCTACACTGGAGGCCGCCCGTCGTGCAGTTTGTTCTTTACTGGCTAGACATCTCGTGGTTGTCCAGATCGTTTTATTTATTTATTTATACAGAGTACCTACACTGCCCCCACTGGGGCATTGTTGTAGGGGGGAAACAGCATAAAAACAAACAGACTTACAATACAATAAATTTGACAGATGATGCCGTGAGACAAAGGAAAAAAAAGAGGGGAGAAATGTTCCAGAAAACCAAACATGCGCACGACACACTAGATAAAATAAAAACTGCGAAATGAAGCACTCCTTTGGCAATACAATAAACAATAAAGTGGGAAAATGATGCAATATACTCAGGCAAATAAGGAAAAATTGCATAGGAACAAGCACGCGTGCGATATACGCGGCGGAAATAAACAATAACAGAACAAAATGCACAAGGATCATAAATAATGCTACACAGATGCTCGTGTAAAAATTATGTTAGTAGTAATATTAACAGTCAAATTAATGTATTGTCACAATCATATTTGCAGGTGATTTTGTAAGGTGGTGAAGAACTATGTGGGAGGGGAAGCTATAATTTGCCCTGGCAAGCAGTTCCAATCATGTATTGTTCGTGGAAAAAAAACTATTTTTGAACTGTTTATTCGAGCATTGTACTCACGCACTTTAAGCGGATGGTCAGTGCAGGCTGAAATGTAAGTTGGTTTCGATATGTATTTTTGTTTTGGAATGCCAGTTTTGCCGTTAATAACATTATAGAAGAAAGAGATCCTCAGATATTTACGCCTCTGTTCGAGTAGAGGCCACCCCAATTTGTTTCGCAAATTTGAAGACCTTTCTAAGAAATTGAAATTGCCAGAGACAAACCGGGCAGCTCGTTTTTGGACGCGCTCCAGTTGTTCAATATTCTGCTTTGTGTATGGATCCCAGGCGACGCAAAAAAATCTTCATGATTTTCCTATAACTCAAACTGACACTATCAAATATCTGGGTATTCATATCTCCAGTGACCTATCCTGGTCCAGTCATATTTCTCATATAACCAAGTCCGCTTGTCGCGTTCTTGGCTACTTACGCTGCAACATTTCATTAGCTCCCCCTTCTTTCAAACTAATTGCTTACACTTCGCTTGTCAGACCCAAACTTGAGTACGCTCAAGCTATATTCGATCCTCACCAAACTAACCTGATCAATTTACAGGAATATACTCAAAATCGAGCTTCACGTTTCATTCTTTCAGATTGCTCCTATCGCACCAGTGTTACCGTACTAAAATCCAAACTTGAACTTCACAATCTAGCTTTACGCTGGAAACTAGCTCGCCTTTCTCTTTATCATAAGTTTTATCACAGCTTGCCACCTAACAACGGGTTCATCCGTCCAGCCCATTGGTCATCTCGTCATCTCCCCTCCAATGCCGTCTACCCCCAGCGCGCCCATACGACAACATTCCAAAAGTCATTTTTCTCCGCACTGCCCTGGATTGGAACGACCTTCCCGACCACATCGCCTCACTAACCAACATTAATCATTTCAAGTGTGCCATCGAAAGACATTTTTTATTGTAACCGCCGTACTCCAAACCCACCCCTCATGTAATACCCCTTAAATGGGGCCTTTGAGGATTCAATAAATAAATAAATAAATTCAAGTATAGGACGCATCGTCGGCGTAGATAGTGTAGCCGATATCTGGAATGTCTTGGAGAGCCCTTGCAGCATTGCAATGTTGAAAAGTAAAGGGGAGATGATAGAGCCCTACGGAGTGCCGCGATTTGGGACCGTTTAGGGGTCAGTTCGCACTTCCCCAATTTTAATGGTGGCCGTGCGATTTGTAAGGAAAGTTTTGATGTACCTAAAAGTGCGCTTGCTGCAATTCATTATCCTCATTATCATCATAATCAGCCTGACTATACCCACTTCAAGGCGAAGACCTCTCCCACATTACTCCAATTAACCCGGTTCTGTGCTAGCTGCGTCTTCTTGACCCCTGCCAACTTCTTAACCTCATCCGCCACCTTTCTGCCGCCTCCTGCTACGCTTTCCTTCCCCTGAAATCCAGTTTGTTACCCTCAGCGACCATCTGTTATCCTCTCTTCGCACTACATGTCCTGCCCATGCCCATTTCTTATTCTCGATTTCAACTAGAATGTCAGTAACTTGAGTTATTTCTTTCATCCATTGTGCACGCTTCCTATCTCTTAATGTTACCCCTACCGTTTTTCCCTTCTATAGCGCTCTGCGTTGTCCTCAACTTAAGTAGAACTCTCTTGGTTAGCCTCCACGTTTCAGTCCCATAGGTGCAAGTAAGATGCAACTTGTATACTTTCCACTTGAGCGATACTGGTAAGCTGCTAGTCATAATCTGCGAGTACTTGCTAAATGCACTCCATTCCAATCTTGTTCTTTTTCATATTCCGGATCTGCGGTTACTACCTATCCTAAGTAGACATGTTCGCCTACTACTTCCATTGCTTCACTACCTAAAGTAAACTGCTGTTCCTTCCCGAGGCTGCTGGACATTACCTTAGTCTTCTGCATATTGATTTTATACCTTTCTACTTTTCCTGTCGAGGTCATCAACCATTCTTTGCAGTTCATTCGGTTGAGTTCAGTTAGGATGGTTTCGTGGGAGACGTTGTCAAAAGCTCCTTTGAGATCCGGTGCCATTATGCAGTGTTCGCTCCCCCTGGGAATGTGTTGTAGCACTTTTTCCTTGATGAGAAGGAAGGAATTTTGGGTGCTGAGTCCTTTCCGGAAAGCGATAATGATGGGTAGCAGGATGTCTTGTTCTTCTACGAAGGTTTGTAGTCTGGTGTGGAATACACGCTCGTAAAGTTTGCCGAGGCAAGATGTTAAATATATAATGATCTTAGTGCTTCTAGGTTGGGTGTCTTACCTGGCTTAGGAATTGTTATAATTTCGGAATGTTTCCAGTCGGGTGGGATGTCTCCAGTGGGCCACATTTCCTGGTTGAGATAGGTAGTAAGTGCCTTATTTGGGAGGCGTTGAGGTTTCTAATCATTTTATTGGTGATTCCATCCGCCCCAGCTGCAGTGTTGCGGGCGGATGAGAGAGCTGTGGCGTATACCTCTGCCTCAGTGGTCGGGTAGTCAAGATGCTCATTTCGATCACCTGTGTAGTCGAGATTGCAAGGTGGAGCTGGTGGCCCGATGTATCGAGTTTTGAGTGCGTCGAGCAGGGAACAGTTGTCCCCCGGAAATATGTGCGCGATTTGTTTGAGCGTCCGGTTTGTGACTGTGCGTGAGGCGGTAGGGTCCACTAAGTGTCGTAGCATCACCCATGCTCTGGATGTGCCCAGCGTTCCCTTGAGGAACTCACAGAACTGCTGCCAGTTCTGGTTGGATAGCCTTGTAGCATATATCTCTGTGCCTCGGTGGTCAGTTCTGTGATGCGCGTGCGCAATAGAAGGTTGCCAGGTTGCGTTTATGATGTTTCCATCTTCTGATAAGTTGCCTGCACTTGTTCCAGATAGTGAGAAGATGAGAGTGAATAACTGGGGTGTCCGTGGGGCGGGGAATCGTTTGCGTGGCTTCCTCGTGAGCTTGTTAGATCTGAGAGCTGTACTCCGTGATGGAGTGGATGGAGCTGGTTGCATTATTTCGGTAGGCTGTCCAGTCAATGATGTGGGCAGAGCTTATAGTCTTCCGAATTTTGAGTGAGCTGATGGAGATGCTGAGTATGAAGTGATTACTGCCCAGTGTCTCTCGGAGGTTTGTCCACGTGGCTGTAGTTGTATTTTTGATGAAAGTGAGGTCTGAGCACGAGTCTTTGTGAGTGCCTGTGCCTCCTCTTGTGGGTTGAGATGGGTCGGTAGATGTAGGTCTGCGTTATTGTAGGCCTCAGCCGCGACGGTTATTGTCTCGATAACCCCATTCTGATGGGAGCAGTTTAAGTCACTCAGTATTAGAAGCTGATAGTCTTGACCTCAGCAAAACGTGCGTTAAAATTGATGTTGGTGGAATTAGGCACGTGATACAGTGATCCCTTCATGGATCACTGCCTTGTCGTGGCGGAGGGGCTTGCGAAACTCGATGAAGTCGCGAGCTCTGCTGTGTAGGGCCACCCAAAATAGACAGGTCACGACAGAGAGTTCTGACAAAATGTGATTCACTGGAGAAGGTAATGGCAACCCACTCCAGTATTTCCTGCCAAGAAGACCCTATGGCCAGTCACAATACCATTAATGATATGGCGCCGGAAGATGAGCCTCCCAGGTTGGAAGGCGTCCCACATGTTACTGGGGATGAACAAAGGGTGATTCCTAGTAGCTCCAGGACGAATGAAGCGGCTGGGCTAAAGCCAAAAGGACGCTCAGTTGTGGATGTGCCGGGAAGCGACCGGAAAGTCCGATGTTGCAAGGAGATGTATCACATAGCAACATGGAATGTAAGATCTATTTTTAGACTCTTGAGAGTTCCTTGGACTGCCAGAAGATCAAATCAGTCAATATTGTCGACCATAAACCCTGACTGCTCATTGGAGGGTCAAATTCTAAAGTTAAAGCTCAGCTACTTTGGTCATCTGATGAGAAAAGAGGAGTTGCTGGAGAAAGATTTGATGTTGGGAAAGGTTGAGGGTCGCCGGAGAAGGGGTAGGCAGCGAACGCGATGGTTAGATGGCATCCTCGAGGCACTGCAGATGAAGTTATGTGATGTTAGGAAGATAGTGAGAGACCGGAAAGCGGGGCGTGACATGGTCAATAGCGTCACGAAGAGTCGGACACGACTGAACGACTGAACTGAACAGAACAGATTCAGTACGAAAGTGCTTTTTTGCCCTCGTTTGTTAGGGACAATTTCTACGAAGTTGTGGTCAATGAGATCGGCTCGTGCTAGAGAATGTTTATTAGTAGGGATATCGCTTGATATCAGCAGTGCTGTTCGAGGAGAAGTGTTGTGGACGGTGTAGTAACCCGTGCGAGTGGGGCTTTGTTCTGCTCCGGTTTCTTGCAGGCATATCACATCAGGCCGAATAGGGGTTTGGGCAAGGCATTGTTTAAGTAGATTAGCTTTATTACGATAGCCTCCATAGTTCTATTCCGAAATCTCGAGGCAATCGGGTGTGCCTGATGTATGGTGTGAAGCCATTAAGCGCCGTTTAAACATCACTGACTGACTCATTGTCGCTGCTCATAGCTGAGGCTGTGAGAGCGCCTATAGGTCGGAGGTTTTGGCCAAGTTGGTGCTTGGAAAGGCGCGCCGTTTCCAGCTTGTTATTTGGGTTTCAAAAGCGTCCGAAGGTTGCGGAGCACGTTTCTGATTGCGAGGATGGCGTTGTTGATTGCAAGGACGTAGTCTTGTTTTGCAAAATGGGTGTCTGCGTAGTGCATATACTCGCCCATGTTGGCCATCGTAATCTGTTTCGCAAGAAGGAGTTGAGGTCTGTTGGTCGGTTAAGTTGGGGAGCGAGTGGCGGTGCCGCCTGAGATGGAGGACCAATTCTGAGGGTTAGATGAATCGTTGATGTTTGTGGCGGGATTGGAGGTGGCGGAATTGAGAGAGCAGTTGGACCAATAGGTTTTGGGGTCGAGGGCAGGGTTGGTTTTGGGGAGGTGAGTTGGGCGATCTGTCGTGATTGTGCGTCTAGCTGCGCCTGCATTCTGTCTATCGTGGCGGCTATGTTTGAACAATCGCTGCATATAGGAGATTTGGGATGAGGACTGTATCATATCTGCTTGTGCGCGAATTTATCTTTCCTTCCAAGCACACACGTGCCGACCCTTTCCTTCGTGATAACCTTTTATTTCACTCTACTCTCTCGCCAGACGTATACGATGCAATAAACGCCTTCTGGCATTCGTTCCTTCGACGCGTACTGGCGTCCGTCACTCTGTCAGTCACGATGACTGATACATTGTGTCAGAAGTGGGATTGAAGCTTCTTACTGTTCCGCACCCGAGTACAGGCAGAAGCAGAACCCTTCGAGAGCTTTTTCGGGACCTAAAAAGCAAGCTCAGTATTGTAACTTTGGCAGTCTCACAGAAGACGTGGTTCGAGACCAGCTAGTGTTTGGCACGAACTCGACAAAGCTAAGGGAGAAGAAGTTAACCTTCGAAATAGCGATTGCAACTTGCAAAGCAGCTGAGACTTCTGCGCGCCAGAGCGTCTTGTGGACAAAAGGAAATGACGCCCAAGTTGAGGTTGTCACTTCAAGTCGAGCAACATTACGCCCAGCTCAGCGACGACTCGTGTGTTCCCGGTGCACCTCGGCAGTGCCCAGCGTTCGGTAAAATTTGCCGTATTTGTAATGGACCGAACCACTTCACCATATGTTGCAGATCAGGGACTCGAGTTGCTAAAATACAGCACGAATAACTTCGATGTTCTAAACGTCTCGATCGGCGCCGTCGGCACAGACCGCGATTGGCTCGTCAAAGCAACGATCGGCAAAAGAGAGGTATCGATGAAGGTAGACACAGGATCTCAAGCGAACCTAATTCCCCTTTCAGTGTACCGAAAGCTGAACGTCGGTCCCCTGAAATCCAGCACGGCAACTTTACGCTCAACGGTGGCATAATTAAGTATTGCGGCTTAGTTTCGGTGCCTGTCATCGTCGGCGACCGAAAGATCTGCACTGACTTCTTCGTGGTAAGGAAGGATTACCAGGCTATCCTGGGACTTGACGCGAGCGAACGCCTTGGGCTACTTCATCGAGATGTCAGCACCGTGGCGGCAAGCTGTAATATCTTGGAAGAATTCCCTCAGCTCTTTCAAGGAACTGGCTGCATCAACCGCGATTACAAAATAGTGCTACAAGAAGACTCTGTCCCAGCTGTACAGCCGGTGCAAAGGGTTCCGTTGGCACTGCAGCAACCACTTCAGGAGAAGCTGACGCGTATGGAGCGAGAGCACATCATTGAGAAAGTCAGCGAGCCAACGGACTGGGTAAGCCCTCTCGTTATTGTTCGGAAGAAAAATGGCAAACTACGGGTTTGCTTGGACTCGAGAAGGATAAATGCATCTCTAAAGAGGGAGCATTATCTAATGCCCCGCCGAGAAGACATCGAAGCCGAAGTTTTTCTCTCGTCTCGACGCCAACGCCGGCTTCCATCAGGTTCCGCTAGATCAGCCTTCATCAAAAATATGCACGTTTGCAACACCCTTCGGTCGCTACCGTTTCCTCCGCCTGCCGTTCGGCCTTGCATCGGCTAGCGAAGTATTTCAGAAGGCGTTAAACGAGATCTTTGAAGGCATACCAGGCGTACGCGTGTACGTGGACGACGTGCTTATTTGGGAAATTGATAAAGAGGAGCATGACCAGCGGCTTCGTAGCGCGCTGAAAGCAGCGCAATCGGCAGGCTTGACGTTCAATGCACAAAAATGCGAGTTCGGTGTACAAGAGGTAGAATTCCTTGGTTATATCATCAGCAACAAAGGAATCGGCCCGAATCCAGCTTTAGTCGCCAGTCTAGTGCAGATGCCAAGGCCCGATAACAAGCTTGCAGTTCAGAGGTTGCTGGGCGTGTTTAATTACTTCAGTAAATACTTGCCATCTCTAGCCCAGAAAATGGCTGCTCTGCGATCTCTTATCAAGCAGGACGCAGTGTTTGACTGGACCCATAATCATGACAAAGAATGGAAAGCCATAGGCAGATCACTAAGCGAGAAACCACTACTTACAGTTTTGATCCATGCAGGCAAACAAAAGTGACGTTAGATGCCTCCCAGAGCGGTATTGGATCCGCACTTCTGCAGAGTTACGAAGATGGCTGTAGGCCAGTGGCTTACGCGTCTAGAGTTCTGAAAGATACAGAGCAACGGTATTCTCAGATAGAAAAAAAGGCTCTTGCTCTTATATTTGGCTGTAAGAAGTTCTCACATTTCATTTATGGGCGGTCGCTGCTACTTGAAAGCGACCACAGGCCTCTCATTGATATTGCCAAGAAAGCTATTGCCGATATGCCGCCCAGGGTGCAACGTTTTTTTACGACTTCTGAAGTATGATTACACACTGCTGTTTGTTTCCGGAAAACAGATGGAGCTGGCGGACATGTTATCGAGAGCACTGGGCACTGGAGACGTCACCGTGGTGGACACTGACGACGTCGAAGTTTGGGCCATCAGCGTCGTGGCAGCACTCGTAAGTGAAAGTGCGTCAGCTAGATTAACACAGGAGACCGCTTCGGATCCTTACCTTAAGGATGTCCTGCAGCAGATTACGGAAGGAAAACCTATCGCAGGCCAGCTTAAACCCGTGGCATCTGAGCTTTCGGTAATTAACGGTATGTTACTGAAAGGGACAAAGGTTGTGGTTCCGGCAAGCATGCGGCCCGAAATTCTAAAACGTGTGAAAAGGGTCATCTCGGAACAACTAAATGCAAAGCAAGAGCAACAAAACTGGTATACTGGCCAGGCCTCGACTGTGATATCGAAACTCTGATCCAAAAATGCGCCGTTTGCGGACACCATGCTTACAGGCAGCCGTCAGAACCACTACTGATGTGTCACACCCCGACTCGCGCATGGTTCCGCATTGGAGTTGATATATTCCAGTACGCAGGGAAATACTACTTGTGTGCGTACGACGCAACATCAAACTTTCCAGAAGTAGAGTTGCTGCACGGGACCACGGCTGCTGCGGTAATCGAAAAACTAGGTGAATCTTTGCAAGATACGGCATTCCTGTTGAGGTATGCACGGACAATGGGCCTCAGTTTTCCTGTCTTGAATTCACGCAGTTCGCGAAAGCGTACGACATCCGTCCCGTCACGTCGAGCCCACAGTTTCCAAGGTCAAATGGTCTGGCAGAAAAAAAAGTTCAGATTGTCAAACGAATTTTAAAGAAAACTTGCGAGGCTAACGAGGACTTCTGGCTTGGTGTACTGGCTCACAGGGCAAGCCCCTTGGAGGACGGTCGGTCTCCGGGAGAGCTTCTTCAAGGACGCCGCGTGCGGACCCCACTGCCTGACCTTCGGGAAGAGCCAATCCCTCCCGCGCCTGAACAAGCAGGACGTGGTACGCATAAAAAAGGGCTCATGGTAACGCAAGGCCAGAGTGCTAGCACCTGCTGGGCCGAGGTCCTATTACGTTAAGACAGCAGACGATAAACTGCTACGGTGAAACCGCCAGGTTTTGCTGAGAACGAAAGAGGACTTCCATTGCGAGCCATCGGATGTTGACTCGAGCGACGACTCTGATGATGATGATGCAAACACATCGGCCGATCCTCACCTGTCGTCTACAAACGTGCCACTGCCTGCGATAGCATCGAGGCCATCATCGCCAATCGTCAGAAGATCACAGAGGCAAGTTAGACCGTCGGAACGCTTGGGCTACACGAGGAACTTTGAACAAGTCAGCAAGTGACAGCGAAAGAATGTTTTCAAGTGAACTATTGGTTGAGGAGGGGGATGTATCATATCTGCTTGTGCGCGCATTTATCTTTGCTTCCAAGCACACACGTGCCGACCCCTCCCTTCGTGATAACCTTTCATTTCACTCTACCCTCTCGCCTAACGTGGCTTTATATACGATGCAATAAACGCCTTCTGGGATTCGTTCCCTCGACACTGTGGGGTTTAGAGGGAACGGTCTTCCGCCCCGCTCCTAACTCCGCAGGTGCAACGTCCTCGCCGGCGACCCGCGGAGGGAACAAAGGGACAAAGGACGGGGACGACACAGTGTTAATACCCCAATGCTATTTATTGCACTTGCAAATAATACAGAGCATGCCAGCTAGCTATACATCAACAAGGTTTTCCTTGGAAGGGCAAGGCTACGTAAGAAGGACTTTTGACTCACCGGCTGGGGAATGGGGGTGCGATTTCGGCGGTGGACATTTGAACGCGCCGTGAATATGGCGGCCGGGATCTCCCGTGCGCGCCGCATTCTTCGGACGAAGCCATACCACGGCGTTTGCCGCGGGAGGCGGCGAGAGCGTGCGGTATTTATCGGTCGCTTCGCCGTTGGGAACCAGAAGATGGGCGGTCGTGCACGACGGGTCCTCCCGTGTGCGCTGCGTACTCCGTGCCCGCTATCCCCCGGCATTTGCCGGGAGAGGCGGCGGGAGACGACCGTTCTCGTTGCCGGCTGGATCCAGAAGCTTTCTCTCGTCTTCTCGCGGGAACCCGCGTAGACGTCTTGGTGGCGCTCCCATCGCTGGTCTCCTTCCCTCAAGGGGAGGTGTTTACCTCCTCTCCCAGCCGGCGCTGCCATGAACCTCGTTGGGGTGGTGGTGGTCGGTCGCGGCGGAGGGGAAGGAAACTGGTTTTCCACAACACGTACTGGTGTTCGTCATTCTGTCAGTCACGATGACTAATTCAAGGACGAGCGAGAGGATTGCGAGTCTTATCTGCCCAGCTTGCCCCTTTATCTGGAGACGTTGCCGGAGGGGAGCCAGGTGCCTGTTAGCCTTGCTGGTTCTTGTGGGCGGGAGGGGCCCTTTTGTTGGCGGTATATCCGGCCCGATGTTGGTTTGGTCGTTTGTCCTTGGCCTTGTGATTGCTACGGCTGCGATGACGGCTGTTGGCTCGGCCATTTTGATGGCTGTCCGGGCTGCTACTGGTGTCGTCCTCGGTGCTGAGCCAGCGGCGTCTTGGGTGGTTATGCTTGAGGAGTTGGCTCCGTGATTGATGGTTTGATTTCTTGAGTGGTGTATTGTCGGCGGGAGCTGGGTCGCTCGTGCTACATGCGGAGGAGTTCGGTCGATATGGCTGGAAGCGTTCGTTGCATTCCCGGCTGCCTGTTTCATGTCCATCTCCGCATAGTGCGCATCGGGGTTCGAAGGGATTATTTTTGGTTGGAGTTTGGGTGCCGCAGACACGGCAAGCTACCATTTCTTGCGTATGACAGATGTCTGCTCGATGGCCAGGTTGTATACAGACGTAGCACATCTGTCTCGCAGGTCGGCAGGGTAGGCAGCGAATTTCTGCTCTTTTGTAGTAGACGTATCGTGGGATTGTGAGACCGTTAAGGGTACTGAGCAGGCATGGTGTTTTGCCCATGCGGCGTACTTGGAGGATTTCGACCATCTGGATGCGCACTCTTAGTCCAGCTCTGAGGGGTGAGGATCAATGGTTTGGGGAATTCCGTGGACAACTCCACGCTTTTCGTTTTCAGATTAGGGACACACGATTGCACTGCACATGTGGTGTCGCTCAGAGTAATCTGTAGGATCGTTTGGATGGCCTCCGCAGTCGCACGTCAGGGGTGCTGAGGATCATGGTGTTAGAGACATAATGGGGGCGAAGGATGAATTGCTGCTCGCTTGATTGCAGGAAGGTACTGGCTTTGATGACGGCATCTACCAGATCAATAGTTGAGCAGTTCCATAAGATTGTATCTCTTTGCGGTCACATGACCATCTTGGTGTCCAATTTGGGTGGCGGGAGGGGACCGGGACCGTCCCGGCGTTGTTATATTGGTTCGGATGAGGGAGATGTCACTGCTGGTTGCGATTCGGCCTTCGTCAGCTCTCGCCAGGCCATACGCGCTGCTGCTTTGTGAAGGGCTAGTTTTCATCCTCGAAGCGCTGCAGATGAAGTTATGTGATGTTAGGAAGATAGGGAGAGACCGGAAAGCATGGCGTGATATGGTCCATAGGGTCACGAAGAGTCGGACACGACTGAACTGAATTGAACTAAACTGAATTTCCATCAGCCTGTTGAAAGAGGTATACCGTTGGGCAGCAGCTGCCTCGGTGGCTTAGTGATTCATGGCAATTTTCGGATTGTCTTAGTAGTCATCGGGTTCCAGGTGATGGACAGAATCGGTGCTCGTACCGGTTTCCGACGAAAGAGCTGCTGAAGAAGGTGTCATGGCGGCCGCCATGGCTGGGCTTCCGCGCACCCACGAGGCGGGGGTCGGGGAAAGGGACCGTTTTTCCGGCCGGCGAGCGGGAGTTCAGGCGATGCAAGCCGAAGACTGGAGGGTACGTGGGCGTTGGGACGCCGCTGCTCCTGAGAGAGAGCGGGAGCTTATGCAAACACGTCCGACAGGGTCGCCTCTCAGAGGAGAAATCACCGAGGAGCCGTAGTGGAGGGCTACGGAAAATTTCGACCACCTGGGGATCTTTAACGTGCACTGACATCGCACAGCACACTGACGCCTCTTCGTTTCGCCTCCATTGAAACGCAGCCGCCGTGGTGGGGATCGAACCCGGGTACTCTGGCACAGTAATCGGGCGTCTTACTACTGCACCACAGCGGCGGGGCAGCTGTACCAGCGCCTCCTAGACATCTGGGTCTGCTTCTCTTTGCTGTGTGGTGCGGCGTTCGAGGAAGCGTCAAATGAGAGGCGTCGCACGGACGCCTGGATCGGATGCCTGGCAGGGTCAGCTTCATATATGCATGAATCGCCTGGCGACGCCATGACCTGTCGCGACGGTACATAGCGCGCCACTTGTCAAACACAAACAGCATTTCATTGAACGCACAAAGTTCACAGGTGTTTTCTAATTCGTTTACAGGAAAGGAAAGGCGATCTGTCACTCGCGGAATCCCACTATAATCGTCACGGTAGAGAAGGGGAATTATGAACAGCGTTTCACGATCCGGTTTTGAAAATTTGTCGGTCAAGATGTGTTGAAGAGGGTGAGAATGATGTGAGAAAAACCAACACCTTGTTTTTCCATCTACACACTGGTAGCCTACCCGTGAAAGCTTGGTTATGTGAAAAAGGCATATATGTATACCATGGGGGACAAACTGTTTTCTGTGTAACAAAACAGAAACAATCGAACATATGGTCCCCGAGTGTAACAACGCTACCTCCTTTCGGGACGTGTTACAGCGTACCATTCAAAAGGAATCTCCTCTTACACCGCTAGGTATCAGGTTTCTGCCAACTCACGACGATGCATTACCATACAATGCCATATTCCTGCTGTGCCTGCATTCTGTGTGGCTCAGTTGCTATGGATTATCGTCACGGTGACACTGATGCCAGATCAGTGAATGAATATTTTGCCGAGAGTATTGTGAAAATACATGATATTTTGAAAGATACAGAATGTGATGCTCAAATCGACGTGGTGTTTAGAAATTTTGCACAAATGAAACGACTCCATTGTTCGCGGCCGGCAAGCGGCCTGCTAACCTTGTAAATAATTTGTACTGTATATTTTGTCATTATGTACATTTCGCAATAAAGAATAAAAAGCGTTTCACGATCCGGGGCGTGGCCCAGTTGGTACAGCGCTGGGCTGGGGATCCAAGGGATGAAGGTTCGATTCCCGGTGGAGACAAGGTTTATTAATTTTTAGCTCACGCTCTCGAAATCGTGACGCTTCTGCTGACACCCTTCTGTCCACAACGCTGAGGCATTAAAGGCTCTCGCCTTAAAAAGCAATTTATGGTGATAAGTCCGGGTGGTGAATTTAAATCGCCGCAGAAGAGCCTTCTTAACCTTTTGGTAATCTGAGGAGTCCGCTGCAGACATTATGCCGATCACAGTCAAGGCCTCATTAGCTATTTATTTTTATTTGTACAATACTGCAGGCCTCGTCGCGGCCCATCCAGGCAGGAAGGGCATATAAAGTACAGAGTAATTACATTAGCAGACGTAATAAAAAAGAACCAAATTTATAGTGTACACAATAGCAATGTAGCCTACTAGTTGCGATAACAAAATGGGTAAAGAACACTCGCTCTTGTAACAAAACGACTCCCAAAACAAAAGCGAAAAATAAATGTACAAATGAACCATCAGTACAATTTAAGCAATGAGAAGGAATATAACACAAAGATCAATATGAGTAATTACTAATCCACAAGAAAATGAAATCAGTAATTAAAACAGTCAATGGAATCAGTACTGTTTAGTAGCGACTGAGGTAAGTTATTCCAATCAGCAATAGTGCGTGGGAAAAAGGATTATTTAAAAGTGTTAGTTCGGGCATTATATGGTGTCAGAGAGTCAGCATGACGATTACGTGTTTAGCGTGCTGCCATTGGCGTTACATAAGACTCAGGAGTGAGGGTGAGGAGATTATTTTTAAGAAGAAAAAGAAATTTCAGCCGTTGTATTTTTCTTCTTATTTCCAATGTCTGAATGCCATGTTGTCTCATTATTGCTGTCAGGGAATCAGTCATACGGTACTTCGAAAAAATAAATCTGATTGCTTTACGCTGTATTATTTCTAGTGCATCAATGTTGGTTTTTGTGTGAGGGTCCCACAATATGCAGGTATACTCCAGTTTTGGTATTATTGATGTGTAGGTAAAAGTTTAGTTTCAGCGGGAGATTGTTTTAGTTTATGATGTAGAAGACAGAGTTTACGAAAGCCCGAGTCAAATTCGTTAGAAATGTGAATGTTCCAGTTCAGGTTATGAGTTATTGTGACACCAAGATATTTGTATTCCCTAACCTCGGTTAATGGTTCAGATCTAAAGGGATAAGAAGAGATAGGCTATTTATGATTTTTAGTTATCTTCATGTAAACTAGCTGTTTTGTCAGTATTTACCTCCATGTTCCAACGATTGCACCAAGAAAGAATGTTTTGAAGATGATTGTTTAGGGTTATCTGATCACCGCGACCGGTTACCGCATTGAACAATACACAATCATCTGCGAACCATTTTATTTGAACTGGTTCTGTGACAAGCCTGACAATGTCATTAATATAAATTAGAAAAATTAAAGGCCCGATGGATGGATGGAATATAGGAGCGTCCCCTTTGAAACGGGGTGGTAGCAGTAGCTATCATGCTTATTTTTCTCCCGTACGATCATTTTTCTCTCTATACCCTTTAACCAGCAGATCAACAATATTGTTGACCCACTATAGGCAGCCACAAAACGCCTCTCCCTAAAATTTACAACGTGTTCATCTAAATTTAGCCTTTTTATGAAGTAGGCTCTGAAATAAAGTTGTATCAGTCGTCAATAGATGGCCCGTAATGACCGTGGTCAACCTAAAAGTGCCGTCGTCGTCTTCTACGCGCGTGCGACACGTTGGCAGAGTTCTGGCCTCAGCAGCAGCCGATAATCGAAGATAAGGACGGCGACAATTTTATTTCTTTGTATAGGTGTCTCTAAACGTGGCCCTTAAAGAATAGTATAACCTATTTCGTAACAGAAGCAGCAGTGCAGGACATAATATATAGTCTACAAAATTGTTGAGCTGCCAGAATAAGGTAAAAATTTACCGTCAATGATGTGCAGTCTGCTCTTTGTTTTTATATCGACAATTGGTTTGAACGTGATATAGAACACGTAAAGGTACACAGAAAATTTTGTTTGGAACTAGCTCTGCGTTGCCGCTTTTATGTGAGCTGCTCAAGGTAGCTTTTTTTGGTAGGGAAGGGTTTATGGCGGGAATCTGAGTACTCGTGTTCATATAAAGGTGAAATGAGCACGGCGGAACGTTAGCTTTTCATTGCTTCATGTTTTTGGTTTCTCTTGCCGACAAGTAACGTACTTATTTCCTTGTAGCCATGAAAACAACGCTGTTTAATGGAAGTCGCCGTCAAAACAGCAGGTCAGAGGCTGCTGTGCTCTCTGCTATAAAGGTGTGTCAGGCTTTAAGTGCACCAAATGTGACGTCTTTTTGTGCCTGAAAAGCGGCGACAACTGTTTCCTTCAATTGCACCTCAAGTAGGACATGACTGGCGCATGTCAGTTTGCCAGCTTTGTGCTCCCTATCTTGGCAGATCAACAAAATTGTTGACGTTCTGTATTTTTTGAAATCCTTGTTCAAACGCATTCCGATTTTTTTTATTTACATTTAGACTAATAAAAACGAATACAAACCAAGGAAAAAATTATAGCATCGCTTTATCTGATCTTGCCAGTTAAAGGGTTACTGATTTAGAATGGTTAACTAAACCATCATTCTATTTATTAAATTTTGTTCCTACAATGCTAACATTATGTCACTTCTCAGCTTTTAAGCCACCAATCTTCCAGTCGTTTTTTGCTAATTTCCACCGCCGGTTTATTCACCCGGCCACTGTTATCTCTAAACCCCAGAGCTTCAGGAGCAGTGATTGCGCCTGCATCAACTTCCGGATGGATACCATTGCATTCGAGTATAATATGGTCAATTGTTTCACTGGAGTTTCCACATACAGCACATGCGTCATCTCCATTGTTAAATTTCTTTTTGTAGCTGCGTGTTCTAAGGCACCCTGATCTAGCTTCAAAAAGTAGGGCGCTGCCTCTTGAGTTATCAAAGAAATCTTCCTTCCTTATCTCCATTTTCCACTTTCGGTATAATTCCACACTCTGTTTCTTTTCCATCGAATTTATCCAATTTTTACCTTCTGTGTTTTTCACCTATTGCTTAATGCTCTTTATTTCTCCGTCCTTGTTACTAGCATACTTACTAGTTAGTTTCCTAGTTCTTTTCCTCCATTGTGAGTCGACGCTTTTTAGGTACAGGTATTTAAATACTTTAGCTGCCTATCTGTTACTGTCCAATTTCCTCAGGCGTTCCTCATATAATATTTTACTCTGAGCTTCCCGTACTTCGAAAGATGCCCAGCCCATAACTCCCTGTACCGCCTCATTTGTAGTTTTGCCGTGGGCACCTAGTGCTAATCGTCCAACGGATCTCTGATTTGTTTCTAATGTCGACTGTACCTCTGATTTTAGGCACAAAACGGCATTTCTGAAAGTAAGTCCGGGCACCATAATTCATTTCCAAATACTCCTCAAGACCTCATACCTATTGTATCCCCAAATGCCTTATGCTTCATTATCCCGGCATCCCTTTTCCCTTTGGCCTTAAGTGATTGCTCATGCTTTCCAATGTATGCCAATCCTTCGTTTACCCACACCCTCAGATATTTATATTCTGCTACTCTAGGTATTTCAAGGCCTTGTATTTTAAGACCCTGATCAGTTGGGCCGTTGAAAATCATCAGACCCGACTTAACTGCGCTGAAACTGAAGCCTAGAGCGTCCCTTCGTCTCCGCAATACTTAACTAGAGTTTGAAATTCTTCCAGACTCTCAGCTAGCAGCACAATATCGTCTGCATACATCAGACCGGGGAGGCGCTGCTCTACCGCCTTTCCACCTAATCTATATGACAGGTTAAAACCTAGGTTATTGTCTTGTATCCTCCGTTCCAGACTTATCATATGAAGCATGAACAGCACCGGTGATGCAGGACAGCATACTTTGCATACTTTGACATCCTCCGTACTTCTTATCCCTTCCCACGTAATTTCTACTATGGTATCCCGGTATATTTCCTGTAGGAACTCTATTATCTCATAACCGATACCTTCTTCTTTTAATATGTTCCACAGGAGTTCCCTGCTTGCGTTGTCGTACGCCCCGTTTATGTCCAGGAAGGCCAAATACAAAGGTCTATTTTCCACTCTAGATATTTCGATGCATTGGGTAAGTACGAACACGCAATCATCTAAGCGCCTACCATTTCTAAAGCCGTTCTGAAGTTCTCCGAGTATCTTGTTACTTTCAACCCATGCTTGCACCTTTAATTTCACCGCCTGCATGGCTAACCTGTACATAACAGATGTTATGGTAATCGGGCTGTAGGATTTTATGTGCATCCTGCCTCCTTTCCCTTTATAACTCAAATTCATTTTACTCTGCCGCCAGCTGTCCGGAATTTGCTTATTTGTTATGACTGTTTCTAGAGCTTTTAACAACTTTCCTTACTTTTTGGACTGAGTTAATTAATCAGCTTGATCGGAATTCCATCTATTCCTGTATATGTGTTTTTAGGAATATTTTTTTCTGCCTTTTTCCAGTTTAGATTGGTAAGTTCTAAGTTGCTTTGTATTCTGCTACCTTGTGTTGCTTCCTGATTTGCGGAGATTACTCTATCGTCGCTCTTAAATGACTCGGCTATAACTGATGTAATGTAGTTCACTGCGTTATCCCCCTTACCTCAGGTGTCCCAAAAACACTACCGTGAGGGACACCTGAGGTAACTGGAAGTTCATTGGAATGGTTTTTATCAATACTAACAAACTGTTTTCTGTTAGATGAGGTATGCTGAAACCCAATTAACAATGAAACAAGGAAGGTTAATTAATCGAAGTTTTTCAATTAACTGCGAGTTTGAAACAAGGTCTAAAAATATCTAAAAATCGAAAAATATTACGTCTACCTGGCTGGATTTGTCTAGAATATTCCCAAAACAATGGATAACCAATGTTAATTGGGTACCGCTAGAAAAACGTTTCGAACACCATGTTGCACAGGTGAGAGTACACTGTTATCATTTAAGAATTTAGTAATGTAGTTAGCTATGACGTGTTCTAACAGCATGATGATGTTAGCGATATTGGGTGATAGTTACTTATCAGCACTGTAAAAAAATTTTGTTGACAAATACAGAAATGTTCTGGCAGCTCAGGTCCTGCCAGATATGTTATGTTCTGTTATGTTTTCTGTTTTTTTTTTTATTTTTGTGATTTTTTCAGTTCTTTCTGTTGCAGAAAGTGTTTTAAAAATGACAAAAAGTTTCTGTTATACACCGTTTTGTTTTTTATTTCAGTTTTTTTCTGTGCCAGTAAAAATATTGGTGTAAATATATCTTTTTCTTTACTCGTCTTTCATTTCACGTTGTCTGCATGCTGTAACAATAAAATTGCGCTAAGCGCCAATTTCTTCAATGAGCACGATTTTAAGGCGAACGCCTGGCCAGGCCAACTACATCTCACGAATATCTCTCGGCGCTGGCAATACTCGATGGTACACATAAGGCTGGCCTCGAAACAGCCGTTGTCTAGCCACCGAAAAGGGGCAAGTGGAAATATGCGTAACAGATAGCACTGTAGCAGGGAGCCAACCAAGAACGGACATCAATGTGGCGCCACTAGTTATGTTCTTTCGAATCGAGATTTTTACGCAGCCGATCACCGAACAGCGTCTTCGGGGTTGTCATACTATTTCGCTTTCTATTCAGAATTTACCTACTATTCAAATAAAAATCAGTTTACGGTAGAAAATAGAAGACACGGCAAAACGTGGACACCATTTCTGCGTATCGGAGCAGAAAAACCTTCGATGTATTGTCAGCACCAGAAGTTGATTTGATTTTTAAGTTAAAAAGAATGGAAACTACGTCCGGTACAGATACAAGCTCCGAGTTTGCACCGAACAAAAGAAAAAATGGGAATCGAAATATCACTTGTATGTGCAAAGACACTAAGGAAGAATGTGTTGAAATGCTACGCAATACTTTGCTTTTTGACGATAAGAATGCCGCCATCCACTATTTTCTCAACTGGTTTATTTTGTTTACTCAAATATGAGCAAAATGTTTGTGGCGCGGTGCGAATAAATTGGGTAGAGTGTGGCTAAAATATCACCGTTTAGCAGGCCGAATAGACGAGCTTAATTTAACTCGCGCGATTTGAATGTGTGTTATAGGGGAGTTCTTTCATCTCCTGAGTTTAATCTTTCTTTTTATGTGAATGACTTCCCGCGTAAACCAAGGATTAACTTTTGCTGTTTTCTTTGTCAAGCTTGGTACAAACTTTTGAACGCAGTATGTGCAAGGCTCTTCAAACCTGTCCCAAAGTTCTATTGTGAGGGCATGGGCGAGGACTTAAGGCTGAGAAAAGGTGGGCCGGAAGTTGGGCGAGGCGTCCGGAATTGAACAGGGCTCAGGTAATGGAGACAAACTTTATTAACGAGGCATGGTGCCCCACTACTCAGCTTCACGTCTCCGCGCCGAAGCACGCGTTAAACTGCCACTCGCACACACACACCACATTAGGCTTGGCCGCTTGGCCTCGGTTGAGCTGTAAGCGGTAGGTGGCGCCAGTGGTGAATCGCTCACATCCGGCCCCTCTCCGTTAGATCAAGTCCCTTTGGTCAAGTAACGAAATGCGCCGTGAGGCGCTCACTGGGAGAGGGAGTATTCTTTCAAGTGCTCGGGTGGCCGATGTTGCCCAAATGGCATGCGGGTCCACATGAAAGTGCCATGGTGGGTAATAAAAACAGTTTTGCTCTGTCTTCTTCACGGACACGAGCCTGCCAATAAGCAAACTTGAAGTCAAGGCAGGCAAAGTACAACGAGCCAGCAATATCATCCTGATGTCATCCGCATGTGGAAGGGGCTGAACAGCAGCCACTGTCATCTTGTTCAGAGGCACATATATAGTTAACACACAGGCGCTCCTTAGTACCTCTGCTAACAACCACTGCAGAGAATGCCCAAGGTCCTGAGGCTGGGAGAATGATGTCTTGGCGAAGTGTGCTTGTTTGATCCTCTAGGAAACGACAGTCTGCAGCAGAATAGCGGTAGGGGGATCGACTGTATGGCACGGCATCAGGAAGAAGGTCAATTGCATGTTGCACACCTTCGTACAGACCCAAGTCATCCTCTCCACGAGCGAATACTTCAGCATGTTTCGACAGTTGTAATTTCTTGTTGCTGAGGCACTTGCAAGTGGCTACAAATCTGTGCGGTGGGCAAGGATGGATCAATGCAAACCTCAACTGTTGGGGAAGCAGCTTGCTTGGATTCAGAGGGGTGGTGGCAATTGTTTGATACATATTCCTGGCAAGGCAATGCTGCCCACAAAGGCTGGTCTGGTCCGGGAAGAGGCAATCGTTGTAGGCCTGCTGAGGTGGGGTGGCTAGGCACACAGTAATCAAAAGCTGACCCTTGGAGAAGAACAGCATTTGGCATCCTAGGCAACAGTCGTTCATGGCACAGCACACTTGTGTTTGTTGGGGAATGGCGGATTTCAATAGGCATCGGTGGTTGAAATACTAACTGTGCGTAGCTTGAAGAAAACCAGTCTTCACCCAAGAAAGTGGTACGGCATTATTGTCAAGGGCAGCTGTTGCCACCAAACCAGTGATGGACCCAACAGAAATCTTCAAGCAGACGGCACCAGCAGAAGTTACTGATGTTCCTCCGACGACGACTAAGGGAGCTCTTGTCCAGGATAGAAGGGGCAAGGAGCTGACTAGGTGGCATTAAATTAGTGTTACTTTAGATTCACTGTCAGGAAATCCGTCGACTTGGCCAATCCCGGCAATAATGGTATTGACAAGGGCACCCTGAACCAGTGGTCCATCAAGGGTCTCAGAAGGGCTGCTGGAGAGAGCTGGGGAAGGATACACGGTAGATTTTGAAGCAGTGGATTGTGATGTACACTTGGATACGAGATGCCCCTTTTGACGGCACTGAAAACACACAGCGTCTGCCAGGTTCTGGCAAGGGCGATAGGCAGCGGCACCGTGCTTAGTGGAGAAATTGTGGTAGCGAGCACCTCGTTGGTCTGGCGGGAAAGCTGAAATGCGCTGTGGCCGGTCGGTTCTGTCTGACCAAGACTGGGAGTGTATGCGCTCTGTGCTGCGTTGTGGCACTTGTGGCCTGGACATTGTTACCTTGGCACCTGAACTCTCTGTGCGCGTGAGTCGAAGAGATGAATGGCTTAATGTCTGGTCAAGTAGCTATTTCCAAATATGCTGCGACTGTGGCTGGACGTTGCGCAGCAATGGTGGTAGCCAGATTTGCGTCGGCAATGCCTTGAAGGGCATACTCGATGCGCTGAGAGTCGGTGAGGGCGACTGGGCAACCAGATATTAGCTTGAACTTCGCCAGAGAATAGTTAACAAGACTCTCTCCATGCGCTTGCATGCGGCAAGTAACTGCCGCGGCAAGTAACTGCCTGTTGCCACTGCAGCAACGTGAGCTTGTCACTGAACTGCTCTAGAAAGGCCTGCCTGAAACTCTCCCATGTTGGGCATTGGCGGCCAATGACGGATTTCCAATCAGATGCGGCTCCACGAAGTTTTCCCAGGGCGATGGCGAGAAATGTTGACGGTTCCCGTGAAGCCAGGTTTCGCGTACGCTCCAACTCTTCAATCAAGCGAGACGCTGATATGCTGCCGTCACCACTGTATGTTGAAAGTGAAGCGGACAGGTCTGGCAGAGTAGTGACTTGAACCGGGGCTGCAGGGCGCTGTGACACATGGAGGAGTTGCTGGAGTAAACCCGTGAGCGACTCTGTTGTTTGGGCTGCATCGAGAGTCGTCGAAAACGGCGCGAGGTCGGGGCGCTGGGTGGCTGCGGCAGAGTCCGGGGTAAGCAAACGGGGTGGCGTTGTGCGGTTGTTGGCGATGTCGGCGAGAAGGTGACTTATGACGTCTTTCTTCGATCCGGCAGCGTCGAGATTTCGGCGAGCCAGCTCTTCACGGAGGTAATCTGCAGTAAAGGTCCTCCGTCGTAGCCTCGTTCCAGTTCACGAGGGGCATGACGATTCACGGTGCAGCACAACAAGCGAGGCGGCTAAAGACGAGCAGCGCGAAGAGTTCACGATTCACGGTGCAGCAAAAGTCGGAGGAACGTGTGTGTATATTGTTAAGTCGTGGAGAATGCCGTCCGTCGGCGCCGCGGGGCCGGACAAGGTAAAATACGGAGCGAGGTGCGGATCGTTATCACGATCTGAAACGATGAAACAAAATAACATACAACGTAGTATCGCCGTCGCTGCGCCAAGAACGGCAAGAAAGCTTAATTTGTTGAAGCATATTGCTTTGCGTGAACTTAATTTTTTTTCGGCGCCGTCATTAAGCGAAGGAAAACTAAAGCACTGGTCTCGCCCATTTTCAGCGTGAAACAAACAAACAAAAAACATGGCTTAATATCATCGCTATCACCGCGCGGTTGATAATATTGTACTTTTCATGGTTCCATGGTGTCGCCTGATGTTGTTTCATCGCCGTACGCCTTGTGGCGCCAATTTACCAGAACCTCGCTTATTAACTGCCGTCAAAAATTGAAATGACATCAACATCGTACATTGATGGTTGAAACACATTGTCCAGAAGTTGCCAGTTGCGAGCACACAGTAAGTACGATTGGTTGGTTTAGTTTTTTAACATCCCGAAGCGACTCAGATTCTGAAACACCGCAGTGGAGAGCTCCGGAAATTTCCACCACTTATTTCTAGTTGCACGTTAAAGAAACCCAACTAATAAATATGTGCATAAAGCTTTATGTACCCCCATGGACAAAAGTGGTATATTCCACGCGCTGCGAGAAAACTGCCCGCCAGATTTTTCCGACAGAGAAGCAGTTATTTCAGAGATGTGCATAACTTACCCTCCTTGGTATACTTTCCATCTAGTCCGAGCAATGTTGTGCTGCACATTTTTTTATACTGAAAAAATGCAATCGTTGCAATTCGCATGGAATATACCACTTTTGTTTACGACTGCACGTTTACATTACCGATAAAAATAAAAAAGGAAGAAAGCGGGCGGTCATCGATCCGCACACGAACACTCGCCCATACGCATTCATACACGAGTAGAGTGTGTGATTTCGCATAACTGAATATAGATGTATCTGCTGCCCGCTGGCTAGATATTTACCTTACTGTGAGGGTAGTTTTTGCCAAATTTTGCAAACTGATGCTGCATGTTCCTGTGCAGGAAGGTAAACACATATATTGCATTGGAAGGTAAACACATGTTGCGATCAGGCGCACCATGTTCACGTTGAATATTCCCTACGCTTCTTTCGCGGCTAAACGAAAATCATTTGAAACCAATGAACCAACGTATCTCGCACAAGAGGGTGTTCCTTGATGGCACAAATTTTCGCCGGTCGGTTCTGTGAAGCCACAATGACCACCAATGCAGATCAGGGTATGTTGCTGGGCGAGTTGGTTATTCATTGTCAGAGAAAGAACGCTAGCAGACGTGTGTGTCCTCCTCCTCCTTGTCCGCCGTCTGCTAGCGTTCTTTCTCGACAATGCAGATCACTTTTTTCGTTCAGGCACACAGAACACACCTTTCCTAACTCAGGCCTGGTGCTGCAAAAGCACAACATAATCTCTCACGTGTACACTGCGAGAAACAATCTAAAAAAGAGGAACTGCAGCACACGACATGTATTCCGCGCGCGCGCTTGGAAGGGATATGGCGACGCGAGGTCACGTAACGCGCATCAGCCAGTAGGCGAGCCGGCGGCGCGCGGAAAACGAATGCGGTACTTTGAAATTTTTGCAGTGACTCTAGCCACGGCCAGTGAAGATATAACGCCAGGGAATCTAGGCGCTGAGCACTGCGAAGATTGTGGCGCATGCTTTAGATTGGGGTTGCGTGGCAATGATAAGTTCGATGAAGTGTCCATCTTCTTTCATTGATCCGGCAAGTCCAAGAGCAAGCACCAGCACAAGGCAGAAGAATGGCTTTTTAGGCGACATGCTCGTTCCAGGCCAGTCATGTCCTACTACCACATGCTTAAAACGCTGCAAATACGCATGCACATCCTGTCGGTCGTCGAATAGGGGTAGCAGTTTTTGCGGGTTGAGAAGCTGTATACTTGTGGCGATGGCGAGCTGGACTCGTGATTACCATCTCCATCCTCACATTGGGAAAGGATGGACGTATCACACTGAGCATATTTGTGTGGAAGTCATCTTTTTGGCCGTACCCAAAGAGTGAGTTTAAAAAGGTGGGTTGCCCTGGCAGGAGGATTGGGGGGTCTTTAGGGAAGTGGGACTTAAGTTTCGTCGCGTGGCGTCAGTGCTTTGCCTCCCCTAGTGGGTAGCCGTCGACGCTTCTGGGGAGAAGCACGGCCGGTCTAGGGAAAGTGCGCTTGCTTTCCTTCGAAACTGGCCACAGGAGAAGACGTGACGGGCGCGTACGCGCCCTTCAGTCCGAGCGTGGAGTATAGGAGGGGAGCGGCCTCGGGCTTTCTCTCTCTCTCTCTCTCAGTGGGTGTCTTTGTCCGAAAACAAAGCGGACAACGGCCTGTATCATGGTAACGGTGTCGGGCAGCGGAGACGAGAGTGGTGCAGGAGTTAGGGCCTCAAGTTCTCTGCGGACGATCCGAGTCACGGTCGTGGGATGGGAGGGTTGGTGCAAAGGGGCCAGGTCATCGCAGGGTGAGGTAGCCGCCGTGTTCGGAAGACGCTCACAGCGATGTACGAGACGTCTTTGTTTTGCCTGCTCGAATTTTCGGCAGGCTTGGAGCACCGAGTCGACGGTATAGCAATCCATGCAGAATAGGATGTGGAACGCATCATCCGCGATACCCTTGAGGATATGCCCTACCTTGTCACTTTCCGTCATGGAGGTGTTAATCTTGCGACACAACGCAAGCACATCCTGAATGTAGGCGAGGTAGGACTCCGTGGGGGATTGACGAGAAGAAAGTTTCGTTTTTGCAGCCAGAGCGCGTCCAATTGGTTTCCCGAACAAGTCCTTAAGCTTGCGCTTGCAGGTAACCCAGGTAACGAGCTCTTGTTCGTGGTTTTGAAACCATGTTCGAGCTGTTCCCGCCAAATAAAAGATGATGTTAGCGAGCATGATGGTGGCGTCCCAGTGGTTGTTCCGGCTGCAGCGCTCATACTCATCAAGCCAATCGTCAACGTCTGGATTGTCGTCGCCATTGAAGATGGGAGGGCGGCGAATTTTTTTTAGAACAACTGGCTGAGCCGATGTTCCCGCGGTGGTAGGGGCTGCTTCGGAGGTCATCGTGGCTGTTTGAGACGTGGTTGTGATCTCAGGTAGGTGGCGGCCGCTTCGTAAATCCAGCTTTTGGCAGCGTAGAGGGGCTAATCGGCGCGTACGGGGATCTTGATTCACCTCCACCAAGATGATACGTGGCAAGGTTAGTCCACGAAGGTTAGTCCAGGCTGGCACCGCACACAGAACACAGAAACACAGCAGCGTCGACCTTATTCTAGCATCAATCGTTGCTACCACTTTGTCTTCTTCTCTGTCACTGTTGCTGATCGTTGTCATCTTCAACTTCCAGCGATGCAGGGCATATATATCACAATATGACCTTTTCTCAGTCACTCGATAATAGGTATCACACGGTGACAAAATGGTGTATGGTGACGGTGGTATTTGTCCTTCCTTTCTTCCTTTTTTGTGCGTGCATCCGTGGCGGAACCTATATATTTTTCATGCGTTGGCGAAATAAAATCACTTGTGAGTGCAGTTATTGTGCGTGTCGTGTGGGGTTCTTCCTTATTTTGTGCTCGCCCCTTTTTTTCGCGCTCCAGTTATGCGGTGTCGTGACGCCGGGACTAAGTCGACCCGGCCTTCACTTGGTAGCGTGCAGAGACTCGGGGTTGAAGAAGGACTGAATCTTCGAAGTTGGTAAAATATATACAAGCAGGTTTAATGGCACTTTGAGAAAACTTATTTACATGATTATTTACATGAAAAAGAAGGGTACATCAGCAAAATGGCAAGCGTTAAGAGTTCATAGCGAGAAGCGTCTGGATGAGCCGTTTACCCAGGGCTCAGAGCGACATTTCGTGCTCTGCAATGTCCTTAAAACCCCTATGTCCAGCCCCCCTCTGAAGATGCTGACCAACCAGTTCCAGGGCACGCCCCTCAGATATCGGCATCCAATCGAACACATCACTGCACTGATGGTCTGAGGCACTGACTGGTCCGGCATTGATTCGTTGGGCGTGATCACTAGTTGGCGGGAAAAGCTTGGGAACGGCGAGGAGAGGAGGTACATTTCTATTCTTCAGCAAAGAAACGATAGGCTGGTTCCGGCAAGTGGATTTCCTTCGCAGAAACCCAAGCACGTGCGCGCCACATACTGCTCCCAGCATTGTCCCTTTTCGACAATTGCAAATCTTTCCTGCATTCCCGGGAAATCATTTAATGGCCGTATGCGTCATGCTCCTTTCTTGTCCTGCACGTCAGCGGACGTGTCACTCTGTCGTCTCCTTTGGACAGTAGGCATTCCTCACTGGACGATAGGGCTTCTCGACGGGAAGGGTGAACAATTGAACCAAAGCACTTCCGGCTATTTCCCGCAGGGGGACATTTCTTTGTGTTTTTCTAGACGTTCTCTTGACAGGGTCAATTTGGCATTTGCAGGGTGTCCACAAAGCAAAACAGGCTTACACAAAAGGATTCCTGGAAACAGGCTCACTTAGCGCCCTTTTACCAACAGCACATATCCACAGCACTTATCCATGCCCACAGGCGAACAATAGAGCGCGCAAGTGCGGATGATGCACGGTCGTAACAGCGGAAGCAAGATTTGGTTTAGTAGGTTTTAACTTAAGAGTTAAGTTTGCGGGCTTCTCCGCTTGACGAAATCTAGCAGACTCCGGAACGAAATCTAGCAGGGCGCTAAGCTTCCGCTAGGTTTCGGTTATGGGGCTGCACAGGTTTCGTATGTCTGGATGGGGACAGAGTTGTAACGGGCGCGGAGGCTTGCCGTGCCATGACAAGTCGAGATAATCTCATCAGGTCAGTTAAGGCAGCCGATCCTGGTTCGGTGCCATCGACTCAGGATGTCCAGTGTGTACATTGCACTGGCTCCCACCTTGTGAACTTAGACAGGGCGAGAAAGACCAGAAGGAATCGGAGGAGTAATGCCGGTGACAAAGTCCTGCAACACATCCCTCCGCTCATGTTTAAGGCGTGTGATGGCGGAGAGGGCGATGGGAGAACAGTAAAGGCGGGGACACATGTCCGAAAAGCGAGTCCGGTCCGGCAAACCGGCGCTCGCCGCTTGCGTCCAGCCGGGCAGATGTCTCCGGCAGTCCGCATGAGAAGCGACGCTCCTGCGGGCTACAGTAGCCAATCCAAGCGCTCACAGCGCCTACGTCATGGTGACGTAGAACCCTTGAAACTAACATGACAGTATGGTGTTGGCTGCTCAACAAGTGACACATAGATCTTGACCGCGAACTTCTTCTAGTTCACTTTACTTTTGCCTACTGCTTCAGCCATGAGCGCATTCAAGAGATCACGGATTAGTGAAAACGAGCTGCTGATATTGGCGATACGGAGGCATCCAGCTATATGGGATCAGAGAAGCGTACTATACAAAGACTGACCGCAGGTTCGCTAGCTGGGTGGCCGTCGCCAAAGAAGTTGGACTGGAAGGAACACCAGGTACGTACTCAAGCGAATACCCTGCATGTATAGGCAGCGGTTTGCCTGTTTCAGCATTTCTTTATCTATTCTGCCAGCAATGTAAATTGTTTGGGCCAAAAGACTGCGCATCCTCGTATGTGAAGAGCGCAGCGCTTAGCAGCGTAAACTGCGCGCTTTGTGAGGATGAGGCCTGCTCGCAAGCTCTGCACGACTGAAGCTACGGTTGCTGTCGCGATCGTTCTTAAGACAACACTCCCTACAGATTGCTGGACATTTTAGCCGTAAATGAAAGCAGGAAATGAGTTTTTGACGTAATTTTGTTACCATCGAGTGCTTCCGCAAGCGGTCAATGCGAACGAGTTTGCGACATGCGGGTTCGCGAAAAAAAATGTACTGTTAGTCAAAGGTAGCTTATAAACAGTACCGGGTCGTGATGTACAAGCATGCTCTAAATTTAAATAGAGGGGCGACGCAATTTTTTTCCGCGGCGCATCCGCAAACTTGTCCATGACTCTGCAGCGTGTGATAAGCCTGCACCGATCCTTTTATTAAAATGTTCCAACTTGCAAAACGCTGATCACGCGTGCATGCTTTCCCTTAAGGAACCTAGCAAGACAACGTGGTGTCATATTTCGCGATGCCACAACATATTTTGCAAACGGCAAAATTAAAATAAAGCAAGTTTTAGCTCTTAAAACAGAGAAGCAACAATGTTTTATTTCAGACCACTTACAATACTGGTAGTATCTCCGGTGGGTCCAAACAGCCATTTACTTGTAAAAGGCAGTCAAGCTGTGTGCTGTGGAGCACATTAAATATTGATGCAGTTAGTGTGCTGGGACAAGGTGCTTGTGCCCGTGCAGTTCTCATGTGTATTGATATGAACTCGACTGATAGCATTTCGAGTGAAAGTCAGTACTTTTGAATTCTGCTTTATTTTCTCTGTACAGCACTGCTTAATCACTCTACAGAAAGCACAGTCTTGTTCTGGAATGTCATTATTTTCCTGACGAGGTTTCCTATCCTTCTCAATGGTCCATAGGTGATGTGAAGACCGTGATCTAGCGGGGGCGGAACCTAAGAGATACATACTGCAAGGAAGTAAAAGAACTGAAGAAGAAAAGTGGCTCTGCTGCAAGATACGCAGCATCATCATGGCCATATTTCGAAATTATGGCCTTCTTGCGGGACATAGTCGAGCCTCGTGGGTAAGCAAAACAGTTCAGACTCAATTCTTGCCCTTTGATATGCTCTGAATGCTCACTGTTCAGGTTTCCATAGCACATGTTTGCCGTTCTTTACCTAAGCAACTCAATGGAATATGCATTGCAGTTGACGATATTGATGTGGAACAGAAATATCGCTTTAACTGAAGACAACATGGAAATGATGAACAAAAAACAGACTGAAATTACTCTGTATTTGACTGCATTAGAAAGTGTAGATTTGTGCTGCGATAGATGGCCTTTGTCCTGCAAAGGACCTTAAGAAATGTCAATTGAATATGTATTTATACATCGTTAATTTACGACCACTGCTGTGAAAAGACTTCTCCGATGTCCCATCAGTTAACTATCCTGTGCCATCTGTGCTTGTCTTCTCATAAACCTCTCTCATCGGCAGATCAGTCTTTCTTAAATTAGTGAATGCTTTATTTTGCATCTGCAAATAAAGGGCCCCAGTCGACCTGCTTCAAGCGAGAAGCTTGAAGTGCTTGTGGCCATTACACATTCTGGCATTCAATGTACTCAACGCCATGACAACAGTTGTGAAAGCAGAAAGACGTGGTGTTTTGTACAAATATAAAGATGTCAGTGGAAGCAGTCCTGGCCCATACACAAGCCCGGCAATAATGCAGCAAAGTACAGAGGTTACACAACCACAACCACAATTACAGATTGCAAAATGACAGATCATATCTATTTACAATATACGATTTTTAACCTCATGCAAAACCTTCATGTTGTGAGTAGAAAAGTAAAAATAATATTGGCGCGGAATGCCGGCTGTATCTATGTAGAATTGTGAATCAATGGCATATGCTTCTGTGATGGTGTTATGCTGATGAAAACCCTATTATTTCTCCTTAGGTCCTCCAGCAATGTTGCGGGTGTCAATGCAGGCAACTTGCGTGCAGAAATCGTTGACAGCGACTCAATTGATGAAATCCTGCTGGGTTGTGAAGACGACCTATTGATAGACTTCCCTGCACAGCACTCCCCTGCACAGGAAGTGCTACTAAGAATGGTATCAGAACTGGCAAGTTACAACACGCAAGAAAACTGTGCATCTTTTTCCCAAACTTCTTCACCTCTGGCTGAATTATCAAATATTTCACCGTGCCCATCACTTCCATCTCCATGCAACATTTCAGCTGCATTAGCAAAACCCGCTAGGCACCAGCCATATACCAGCCCTTCAAATGAAAAAAAAGCAAAAAAGAAAAAGTGACACATTTGATTCGGAGATAGAAAATATAAACAAAAAGCTAAGAGAAAAATTAGATCCAAGCGAACACTTCTGCTTGTCCCTGGCAAAGGAAATCAATCAGATACCAGAAGGAATGCAGGGATACCGCAAGATCCACATAATGGATGTCATTATGCACTATAGGTCTGGAAAGGTGCCTACCAGTTTGGTGCAGTTGCGGCAGCCAGACGAGTTGTGATTTTCTAGGTTTCAGTCAATACTTTTGAAAATTCCTAAACATAGGAATTCAAAATGGAAAAAATATTTGCAAGGAACACTGAGCATTGATGGACACAATTTACTGCACAACACTCCTAATCATAAGCTAAATAATTGAAACTCACTAACTTTTTAATTACTACACTCCTAATGTAATGGCAATGCAGAGTTTGAAGTTGGGAACAAGACTATGCCATACCAGTTTTTGAAACAACAAACCAGTTTTCTGAAGCCCTGCAGTGGTAGGAATTCCAGCGTTTTTATTTTATCCTCATTAAACCGGAACTGGGCGTATTACATGCGCAGGAAGCTTGGTACAGACGCGACATCTGCTGATGACGCGAGGCAACAAGGAATACGAAGTGAAAGTATGTTATGCCCATAGCATCCTTGTATAACGAAGTGACAGTGCAAACTGCACCAATGGCTGACCCCCCTCCGTGGGAATTCACGACTATTACGACAAACAAGGCTACTCAGCTTCGATGTAAAGGAAAGCTGGCATCTCGACCTCTGGTTGATGTACTTCCAGCTACCTGCATTGCATATACGGACACATCAATTATAGAAAATGGCGGTAGAACAGCAGCCACTAGCCCAACACATAGTGAACTAAAGGAACATAATGAATATGTTTCAGAACACCGCGGACCCGCTTGTGATAGAACTCTACGAAATCCGCGATGCTATGTAGGCCATAAATAAAATAATAACAACCCACATCTATACAGACTCCTTAGCCGCCATAAAACAATTGAAGAAAGTGAAAAAGACACTTGTTACCCAGGAAATCAACACACACAATAAAAAAACAGATACGCATCCAGATACAGTGGATACAAGACAATGCTGAGAGCGCTGAGCAGAGAAAAGTTGACCACCTCACACACGAAGTTCCAAACACTAATTCGCCCCCACCACGCTCCTTTTTGATGCCCGCTCCGCTGTTCCCATCTTAGCATCCTCTTTAAGGAAAGCATACGTGCCCTCATTCCCCCGTGTACTTTCCCCTTCCCTCATAACGAGATTGGAGGAGGCTTCCCTTAGAAAGATAAGAGCTGGGACGACCCTTACCCCGTCGGTAACATGCCGACGAGAATCTCAAGCAGACATCGGACCAACCACATACCCGAAGTGTTCCACACCAGCTGCAGAAGTGGATGTTTGCCACCTGCTGTGGACTTGTGCAGGGACAAGGGCATCGGCGACACAGACTCTGCAGGAATTGGGACTAACCGCAACAGGGGAAGAGGACGTCTCCGAATGGCTCACCGACAACGATAAGAGCGGGAGCCTTCTCTGATTCCTTACGGAAAATAATTTACATGAGTTTTTGCGTAACTAAAAAAAAAACATTTCCAACTGCAGGAAGTTATTGCCACATCATGTACAATATTGCATTTGCAGCTTGCTGTAAGCGAATATTTCACTTGCACCCTGTATGCAAGTGCATTACATTTCACGCAACCACAAAGGCAATACTGTCTAGTGAGGCACAACATCCTGCCAAGGCACTCAGCCAATATGGCTGCTAAAATATTGACAGTACATTTCACGAACATACCGGGCTCTCTGTCCAAAGTTATGCGCATTTTAGCGCGCCACTTGCAAGGGTGACCTGTACAAGCAGTTGGCGCCACTGGCCAAGCCTCCTTTGCCCATTCCCATTCACATCAGCATAGCCCGGGGCACAGTAGACATACCCTCTTCTGCACTTCTGTCCATCAAAAAATTGTGCACAACACACAATGCCTTCCCGAGCTCTTCGGCATGCTTGGGAGTTTCCCTCAGTGTCCTTTCAAGTATCCTCCACCGGGTCACGAGGATGCCAAAGGCATTTTCAGCGCACCTCCTGTTTCAAAGAAAAAAAAAATTATTTCATGCTTGGATAGTGATGCTCTACGAAGCTGCACTTTTTTATATGCGAAAACATGTTTGTGGTTTTGCTGCAATCGCAACACAAATGCCACAATTTACCAACAGATTCAGTGCTTGTAACAAAAAAAAAAAAAACGCCACATGCGTAACTAGCCACAATTTGTTTATTTTATGCACATGCAGGTTTTCATACACTGCACAAGCAGGGTTTGTAAGTGCATCAAAGATAGCACTGATGAATTAGGAGCACTAGTACAATTCCAGAACGCTGGAGTGTCTGTACAGAATGTACGTGATTATTTTTACAGTATCTACCTTAAATTGCTACTGCTATGTTAAGATGCTACTCCGGCAACAAAAAACCGCAACAATTGCAAGGTAGTGCCTAATGTGCATGACTTTGATTTATTCCCTCAATTGTGACAAAAAATGATGGCCTGCCAAGTTTCCCTTTGTAACCACTTACCACCTACTATCAATACATGGTGTTCACACGTTTTGCACATCTGCCTCAACAGCATTGTCAACTGAGTCCGGAAAAATGCGGTGCTGTATCTGCAATGAAAACGTTGCTTTTGAGACACTTAATAAAGTTAATAATGGTCCCAGAAACTGTCCGAATCGAGTTTCTTCATTGCAAATCTTGAAGCAGCGATACGCGTGGGACGCTTGTGGTAGCCGACTGACTCTCCTGTAGTTGAAATACATACTGCCAGACTTGGCGGGGGCTTTAATCTGGACGTGTTTACCATCCGCAGCCCCAATGCAGTTTGGAAACTGCCAGGTACGCCCAAATTCTTCTGCAACACGCAGCCAAGTCATGAGCTCTGGATCCTGAAAAAAAGGTAAGGTTCATAAAGAAAGGAAGACATGGACACTGACAGAAATAACAATGTAGCAGGTATTGATCGAGAGGCCTTATTACTAATAGTATTATATGTTACTAAGACTTTTAAGAAGCATTAGTTTTGAAATTAATCTTGAAAGCAAATGGGTGAGTATGGAACGCATGATGCCAGACCACCAAGTGTTTTTGCAGGTATTATGCAGGATTATATTAACTACTCATTAAAGCACACAGATGGGGCAACTTAATTCTGATCTTGGAAGTGGCACCTGTTCAACCTTCACACTGAGAGCTTCATTTCACTGTGTGCACATGATAAATAAAGGAATACATTACATAAACACTTCTATGATTACACAATCCTTAAAGTTACCATGCAGAGAGTAATACTACTGTCACATGGGCATTTCGAAGGCCTCCGAACTGACAGTCTATCGAATAAAAGGTTATGAGCAGGACTACACAGGCGGTTTCAATGGCCATCAAGCAAATAACAGCTTTAGATTAGGGTTGGAGTGCTTAGGGAGGCACTAACCACACCCTTTGCACTTCTAGCACAGCATTCTGTGTATGTGCACTGGTGCCCCACTGTTACTCTAACCCCTAACCTATAACGTCATGATATTCCAAACTGTCCAGCAATGGTGGCACCACAGAACGTTGGTCTGAGCTGATGGATTCTCTTGATGGTGATCAAGTTTGCCATGAAGCAGTAGCACAACTCCTTCGAGTTTGATAGCGATTGAGAATCTTGAAGGCTCTCGACTAAATAGCCTTTGCATCCTTAGGACGGGTATAGCACAGACTTCTGAATTTGAATCAGGCTGCCTGGGTGATATTCCTAGCTGCGAGTGCAGCAGATTTCTTTAAATAGAATAAGAAATGCAATGCACGAATACTTATTTATATATGGCTGCAGTCTTTATGTTAACGTTTCATAAAAAGTTTGGAAATGCTTTGTTTCAATAGGCACATTTTAGTGCGAACCATAATTTCATGTTTATATCACATCTGTCCGCATGTAATGAAGGTCTACATAATCCGAGTACTCACAGGCATGTACAAAGGCTGGAGCCTAGCCCACAGAGTTTGTCATGACACGCGGGCTGCTCGTGCTGTAGAAATTCCTACCAGAAAGGACAGGGCTATGTCCCGCATAAGGTTGCCCGATGACAGGTGCCTGTAAAATCGGTGTGCAGGCAGTTGATGTAGGGAAAGAATTGAGCAGACAAAGTTTCATGCAATAAACTAATTACTTATAATGTGATCTCATTGCCTGCCGAAAATTGCAAGATTGATGGGAAATTCAGAAAAAAAGCTCCCAGCTGCTGCAGAAGAGTTAAGTGATGGACTATTTGGTTTGATGATATTATATTCTTCATTTAGCACAAAACAAACACAGGGCCAAAAAAAAAGACAACAAAGGAGAAACATTGTTAAGCCAGGCAGTCAAAATAGTAATGTGGCTTTGCATCCCCTTAAAAGTCTTTTTACCTTGCTTCACTAGAAGCAGGGGTGGCGTAGCGGTAGAACATCCGCCTCGCATGCAAGAGGACCGGGGTTCAAATCCCGGTGCCGCGCAATTCTCCACCGGATATTAAAAAAAATATCCGCGTGTCGATGGAATTGCATACACAGGTTTGGGGTGCGACCTGATGCCGGTGAACACCTCCGGCAACGCACTCCCTCACCAGAACAGGAGTTGGCCACCCTGGTGCAGTAATTGGCCACAACCTCCTATGATAAGCTCCATAAAACCTCGGCCCTCAGTCACCAGCGGCTGCGGAACAACTGACCACGGCGGCGGTCAGACATGTGACGCAGCAGGGGGTGCTAAGAAAGCCTGGCTCCGCTGGACAGGCCGCCATTGGAAACTGACCCTGGCAACGTTTAATGCTAGAACCCTAGTTAGTGAAGCTAGTTTAGCAGTGCTGTTAGAGGAACTAGAGGACATGAAATGGGATGTCATAGGGCTTAGTGAGGTTAGGAGGCCAAATGAGGCATATACTGTACTGAAGGATGGGCATGTACTGTGTTATCGAGGTTTACCGGAGAGGCGACAACTAGGAGTAGGTTGGGATCCTATTTACTAGCTATTTCTTTATCTATTGCCTCTCCAGATCTGCCCCAAGAGAAACCACGCTGGCACTGAGCGAAAGGGAAGAAATTTTATTCCACTGTTAGCCTTGTTTCCGGAGTTTGTTGTACAGTGGCCGGAGGGCGGGTCTTGCCCAGCTCGTTACAACTGTGATGATAACCACGAATCAGAATTAGGTTTGGAGAACTTAGGAGGCGGAGTGAATCAGTGGATGTTACACTGACCTGTGCGTGATGTTTGTGCTGTTGGACGTAACAACAGAGTGCTTATAAAAGCTGGTTTGTCCTGGCAGTGGTCAGACACGTAGAAAGGTATGAAAGGCTTAGTTGAAGGGGGGCGAACGCTCAAAAGCATTCGTTCTACGCACTGAACATGTCTACTAGCAATCTCTGAGCCCATTTCCTCTGAGGCGTGCCACGCTGGCGTCTAAAGAGGAAGAGAAAAGAAATTTATTTCACATGTCCAGGGTTTTCCTGTACTATAGCCATATGTCCGCTATCGCCCAGCCTGTTACAATTGTACTGAACAAGCGTGAATATTGTGAAGCAGCATTAGGTTTGGGGAACGAAGAAGGTGTAGTGAAAGGGTGTTTGTATTACGCTGAGCGTATTTGTGTGTAAATTTTGTGCTGTTGCACCCAGAAGGACTGAGGGCCTAGTGAAGTGGACTTAATGCTCAAATGCATTGTTCTACGCACTCGACGTATTGAGTAGTAATCTCTGAACCTTGTTATTCGCAAGGCCTGCCCCATAAGAAAAGAGAAAACATTTTATTCACACTTCTAGCCTCGCGCTCAGAGTTTGTATGCACTTAGACGTATGACAGGACTCGCGCATCCCGTTACAGTTGTGCTGTATAAGCGCAAATGGTGAAGCGGGGTTAGGTTTAAAGAGCGAAAGAGTTATAGTGAGAGGGCGCATGAGTATTACACTTTGCGCATTTGTGCGTGTGCGCATTTGTGTTGTTGGCCGTACCCACTGAGTGAGTGTAAAATGTGGGCTCTTTTGTTTATGGAGAGGCACGCAGGAACATATAGGGAACATACAGGAACATACATACATACGCAGGAACATACAGGAACATAGGGCGGGAACATATAGGAACATATAGGGTGAAGTGGAGGATCGAGAGGGGGGTTACATTAGGTATGGTTTTGTGTGCCCCTCGCTTGCAAGAAGCGCCCGCAGCCCTATACACGGAGGCACTCGGTGGTAACGCATACACCAAGCGTAGAAAGCTGGGAGAATGTTCGTGTGTTTTTGCAGCGAGAGCTACATTGGCCATAGTGTCGCCATTTCGCCTTGACTGTCCGGTGCCTGTCCGAAGAGCGAGAAAGAAGTAGTCGTGGCCGTGGTAGGCGGTAGCTGGCAGCTGACATGGTCGAGCATATACTGGACGCAGGGGTTTCTGACATTACGTTTGGCAGGAGCTGCCAACTCGGGCCTCTCCTTTCATATGGGAGGGTGATATCGGAATCAGCCTGCCAAAACCATTACATTCATGTTATTTCTAGGTCACACAGGCACATTCATACGGCTCGGTTAAAGCGGGGCTTTATATGTTGGCTATAGCTTACGCTATCGCGTCATCAGGAAGGTGGGAGTGGAAACCGAAAGAGATGCCGAAGTGGAGGGCTTCGGGCCATCGCGCAACAGACGCTTTCGCCTCATCGCACTTTAGTGGTCAAAAGTGCACCCCATGGCATAAATATATTCAGCTTTATAAAGCTGAAACCATAGACTAAACTGCTATGTGCAAAAGCCGTATCTTTGCTTTAAAGCCTAACATAAGCGTAGCCATACAGATAGCTCTCGCGTAACTCCAGGTTTAACCACAAGCTAAACCACAGCTATGTTTCGGGCGCTGGAAGAATGTCTCACGTGTACAGATATCCACGCATTGGTCAAGAGCGTCGGACCGCAACCCTCGTTTGTATGTTTCACATTCATGACTGCCTACCTGACTCAGAATATATTTTATGACGTCAGAGGTAAACATGATCAAATCAAACAAATCTGCGCGCATAAAGAGGTATTGTTTAGAGCCCTATAGACCATTCGTAATTGAGAGCAGAGCGCTATCGAATGATCTGTACGAGCACATAAGACAATATGTATGGCCGTCTTTACGTGTTGCTTCACACCGCGCTTCTCCTACCTGGGCTCCAGTGCAAGAGCTGCAAGCATCACAACAGCAGCCAAAGATATCTGCTATACTTTGGACCTGGCAACCGAAAGCCATATGGGATCTGCTACTGAATGGCATAATCGAATATTGAACTAGTCGGACGCCATCTGTGAACGTTAAGCTGCTGAAAACTAAGCGTAAACTCTTGGTTCAGAAACTGGGCTCTGTAGTCCAATCATGGGCTCGGCATATGAACGTTATAGATGAGCGCAAGAGATCTTCAGTGGAACGCCGTAGCACGACGTGCGTACTTGACAGCCCAGGATTAGTAAGCGAATGCCGTAGTTGAGCACAGATGTATAGCACAGGTGCAGCGGTGGCGCAGCGGCAGAACATCCGCTTCGCATGCAAGAGGACCGGGGTTCAAATCCCGGTGCCGCGCAATTCTCCACCGGATTTAGAAAAAAAAAAAAATCCACGTGTCGATGGAAGTGCATAAGCAGGTTTGGGGTGCGACCTGATTCCGGTGAACATCTCCGGCAACGCACTCCCTCACCAGAACAGGAGTTGGCCACCCTGGTGCAGTAATTGGCCGCAACCTCCTATGATAAGCTCCATCAAACCCCGGCCCTCAGTCACCAGCGGCTGCGGAACAACTGACCACGCAGGGGGTGCTAAGAATACCTGGCTCCGCTGGACAGGCCGCCATTGGAAACTGACCCTGGCAACGTTTAACGCTAGAACCCTAGCTAGTGAAGCTAGTTTAGCAGTGCTGTTAGAGGAACTAGAGGGTATGAAATGGGATATCATAGGGCTTAGTGAGGCTAGGAGGCCGAATGAGGCATATACTGTACTGAAGGATGGGCATGCACTGTGTTATCGAGGCTTACCAGAGAGGCGACAACTAGGAGTAGGTTTCCTTGGCATTAAGTATATAGCGGGTAATATAGATGAATTCTATAGCATTAATGAAAGGGTGGCAGGCATCGTAATTAGGCTTAATAAGCGGTATAAACTGAAGGTTGTACAGGCCTATGCACCTACATGTAGTTATGATGAGCAGGCAGTTGAAAGCTTCTACGAAGATGTAGAATCGGCAATGCGAAAAGTAAAGACGCAGTATACTGTACTAATGGGCGAATGTAATGCCAAGGTAGGGAAAAAGCAGGCAGGAGACAAGGCAGTAGGTGACTATGGCATTGGTTCTAGGAATAGCAGGGGGGATTTACTAGTTGAGTTTGCAGAGCGCAATAACTTACGAATCATGAATACCTTCTTCAGCAAACGGAAGAACCGCAAATGGACATGGAAAAGCACTAACGGGGAGACTAAAAATGAAATTGACTTCATAATGTGTTCAACTCCGGCCATTATGCAAGATGGAGAGGTAATCGGGGAAAGTGCGATGCAGTCACCACAGGATGGTGAGGTCCCGAATTAGCCTAAATCTGAAGATAGTTATTTATATGGAGTTTTATGGCGCATAAGCAACTGTGACTATCATGCGCCAACCTCAAGGTTAGACGATCAAGTGGCTACAGTAATGATGCTCAGATTTGGTTTAAAACATTGGCTTCCTTTAAAAATCCGTTAACAAGTGAAAAATCAACAAGTACTTCTTGGCCTAAAAGCAATGCGGGATGAAATGGGATGTGTTCTTTGTAAAATACAGTAAAATATCTTTCCTGTGCTCCTCGAGTTGTGAGCATGAGATTAAAATATTATTTACTGTTAGCTCATGTCCACACATTTCACATACAGGTTTGCCTTTTTTCGTTAGTAGGAAGTTATGTGTTATGTGTGTATGGCCTATGCGCAGACGACATAAAATTACCTCAATGAAACGTTTCTGATGTTCACATGATTGCCATTCTCCTAATATGGGCTTTATGGAGTGAAGCTTGTTCTCTGCTTCGCTTTCCCAATCAGCCTGCCATTTAGCTCGTAACTTCGTACGTACTAACTTCATTCCGTCTCTGTGTGACATGTTGATTTGCTTTATTTGTAAAATTTTCGCACTTGCTGCGCATATATCTGCTCGTTCATTACCCTTTATCCCAACATGACTGGGTACCCAGCAGAATTTGATAGTATGTTTTCTTCTTGTGATATTTACTATGTTGTGTATAATGTTTCCTATCAGTGGTTGAACAGCATTTTTGGAGTTTATTGCACTGATGACGCTTAATGAATCTGTGTAGATGATGCTGTTTTTGATGTTCTTATCCAATATTTTCTCCACAGCAACACAGACTGCGTAGCATTCGGCTGTAAAAACTGATGCACACTGGGGTAGTCGTGTTATTTTCTCTGTGTTAGTTTGTACTATTGCACTGCCAACATAGTCTTTAGTTTTTGAGCCGTCTGAAAAAATGCAATGCAATTTTTATATTTTTCTTTTAATGCAAGGTATTCTTGTGATATATGCTCATGTGGTGTGCGTGTTTTTGAAACTGCGTTAGTGTGAGGTCGAAAACTGCTGGGAGGGTGTACTTCTTGGGGCAATACTTGGCAATTCACTAATGTCTAAATCTTGGCACATTTGTTCGAAGCGCATGAGAAGCGGCTTAATCAACCGGGGCTTGTTGTTGAAGACTGTCCTAGAGGGACATTCCGTGACTGCTGAATGACATAGATGTTTTGGTTGAGAACGAAGTTTCAGGATGTATGCACATGTTAGGGCGCATCGTCTGTCCTTTAATGCAGGTTCATCTGTTTCTACATAGAGGCTGGTTATTGGGGATGTTCTGTACGCGCCAACTGCTAACCGTAATCCAAGATTGTGTATCGGGTCTAGTCGTTTTAAATAGGATGTCCTAGCTGAACCATATACTATACAACCGTAATCTAACTTAGAGCGCACCACGGAGCGGTAGATTTGCAGAAGGCATGCTCGGTCGGACCCCCACCGTTTTCGCGACAGCACCTTTAGGACGTTAAGTGATTGGGCTGCTTTCTTTTTCAGATTGTTTATATGGGGAAGAAATGAAAGTTTCTTGTCGAATGTGATACCCAAAAATCTATGTTCATGTTTCACTGGTAGTATGGTTTGGTTGAGGTATAACGTGGGATAATTATGTAAGCCTCGTCTCAATGAAAACACAACGGCCACTGTCTTTTGAGGAGAGAACTTAAATCCATTGCTGTCTGCCCAGGTAGCTAGTTTATTTAGTGTCAGTTGTAGTTGTCTCTCACAGGTGGATATGTTGGAGGAAGTGCATGCTACTTGCAGGTCATCTACGTAGACGGAGTACATTATGGACTTTGGGATTATTGCAGATAACGAGTTCATTTTCGCTATAAAGAGAGTTGTGCTTAGAATACACCCCTGCGGCACGCCGTTTTCTTGTGCAAAAGTCGTGGAGAATACTGTGCCTAAACGGACTTCAAATGTACGGTTCGTCAGGAAGTCATTCAGGCAGCTCAGCATCCTGCCACGGATACCTAGATCTGCTAGGTCGCGGAGGATACCGAACCTCCACGTGGTGTCGTAGGCCTTCTCCAGGTCGAAGAAGACCCCGACACAGTGCTGCCTGTGGCTGAACGCCTCCCGGATTGTGTTCTCGAGACGGACAAGGTGATCGGTTGTTGATGATGCCTTTTTGAAGCCGCAGTGATGTATATCGAGAAGATGCCGGGATTCAAGAAAAAAGGTTAGTCTGATGTTTACGATGCTTTCAAAAGATTTCGCAATGCAGCTGGTTAGGGCTATTGGTCTGTAACTGCTAGGACATGGGGGGGGGGGGGGGGGTTGCCTTATTTCAAAAAAGGTACTATTATGGCTTTTTTCCAAGCTTCTGGTATTTTGCCAGTCGTTCATATTTTATTAAAAAAATTCAGCAATGCTTCTACAGCGGCTTGTGAGAGATGGGCGAGCATTTGATAGTGTACATTGTCAAGTCCCGGTGCTGTTTTTTTGCCAGAAGATAAGACTCTGTTTAATTCATGTATTGTTATAAGTGCATTGTAGTCGTCATTTACACCTGTCCGAAGGGGAAGCTTTTGCTTTTCTGCTGTTGTTTTATGCTTTTGAAATGTGCGAGTGTAGTTAGATGAGCTTGACACATTGGCAAAGTGTTCGGCTAAAATGTTCGCTTGTTCTTCTAATGTTGTTTGTGTTCCGGGTGGTGTCAGCATAGGATATGTATAAGGGGTGAAATCTCCTGTAAATTTTCGGACCTGTTCCCACATTTTTTTGGAGGGCAACGAGCTGTTTATCGAGGACACATATTTTTGCCACGAAGTTTTCTCCGCGTTTCTCCGGACATACCACGCTCTGGCTTTGGCTTTCTTGTAGTTGATCAGGTTCTCATGTGTCGGATATCTGCGGAGGATGCCCCATGCTTTGTTTTGTTCTTTTTTGGCTAATTTGCATGCCTCCGTCCACCATACTTTGTGTTTTTTTCTTGCGGGTTGTGACGTTTGTGGAATGGATAATAGTGCTGCTGAAATTATACACGCGATAAACCTTTCATTTATTTCTTCTACGCTCAAATCTTCAGAATATACTTTTTCTAGCGCAGCGTTCGTTCTAAGAACCGACCAATCGGCGCGGTGAAGTTTACAGCGCCGTGGCCTCGATGGGATGATGGGTGTGGATGATGATAACTTTAAAACTGTCGGTAAGTGATCGCTTCCCAGAGGGTCATTTAAGACATCCCGATTAAAGTCATTAAAAAGTGATGAAGATGTGAAGGCTATATCAATGCAGCTCATTTTTCCCGAGCTGGAGCAACAATACGTCGGCTTCCCGGTGTTTAAAAGGCATATATTATTTGAAAGTATAAAGTCTTCTAAGATCTGTCCTCTGGTATCAGTATGGTCACTCCCCCAGAAGTGGGAGTGCCCATTTAAATCCCCAACAATCAAGAATGGTTCTGTCAACTGCTCAGTCAAGTCTTCTAATTCATGTAGTGTAATTGAGAGTTGTGGTGGTATGTAGAGGGAACATATTGTTATCGTTTTGTGGCTTATGATGGTTACGGCCACTGCTTCAAGGTTTGTTTTGAGTGGTATTTGTCTGGCAGGGACATCAGGTTGTATTATTATGGCGACACCTCCTGACAGCCTACCAGCATGCGTTCGATCTTTTCGGAAAGTTTTGAACTTTTTAAAGATATTTGTGTGCTGAGGCCCAAGGTTTGTTTCTTGAAGACACACAGCTGTGGGTGTCATGGTTGTGAGGATATCTGTAATGTCTGCCTAATTTCTCAATAAACTACCCAAGCAGCACACCAGCATTGGTCCAACAATGGTTCATCACTGGAAAAGAATGGCATCAATATTGGACTGATATTGGCATTTGGGTATTTTACTACATTCTCCATTCTTGGCCCATCTTTCGTTCCAAGATTGGTCCAGTGTTCAACCAAGCTGGAGCCACCAATGTAGGCAAAATATTAGACTTTCCATTCATGCACCATGATTCTTGCCAATACTGTCCAGCATTATACCATCATTGTATTACCAATATTTGTTTAATACCAGCTATTCCATTGATGGCCCATTGTCAATGCCAATATCACACCAATGGTTAGCCATTGCAGGTGCACTGGCTACTCCATTCATGCCGCATATTGTCGATACCAATATTAATCCAATGGTTTATGGGTACACCGGCTACTCCATTCATGTGCCATTGATGATGTCAAGATTACACATTTTGTGGCACTGCCTGTGCAGACCATAAAATGCAGCCTTTTTCATTCTAGCCATATTCGTGACAGCACATCGAACTTGCTGGGAAAATAATGGCCTTTCAAATAGGAGTGGCCATATAAATTCAAATTGGTGCTCATGAGCAACCAGTAGATATTCACAAAACAAGGGCATGGTTCACAAAAAGATAATATTTATTGCAATTGTTACTATAGACGGCAGTTGTTACTAGCCAGCGCTGAGGGCACACACAGCAGCAGTTAGCGGGGCAGTGCCAGGGTTGGTCAGGGCAGGACGGGCTCTCGGGAAGTGGAAGGGGCCAGGGAGCTGGAGGGCACACTCATAGGCGTAGTGAGGGGGCTGACCCTGCAATTGCATTCACAGGTGGCATGCCTGGTTCGCCAGGGGAGGTTTCAGCATAACGCCTTTTTCTTCCACCCCTCCTGTCACAGGAACCAGGCAGCCACCTGCGAATAAATGCGTGTGCCTCCAAATCGTCCACCCCAACTTTTTCGCAAATGGCACCTGCACAAAAACAATGAGGAAACAAAATTTACAACACTATTACGAGGCATATAAAATCGCGCGCATTATTTTAGGAAGATGTAGAAAATTCCAGGATTCATGTACCGAAATTTATGGTCAATGAGAAACACTATACTGATGAGTTCCAGACTAGTTTCAGCTGCCTTGGGTTTATTAGGATGAAAGACGCACATACATTGCATAGCATGTGCCCTGTTGCATTTTGATCGCCTCCACAGCAATGCGGCTGAGACAGCCAGTGTTTCATCCCACACTTGGAATTAGTGCTTGATTATCGGCTGTCTCCGCATATGACTGGCGCGCTAGTTTTTTGCCGCTCCTACGCTTTCTGCGATGTGCAAACAGTTTATACTAATAATCGTTACCAAGAGAATGTTCGGCGACCATTTTCATTTTTTTTAAATGGCTAGATATAATATACACAAGCGATCTAAGCCCACGACTGCTGCACTGGCCGCTGGTTAGCTGATATACGCTTTTGACTGGTTATGTGGGTAGTTCACTTAAACGGGAGCTCACTTAAACGGGTAGCTCACAGGTGCATCATTTTTACACATATACTGCTTGTCCACCAAATTTGATCCAAGGGATAAAAAAAAACATTTCGGAGGCAGGCAAAGGAAACCAGATATATATTGCTGGAAGCTACCTTGAGCGCCACAGAAAAGGTTTTGTTTGGAATCCTTATTGACATTATTTACCTAAATTTCTGATTAATGACTTACACAATAAATGGTGTTGCTACTTTGAAGAGTACCGGCACAATCCACGTTTGATTATTTGTGATAAAGAACCCTCACGTCTGCATTTTGAACGCCAGATACAATAGGAAACCACGAAAATACAGAAATCTGATTCCCGGACAGTACAATTGAGGACTTGGCTTGGCTCGAGAGCCCTGTGTAGCGTTAGACCTACAAGCTGCCTATGGTTTCTTCGTCCGCGCCAGCACATCGTCCAACAAGACTGTATTTGTATTTTACAGCTGAAAAATACTGTTAAACTCATTTATATCCTTACCGCTTTGTAGTCATTATCCGCATTGCAAAGTTCGGCGCGCTCATTGTAACTCGAGCCTTCATGTGCGTCAAAGGGCCGACGCGAAGCAACCATCGCCAGCATATCCCCCTTACTCATGCATCGGGCTAGCAATCTTAGCGGCAGGTTGTTTTGTCCGCTCAAAATCATGTTGTGAGCAGCACAGTTGAGGTGCGCGAATGGGCTCGTAACGGTTTCGGTATCTACATAACCCGGAATTTATCTACAGCTGGAAAAAAAGGTACACATGAGGTTTCTAACCGCAAATATTGAAACAGGGGTTTCCGAACGTGCTCACCGACTCTGTAAGTCCTATTTATTGTCTAAAGTGAATATTTAGTACTTGAAGCGAATAACCTCACTTCCCCACGTAAAAAATAAAAATTTTCTGCGCTGTCCTAAGTGGCTGCCAGCAATGCACCACCGGTTTCCATCGTCTGTTTCTAATGGTTTATTTATAACCCTTGGCTCAAGCTATGGGGCGCAGCAGGTGTAATGTAGCTTGAATAAAACCTGCAAGAGATCATATATATGGGTAGATTTGTACGGTTTACAGATTTCACTTACAAATTCTACAGGAATCGCGTCACTGCGGCCTTTCTTTAAAATTGACACGTAATAGCGCTATATTCGTGGCTAAAATAAAGTAATCAACGCATTAATTCAGCTTAGCAAATGCAGCTGTAACAGAAAGTGGGGGCTGGCTACACCTAAGGTGCGCCTAGCTTTCTAATTTTCTTAGATGGCACAACCGTTCGAAATATGGAATATTAAAAAAAGCCCTTGATATTGGCTTTCTCACAGCGTATTATGGGTGCCTTAGATAAGAAACATAATCGAGGTCCCATGGCCATCTTTCGTTTCCAATGAAATTCTTATATGTGGTGGGCAAGTATCTAGACACAAAAGAATTAACCTTAGTTTTTCAAGATACGCGTAGTTTCCTCGAAAAAAAAAAACAATTGTATGGTATATCTCTAGAGGTAGAAAACGCTGTTTTTGCCATTTCAAAATGTTGCAAGTTTGGATGCCATGATTTTGTCATCTGCTCTTTTTTACTCACTAAATATATGCAGGTTTTATATTTACAAACACTATTAGAAACCTATTTTGTTTTTGCAGTTGTGTTATTAAAAAATCGCAAACTTTTCTTCAGGAGCGATACGCTGCAAAAATATTCATTTTTAACCTTATGTACAGGCATATGATGCATTAGGTTGGTTGCACTAAATATGTTTTCACTTCCTGACGCATGTTCTTAATTCCAGGCAGTATCTGGAGCTCCAGACCACTAGGTGTGTTCTCCACAACGCATCAAAATTGCTCAGAATTCGAAAACAGCAGTAAAGGGCAAATTTGCTGCAATTAAAAAAAGATCATCTTCGATTTTCATTCAAATCCCTCTCAAAAATCTTCAGTACCTCAAAAATATCACGGACTAAAAAGTGTTGCGTTATACTGTTTAAAAATATAACATTAAATATTAAACCGAGTGCTTGTGCTGATAATGGCCAAACTCAGCCTGCGTTCTTGCAAGATCCAATAATATCTTGGCACAGAAACTATTTTTCTACATTATCTAGGTTCCATCCTTTATTTCTGAAAAAATTTGAAGCTCTAGATTTGTGTGTGTATCTGCATATTATTTTGAAATTGGACAAAAGTAAGAAAATGGTAAAATAAGGAAAACTGATTAGAATTGAAGAAACGGCCGCAACATCAATTTTTATCAAAATCTGTGGAAACAATGCAAAGTACTTTGTTAATTTGAGTCAGTAAATATATTGAATTCTGCAAAATGTAATATTAGAAATATAAAAATGCTTGTTTTTGTTCTATAGATGTGCTTATATGGCTCCCCCTTATGGAATAGGCATCAAAACTTCAATTTAGTATTTGCTTAATTTAGTTACATTTTATCTTAAGTAAAATTTAAAACATTGTCAGCGCTTAACACCGTTTTTCTGCTTCTGGGACAAATACTTAATATAGCTTAAAATGGTATTAATTCACTATTTCTGTCAATTTCATGGCAGAACGCAAGTGAAGGCTGAACTTTTTCTCTGTCCTGCATTCTTTTTTATTGCTAGGTGCAATAGTATTCAATCTAGGTTATTAATATATTATTCCATTTGTCAGCTTTGACCACCACTAACAATACTATATTTTTGAAGATGATTTTTCAATGTGTAATTTTTATAATTACAATCTTAAGCAAATCGCTTTCCAGCATAATACTTTTATTGGCGTTACAGAGAACACACATAGCAGCTTAGAGCTCCAAATTCTGCCTAAAATTAACAATATGACCTGCGTAATAAACACAGAATATTTTAGTGCAAACAACGCAATGCGTCACGCCAGTATGTAAGGTTGAACATTAACATTTTTGTAGCGCGTTGTTCGTGAAGCAAAGTTTGCGATTTTTTACTAAATCAACTGCATCAATGAAACACACTTTTAATACTTCTTATACAAGTAAACGTTACCCAAATGCGGTGAGTAAAAAACAGTGGATGACAAAATTTTACGCAACCAGCCGGCCTCCAAACGTGCAACTTTTTGAAACGACAAAAACGGCGTTTTCCAGCTTTAGTGATAGGCGTTTTTTTTTTTTTTTTTCGAGAATACTACGCCGCATCTGGCAAACCTAAGGGTCATTCCTTTGTGTCGAGACATTAGCCCACAACATATGAAAATTTAATTAAAAAAATGGTCATGGCACCACGATTACTGTTCCTGTCCGAAGACATCCATATTTGTTTTCATTTCGTCTCTTCAACAGGCTGGTTTAGCCAATGCGGTGAATAAAAATATCATCGCATATATTAAAGATTTTCGCGCTATATGTTATACCTAAAGCTACCTATATTGTCACAACTGTCATACATCATTTGTAGCTGAAACAACATCACAAAAGGGATTCGATTGCAAATTGTTCGCTAGTTATATAGACGTACGAGATGACACACGTATACTTTGTAGAATACAATTTAGGAAAGAGCAGATACAAACTACAGGCGAATAATGCTATGATATGGAGCATATGTATTACTCCGGTTAACAGTAAAAAAATCAACTTTTAACATATTAATATATTCGACAAACGATTGCATGCTCACATAGGAACACAATTAATGAGCTCATCCACGCATCTAATGTCTATGGGCATTAGATGTAAGGATGACTTTGTTTTATTCCAATTCGTGCGTCACTCAAAATAATTGAACGAGAAAAAAAGCTAATGTCTACACAATTTTCAGTGAGTATACCACAAATTATACTAAGGTGCTTCATATATGTCACATCACCTAGCAAGTGAAATGGGATAACAGAAGTAATCAGACTCTAACCCTGATCGGCATTTCGCTTTTGCGCCATCTTTGTAAGTTTTTAGGCAGGCTTTTCCACTGATTATCCTCTCTTTAATACCCCTGCCACCCACAAGACACAAATCTTCTGGGGGTACCGAACTGTTGGTTTTCGCACCAGTGATACAACTTAATCGATCCATTTATACGTAGAAAACACTCTCGATGCGCACCTAAAAAAAATCAAAGCATGTATGTGTAGGCGAAATCATTCACCGGCGATTTAATAATATGATTTGAACAATAAAATCAAAGGATCACACTCGAAGTAACAAAAAAGTGGTGGAGAGATAGGAATTGAAGCAATGAAAGGCGGTTGCTTTCTGCAAAAAGCCAATAGCAAGAGGTCCACCGTCTATAAGAATAGGCAATAAAAATAAGGCATATTTAAAGGTGCATGCAGCAGTTACAGTGATGCAGTGCTACATTTTTTTAGGCAGGCTTTTCCGCTGATTTTCTTCTTCTTTATTGCCCTTCCAACCACAGGACACATATCTTCTGGAGGTTGTCGGTTTTCGCACCAGTGATACAACTCAATCGATCCACTTCTACGTAGAAAACGCACCCGATGCGCATCTAAAAAAATGAAAGCATGTATGTGCAGGCTAAATCATTCACACATGATAAAACAATATGATTTGAACAATGAAATCAAATGATCACACCCAGAGCAACAAGAAAGTGGTGGAGAGATAGAAATTGAAGCAATGAAAGACGGTTGCTTACTGAACAAAGCCTATAGTAAGAGGTCCTGCGTCTATAAGAATAGGCAATAAATTAAGGCACGTTTATAGGTGCATGCAGCAGTTAAAGTGATGCAGTGTTACCTTTCTGTTTCACTGCAGTGATTGGTATAAATATTACAGCAATTGCTAGGCATCTCAGGTAACCCCATTGAAAACTTCATCCAAGGTACCGAGGAGCAGTGGCGTGTTATTTGCAGCTGTTAACGGAAAGACAGGCTATCCTATGAGTGCATGCGCATTTCCTCCTTTTTGTATACTTGAATAAAAGCGACTGAACAGTGAGTGTTGTAAGAGGTGCAGCGTCCCTAGGAATGGGGAAAAAAATTAAGTTTTAGTAAACAGAGGTACAAAAAGAAGCAAATATGCCTGCAATAATAGCATGATGGCCTACTTTTTGATCAACACCTGTAAACAACATGTCACTGCCAGTCGGTTCTTTAGATAGGCTTATCAATGCCAGAGCTTAAAGCTAAGAGCAATATGAGTAATGTTTATTGCGGTCACGGCCGTAAACAATTCTAGCGGAACACTCCATTACTGTAACTATCCAACCGTCCATTTATACATATCGTTCATTAAAGAACCATGCACATCATATTAAGTTGCTCTTTTCTACTCCCAAATGATTTCCTATAGAATTAGAATACGTGGATCGCTGCTTCGGTTTCAACATTCTTGCACGATGGCTATGGCGTGCACTTCATGCATACGGTACGGCACGTGAGGTACAAAGAGCTGTAGTTGCCGAACAGGCGGACCTGACGTCCTGTCCCATTTCGCCTGTAAGTGCGCGCCGTCATCGAGCGCTTCGCGAGCAATATATTTCGGACGATATGGTTGCCTCATAGCGGCCGTCAATGTTTTGTACATTGTGTCCCGCGTGCACGTTGTTTACTTTGTAGTGACAGGGACGCAGTGCACTCACGGCTGATGTGCCTTTTTGCTAGTATTGTTATTTTCCCCCGCCCTCGAAGCGCGTCTGCGAAATCGCTCAACTATTGTCGCCGCTTTCTGATAACGCCCTCACCTGAAGGCACGTGCTCAGAAGGGGGGCGTCGATTAAGAAAATTTTGAAAAGGGGCTCACTTGCGCTGTTCACGGCTTTCAATTCCTCAATATGAAGTGGAGGTTCATTATGACTTAATTATAGCCTAGTCATCAAGCAGCATCACGCACATGTCTGCCCCACTGTAAAATTCGCTTGCACAGACGGCACGAACAGTTTCAAAACTTCGCCTGTACATCTGAAAACAAAAAACTGCCCTTAACTCTTGACAAAATCCAAAAACTGTGTGAACATGGCTTCCTGCGCGCAGAAGAGAGGCTGTCCAAAATATATGTACAATGCCGGGCGCATAGTATCTGGTTACTAATTGATTGCGGCGCGCTGCACAGTCAAAAAACTGCGCAAATGGCTGCCTGCAGTATTCTGTCACGTGTTGGTGGCATACACACCTGTTACGCACGGCTCCTCTATTTTCGGCGCAAATGCTATTCATATCGCAGCCAGCAAATAAGTCCACGCACTTGCTTGCATGTAACCCGGACGAAAATTCGCTTAGTTCTTGAAGTCATGCTTCGCGCAGTTGTTTCGAGGAGAATAAGGAAAGAGAACATTTGGGACTGGTAGGAGATTATATAGAACCAATTATAAAGCAATGGCATGCTCTAAAAGTATATACTCACGGTCTAAGATGACGGCGTTCACTGAGTCTGATAATGTCGATGGTATCCCGCCGTTGCTGTAATCCGTACTCCGGCGACATTTCACAGCTCAGCTATTCACTGATATGTAGCAAGCACCAACCGGAGCACATGGACATGTATAGGCGCAAGAGAAAATTATGCACAGCACAATGAAAAAGAAAATTAATGAGGGAAGAAATTAAAGAAAGGTTTAAGAAGCTGTCACAAGTCTTGTAGCGTCTCCAACAAGCTCTGAAATGAACGCTTCGGGAGGAGGCCGCACAGCAGCGCAGCTGGGGATGCTGCCTGTTGTGTCTTGCACGCAGACGCGTAGGCGAGGGGGAACAACGACCCGCTCAACCAGCGCGTGATTCCCGCCGCGGTGTTGTGTTCGCAAGGGCTGCACGTGGGAACGAAGGACCAACGACCCTCTCAACATTCCATTCCTCCTTTACCCAGCCCTCTTCTGCTTGCACCGGCCAGCCGTGACTTCGGACCGTGCCGATGAGCGGCCGCCGCGCGCACCGCTCGAGTCGAGTTCTAATAAATAGTTTTGTTTTGTGTGCTCGCAAACGCATTGTTTCTTCAAGCCAACCACGGACAAACATTTTCTAAAAAAATAGAAAGCCTCCCCATCCACCATCCACATTCTTGCGTAAATCCATACAGCTGGCGCATCGACAAATGCGCGCGTCCCCTCCCTTTCGCCACCTATGATCGAACAAAGGATGGTCGTTCGACCTTTTATATTTACTTCAAAATATTATATACTGTTGCGTGATGACTGATTAATAATGTCGAAGAGGCGGAGTTCCGAGCTTCTCTTCTATTCTGGCCAACTTTGGTTATAGATTATACAAATTATGCTCAAGTTAGCTAGCTGAAAATTATCCGACTAAATATATACATGTTTTTATTTGTATTCAGTTAATGTTCGCTTTTCGGGTATGAGTAGATGTTTTTATAAAAATTCTAAACATCAGCCCAGGAAACGAAAATTTTCCTAATTTGCAGGCCTTTATTTCAGAAAAGGTTCATGGTAGAGCAGCAATAATTCCACAATATGTTCTCAGCATAATTATCCGCAAACAGCTAAAGCTGATATTTTTATGACGTTTGGATACAGAGATATGATCGCGCTAATTTACAGAAAACAGCGAACATTGAAAATTTTTAGGAAAACAAAAACAGTTTTCACATTGTTTAAACTTTTTCCACCTATTCTACACTACCTCAGCTTTCAAACCCATTAAAACACCTTGCATAATTTTGTTGTGGCCACATCGATAAAGCCTTTGCATAATTATGGCCACATCGATAAAGCCTTTGTCCAATTATAGCGCACCGCGCTGTTCTGAACATTCTACGGAATTTGTGAATTGTTCAAGGTTTTTAAATTTTGGCATATAATTTTGTAACAGGGAGAAATATATTTACAAAAGAGGAATAAAGATATATACATTGAGGAACAGCCAAGGAGCCAGGCTACGAGGGCCGCCCATTCGACGCACTTCTTTTTCTTAATCTTCCACAAACGAGCGCGCCACTTCGTCCTCATCATTCTCCAGCTGTAACAATATTTATTCGTTCATGTTTTGTCTCGACTTCGCAAATCGACGGGGACAGACACAGCAATGAATGATTCAGAATCAATTTTGTGCGCGTCGAGGTCCTGAAGCGCTGTGGCATCAGGCAATACACAGACGTTTTTCGCAATCACCTTCACCTTAACGCGGATTGCACAAAAAGACGATAACGTTCAATGAGCAAGCAACGTATTCCAAATCATTTTAGTAGAATGAAAGAATTGGAAAGGGCATGGAAAACTGCCTCATTAAAACAGTGTTTGTAGGCTGCATTCGTTTTTTCGAATGACTCGACAGCGCACATTATTTTCATTCCTGTACAGTTTTTTTTTATTCCTTTGCCACCGCCTAGCGCGGTTCGAATGATCAAACTCTAAACTAATAGGCGGAAAAAACTTTTTTTTTTTGTTTATTGGCGATATATATGTTGTGCGCCATATAAATGTACCGGGGCCTTCATGCTCGCAGTCTGCACGAAAAACTGTCATTTTTTTTACCACCGTGTGAATGCCCAAAACTAAAATGGTAACCTGGCGAGTCTTCCGGCTTTTCATTTTCCAGTGATTGCGTCTAGAAAGTACACACATCGTATTCGGTTCTTTCTCCAGGTAAACAGACGATGCTGCGCGTAGTTCCTTATGGATAATACAAAAGCACTAGAACAAAAACATCGCTGAGAAAATGGTCATTTGTTCCTTCAACTTGAGGCAACGTTTTCCTTCTGGGCAATGAAAAAGCTACCTTCTAATCACTAATTTAATGTCACATGAACATGCTATGGCGACACGATTTCGTTTTTATGCGCGTTCTCACTGACAACTGGATTTGTACTGTAGGTTACGTATAGATGCAGGGATGTAATCGGCGTCCAATACAGGCATATTGGGTCGTGAGTGCTAGCCGGTCTGGGGTATACATATGTGGTCGCACGGTCGTGCTATCATTAGATATAACTGTGCGACAAACGTATGCGCCTGCGACGAAATCTGCATGCATGCCAATAGGCTAAAACCGTAAACACATATAGCTGACCCCCAAAGGTGCGCCGCATATATGAGCGCACCGAAAAGACGAATCCAGACAGTTGCAGCGGTACGTGCTTGAATGCGTTATAGTAATTGTCGTCCCGTACGTGGTACTTGGTGAGGTCCGAACGATCGGCTGAAATGTTGTCGGAATTAAATGCCGCGGTTTGGCGTCCAGCGCACGTGTATTCAACCATAAAAATGGAGAATTTGTTTTGAGTGAATGGTCAACGGAAAATATTCACTTCGGCAGCCCATTAAAGCTGCGTTTTTAGGATGGCAATGACGTTTGCGAGATCAGGGGAAAAAAGTGGTCCATCGTGGGCAGTTTTCATACAGGGACAGCTTATACTGGAAAAACACAAGACAAATTGTAATGGTCCATTACAGCCAGTTTAAAACAACGGAACGGTCAACGTCGGAAGAACACAGGACACCTTGGTCCATTGTAGCCAGTTTTAAAAACTGAACGGGCAACGCCGGAAGAACACTGGACAACATGGTCCATTGTAGCCAGTTTTAAAAAAGGAACGGCCGACGACGGCGGAACACAGGACAACTTGGCCCATTGTAGCCATCTTTAAAAGACTGAACATCCAATACTGGAAGAACAGAGGATAACATTGTCCATTGTAGCCATGTTTAAAAACCGGAACATCCAATGCCGGAAGAACACAGGACAACTTGGTCCATTGTAGCCAGTTTTAAAAAACGGAAAACCCAATGACGGAGGAAGGCAGGACAGCTTGGCCCATTATAGCCATTTTTAAAGCCCGTGCGACCATTATTGGAGGAACAACGGCAATCTCGGTCCAACATAGACATTCTGTATGTACGGCAGTGCCAATATCGGGAACTCACTGTACATCTTGGCCCAAGCTAGCCAGTGTTGGCTACTGGCAGCGCCAACACTGGGAGAGCACTGGCTAGACTGGGCCATTGTTGGACATTGTGTTGACTGGCATGTCCTATGTTGGGAGCATGCTGGTTAGGCTGGCCCAATGTAGGGCCACTGCTTGCCGTCGTACTTACAACATTGGCCCAATGCTTTGTGCTGCCTGGGCTCTACAATTCCACTGTACTATGTAAGCCATTATGATATGTTGGGGATTAAGAAAAGTTACTTTACTTCAGGAGGGGTTATACGTGGTTTTCCTTTTTTTTTCAAGTGAGTGCCTCCTCCCCTGCAGCCCAGAAGTGCTGGGGGAGAAGTCCATCACCTCACCCGAGGCGCTGGAGGTCCGTGGTGAAGGCACGGACGACCGATTCTTAGGTCTCCCCCTGGTAGGGGAAACCTTGCGGGCTCCCGACTCCGTGGTCGGCAAGCCCTCTTTTGAAACTGGCAGAGCGCCTGATTGCAGTGTAGTGCCTCGCCCTTGGACGCTACAACCGCATAGTCTGGTTTTCCAGTGAATAGAAAAAGATTAGTTTGTGCAAGTCGTTTTCTGGCCTCTGTGAATGAAATGTTCTCTTTTGTTTTGATAGGGATGATCTCTTTTTCTTTCTTCCAACTTGGGCATGATCTAGAATAGGCAGGATGATCCCCCTCGCAGTTCACGCAGTGTGGCGATGAGGCATCACAGTTTTCAGACTGGTGTTCTTTCGAAGCACATTTTGCGCATGTTTTGCGACTGCGACAACTTTGTGATCCGTGGCCGTATCGTTGGCAGTTAAAACATATTCGGGGGTTCGGTATATAATGTCGGACTTCAACTTTCAGGTATCCTACTTCGATCTTTTCTGGCAGTACGCTTGAGCTGAATGTGAGAATGAGATGTTTAGTAGGTATCTCTTTATCATCTCTTCGGACTGTTATCCTGTGCACATTTACAACATTTTGTTCTGCAAGACCTTCTAGCATTTCTTGCTCGCTTATGTAGAGGAAGTCATTATCGCAGATTACACCACGCACGGTGTTCAAAGATCTATGGGCGGTGATGGTCACATTGACATCCCCAATGCAGTGGAGGTTTGGAATCTTTGCATACTGTGTTTCGTCGTTTAATTCAAGCAGTAGGTCTCCGTTTGCTATTTTTGTGACTTTGTATTTCGGACCAAGGACAGCTGAGAAACATTTTGACACTAGAAATGGGGACAAAGTTCGGGCCGGCTTTCCTTCAACTTCGGAGTGCACGACGTGATATTTGGGGAAACTTTTCTTAGGTTTTTGCAGGAATTCTGCAATTTCTTCGGTGCGCCTTTTTTTGTTTAGGCGATCAGTTTTTACAGTAGAAGAAGCCATGTAATATGTGTGTTGTTCGGCCAAGGTGCCAGCCGCCCACCATGGAGCCCAACAAGGGGGCAGGACAGGAACTTGCAACCAAGTCCAGTCCATGCCAGCTGTACACCCCAGCTATAACCCAATATGGCGGTACTCAGGGTGGTACGCCACACAAGGTTAACCCTAGCCGCCTGGAAAAAGAAAAAGCAAGAAGAGAGGAGAGGACAGGACAGTTGTAGGAAAGGAGATAGGAAAGTGAAAGATGGAGGGGAGGACAGGAAAAGACGACTGCCGATTTCCCCCGGGCGGGTCAGCCCGGAGGTTCCGTCTACGTGAAGCTGGGGCCAAAGTGGTGTGTTGCCTCCGCCGAGAGGCCTTAAAGGTCCGAACACTCGGCATCGGCTCAACCACCAGGATCCCCTTTTCCCCGGACACGGCGATGCCACGCACGGCTAGGCGTGGGTGCTGGGGTCCGTGGTGTCGCACAGTACACGCAAACACCTGCTTTAACAGGCACCAGGCAAAAGAACGCAACAAATTAGTAAGAAAGAAAGCCATCAACGAATTAGCGGTTAGGGGGAGGGCAGAAGAGTTCAGGATCTCGCTACAGAATATATATTTAGCTCTAAACAAGGATGGCGACATTACCCTAGAAGCAATGAACAATAATTTCAGAGATATCATTACTGAATGTGCGGTAGAAGTAGGCGGTAGGATAGCTAGAGAGGATACCGGTAAGCTGTCTAAGGAGACGAAAGATTTGATTAAGAATTGCCAGAGTATGAAAGCTTCCAATCCAACAGACCAGATTTAATTAGCCGAGATATCAAAGCTAATCAATAAGCGCAAGGTGGCCGATATAAGAAAGTATAACATGGAGAACATTGAGCATGCTGTAAAAAACGGGGGAAGCCTTAAAGCGGTAAAGAAGAAATTGGGCATAGGCAAGAACAAGATGTATGCGATAAGAGACAAGGAGGGCAACTTCATCACGAATATGGACAAGATAGTCAAAGTAGCCGAGGAGTTCTATACAGATCTCTACAGTAGCAAACGTAACCAAGACCGTAAGGAGATTAGCGGTAGGGAAAAACAGTCGGACGTTCCCCCAGTTACAAAGGACGAGGTCAAGAAAGCATTAGAAATTATGAAAAGGGGGAAATCAGCTGGAGAGGATCAGATAACTACAGATTTGCTGAAGAACGGGGGGGGGGGGGGGGATATCGTGTTAGAAAAGCTGGCCACCCTGTATACGCAGTGCCTGGTGTAATCGACGGTACCGGAACCATGGAAGAATGCAAACATTATCCTCATCCATAAGAAAGGGGACTCTAAGGACCTTAAAAATTACAGACCAATCAGCTTACTGTCTGTTAGGTATAAGGTATTTACTATGGTAATCGCTAATAGAATCAGGACAACCTTAGACTGCAATCAAGCAAAGGATCAAGCAGGTTTTCGGAAACGGACTCTGCTATCGACCATATCCATACCATCAATAAGGTGATAACAAAATGCTCGGAATATAACCAGCCCTTATACATAGCATTCATTGATTACGAAAAAGCACTTGACTCTGTTGAAACCTCGGCGGTGATGCAGGCATTGCGAAATCAGGGGGTAGACGAGCCGTACGTGAAAGTGCTGGAAGATATATATAGTGGCTGCACAGCAACCATAGTTCTGCATAAAGAAAGTAACAAAAATTCCCATAAAGAAAGGTGTTAGGCAAGGAGACACAATATCCCCAGTACTATTGACAGCTTGCTTAGAGGAAGTATTCAGAGACTTGGAATGGGAGCAGTTAGGGATCAAGGTAGATGGAGAATACCTCAGTAATCTGCGATTTGCTGATGACATTGCCTTGCTAAGCAACTCGTGGGATGAACTGCAAATAATGATTGGTGACCTAGACAGGAAAAGTAGAAAGGTAGGCCTGAAAATCAATATGCAGAAGACTAAGGTAATGTTCAACAGCCTCGAGAAGGAACAGCAGTTTACATTATGTAGCGAAGTACTGGAAGTAGTGCGTAGGCGAATATGTCTACTTAGGACAGGTAGTAACCGCAGATCCGGACCATGAAAAGGAAATAAGAAATATATTGGGATGGAGCGCATTTGGCAAGCACTCACAGATTATGACTAGCAGCTTACCGGTATCGCTAAAGAGGAAAGTATATAACAGTTGCATCTTACCTGTACTCACCTATGGGGCTGAAACGTGGAGGCTAACCAAGAGAGTTCTACTTAAGTTGAGGACAACCCAGAGGGCTATGGAACGAACAATGGTAGGGGTAACATTAAGAGATGGGAAGCGTGCAGAGTGGGTCAGAGAAATAACTCAGGTTACCGACATTCTAGTGGAAATTAAGAAGAAGAAATGGGCACGGGCAGGATATGTAGTGCGAAGAGTTGATAACCGATGGTCGCTTAGGGTAACAAACTGGATTCTAAGAGAAGGAAAGCGTAGCAGGGTGCGGCACAAAGTTAGGTGGGCGGATGAGGGTAAGAAGTTCGCATGGGTCAAGTGGATGCAGCTAGCACAGAACCGGGCTAAGTGGAGAAATATGGGGGAGGCCTTCGCCCTGCAGTGGTTATAGTCAGGCTGATGATGATTATGATGTATAGCAAGCTGAACGTGAGCACCGTGGCCGATGTCGCAGCGTTGCCCATTCAAACAGGCCACGAAGAGTGACCGCGAGGATTTGGCAGTGGCGGTTTGGAAGACGCCATCAACGTAGACATTTATGCTGTTGTGCATGCGCTACAAGTCTGGTTATCTCTAAATTACCGAAGGGAAACGCAACCTCAAGAGGCCTGACTTATGGTATCTTTGCATTGCAGCTGTATCCTTGTGGTTTGAATAAATGCCTCATGCGTCGGATGTGCAGAATCCAATCCTCCAGTGCCTCCGATTGTCCACCGGTTTTTCACAAAGAACAAACTTTCCTTGGATTGGTCTCTCTTGCTTGGGGTTACGAACGCTCCTTGTGCTGAGGTGTGTGACGATAGTAACTTTTTCTTTGACCCTTGGCTCTTGAAAGTTTATATCATCTGCTATTTCTTGCTCTGCGTTTGCCGTAATAGCGGTATTTCCCCAAACCAATGCGGTTAGGTTGTGAATGAAGTTGAGGCCTGAACCACCAAACCGCGCCCTAAGCAGGGTACATAAGTACTGGCTATATCTGCACATGGGTGAGCCTCTAAAGCGGGCGAAACCGGGAAGGGAAAACTTCGTCAGTCATATTCGTCGGGCGTCCATGACTTGTCCGGGGACAATGGACGGCAAAGCTCCTTCCTTATCTTTTGTATCTTATCGCCGTTGCTGAATTTGCTGCTAATCTATAACGTTTTTATTGTAGTCCCGCTTACCTTATTTCTGTTCAGTAATGATTTTTTTTCCCTTTCACTGCAACCTGCTGTTATTTTCATGCTCGCATTAGAATTCCTTAAACTACCGATAGGAGGTTTCGATACAGCCTTGGTCATTTGGGACCTCCTCCTGTGTTCACTGATATATACTGTTTATATGTCCGAATAAAAAAATATTCTTCTATTGTACGTGCTTATTTCTGTATTATTCGCATTCTGTCTGCCGTTACTGCTGGGTGGAGCAGGGGTTCTCGTCAGGCTACTCCTTTAGCTCCTGCTATCTCAATGTTTTTGCTCTGTGTAAAAAAAATAATAATGAATCAACTTCAAACTCTAATACGTGTCAATTTCTTCGCGATCTTATAGACCCGCTAACGCAGGGCAATTCGAGTTAGAAAACTCGCAGCCCGCCAGTATTTTTTTATACGTGGTTGCAGCTCCGCCAGGCGGCGCTTCGACAACTCCAACCCCTTGGTGCGTGGAATGCTCGTCGCGCAAACGAAGGGGGAGACGCCGCGACGTCGCGGGAATGCGCTCCGTCATCCGAGCGTAATCTCTATGAAGAGTGCGCTCGGGGAGGCTCTCTTCGTACGTGGTCGGAATTCGCCTCCTTCCATCAGGGATGCAAGCAGATCCCGGCCTCCGATATATACGCTGTATGCGTGGCTGCTTCGTCGGCGACGCGGACATCTCCTTTCTGCCACAACACCACCAAGTGCAAGAGAAGGAGAGATATAGAAATGACTTCACATAAAGCAGAACGCAACCAATGATGCTGAAGCAAACCAAAGACAACGCCATTAACATAAAACTGAAAAACAAAATAAAAAGTATGCTGCGACGAGATATAACCGAGACAGGCCAAAGGGAGTGTGTTAGCTTCCCTGCAATATTTTTATATAAGTATGCAGTCGGAGACTTCGCCAGTCAGGAAATATCGTGATAAAACTCAGCGAAAGACGCTTCGGAGAGGGTGAAGGTTGGGAGGGTGTAAGAAAGGTCAGAGATGGAGAGAGGGCGCTCTTGTGTGTTGCGGTTGGAGAGATTATAATTCGCCCCACTAGGGGTCTCTTGCTCCGTCCTGTACTAAACATGCTGAGCCGAAAAAACAAAACAAAAACGATATACGTGTGCCCTTTGTAGCCGTATACATGTAACTTCAGATGCATATAAGAGCACACGTGGTCATGCATGATTCGGGGGCAGACAGATTAAAAGACGAGAGAAAGATGGTGCGTGGCAGTAGGCAGATAGACGAAAGCAACGAGCTGCGGGGTAGGGTGGGAGGAGTTCTATAGAGAGCGAAGGCCTTTCATAACACACAGCATGACGCGCTCGTGCACCATGAGCAGGGTACAAAGTATGAAGAAAGGTGAAATAGAAAAGAGGAAATAAATTTCAGGCGTCCTCCTCTCTGTCTGGTTGTTAGATTAACGGCGGCTTGTTGGTGAGTTCTGTTTTATTCATGCCCCTTTCCTTTTCCTTTGCTCGTAAACGCTGTGCACGAATAACTATTCCATGGAAGTGCGAACGATATGAGCTTGTAGACTGGCGCAACGCGTTTAATACGATTGTCTGATATGCCGAACATCTGACTCTTTTTTGAAGAAAAGAAAAACAAAAAGCTCACAAAATTGTTTCCACTTGGCAAAGCGAGATTTCGGACCAGCTATGGAGGTATTTTTGCTTCTCTTTATATTAAATTTAAAAACTTCAGTCCAACATACACTCGCCTGTATATCGAATTTATAAAGCACTTCTTCTGGCTTCCCGCTACTGCTATATTACTACAAATACTAATACTATTACTAGAGCGACGAAATCCAGTGAACGGCCGCTTAATAGCTGCCGCTATTTAAAAACGAATACTCTTCTACTACTACCGCCCACCGAATGCACCATCCTCGACTCCCAATAGACCTTGCTCATTCCAAGGGTAACCCTCCTCCAATTTCCATGCTAAGCTAACTTCCTGGTGTGGCTTAGAAAGAATTAAAATCAAGCAAACAAACAAAACGTCATAGCCTTATACTCGAACAAACACGGTACCCCGACCCTCCCGGCTGCAAAAGACGACGCACGCGTTATCGAGGAGCCTCCCAGCCGAGTAATCTCGATCATGCGATTCAACTCCCCACTGCTTATGTGGAAAAAAACCCGACGCAAGCCGCTTACTTGCAACCCCCCCCCCCCATCGCCCCGAAAGCCCTCTAGAGCTCCAGGGGCGCGACGACCTTATATACTTCTGAGTCCGAACGGACTGTAAACCCTTTTTTCTGAGACACATTAAACTTACTGGCCGCAGAGTTCACGGCCTGCTGTCGTTTGTATACTAAAATTCTGTAGTCGATTCCCTTTCTCCACTCAGTCTTTTCTTGTAATGAACTAAACTCCGTTTCATACATCAGGTGCAACGCAGCGAAAGCTACGCAAATAGTCCGCGAGAGAAAAAGAAGGCGTATCACTGCGCGCTCGTTTTGTGGCCGAGTGGTTCCTGCGGAAACGGGCTCTATTACGAGCATTCAGTTCAGTTTAGCCGTTCAGTCGTGTCCGACTCTTCGTGACCCTATGTACCATATCACGCCACGCTTTCCGGTCTCTCACTATCTTCCCAACATCACATAACTTCATCTGCAGCGCGTCGAGGATGCCATCTAACGATCGCGTTCGCTGCCCACCCCTTCTCCGGTGACCCTCAACCTTTCCCAACATCAAATCTTTCTCCAGCGACTCCTCTCTTCTCATGAGATGACCAAAGTAGCCGAGCTTTAACTTGAGAATTTGACCCTCCAATGAGCAATCAGGGTTTATGGTCGACAATATCGACTGATTTGATCTTCTGGCAGTTCAAGGAACTCTCAAGAGTCTCCGCAAGCCCCACAATTCCAACGCGTCAATTCTTCGGCGGTCAGCCTTCTTCCCAGTCCAACTCTCGCATCCATACATCACAACTGGAAAGACCATAGCACGAGTTATACGGATCTCGTGCTATGGTCTTTCCGAGCATACACGTTTGCAATAACTTGCCTCGCATGCCTAGACATCTTCGCAGTGCGGATCATATAGAAAAAATGGGCACCGAAGAACCATTTTCTCAAAAAGAGATGCGCAGCGTGGAGGGCACAGCTAGCGCCGTCTGGCAAGGTTACGGGGCAGTGAAAACGCGACACGAAAGAAAACGTCATAAAAAGCATACAAATTCACCGAATCTAATCCTTTCTCAATAAAAAGGGTGCTCTTAATGAAGTTTATGGCAAATGTAAGATGTATTAAGCTTGCAGACAAAATAACTATTATTTCCTCTCGTCAAGAGCAGGCACTATTTTCATCGCGGATGCGGAGAGCGCGAACAAAAGCTAGCCTCTATAGCAGTGTTGCACTTGATGCATGAAACGGAGTATAGAGATACAGCGCCGAAGAAGACGCCGCTGTGGATAAAACGTCATTGTCAATTTCCGTTATAAAGAACGAGCACTGACGGCAAGTGTCATGTTGTTGTTGTGGCTGTAGGAAGAAGGAAAAGAAAATGCACGGGCCTGCTCCAGCTGAGCCACCTCCGCTGCCTCGTGGAGACAGAAGAGAAAATAGAGAAGAAAGAAAAGGAGGAGGGAGAGAAAGACGCGCGCCGCAACAACAGCTGTCGTCCACCACCGAAGCGGTGGCGGGTGCAATGACGGCCTACAACAGCTATAAATTCGGTGGCAGGCTAGCCCCCGCCGCCAACGGCGGTGACCTGCCTATGCAGCCCCATCAGGGGAGTACTTTTTAGGCTGGAGTGGCAAGTGTCGCGAGCGATGTATAGATATATACACAATGGGGTGAGAGCTCTTGGGGAGGAGGGAAAGCGGCGTCTTTTCCCTCTTTCTTTCAAGACTCGCTGTCTCCCAAGAAAGCTTGTGCAGACTGAGGGGCGTGGAGGGAATAATATCGGAAAGGAGGCGATGGAGTTGGGCTTTTAGCCGAGATTTGGCAGGGCAGCCGATTAGCGTCACTTCTCCCCCCCCACACACACACACGCTTGTGTTATTTGAAGGGGGCGATGGGGGCCTGGCGAAAGGGATACGGTGTAGCAGTTTTCTATATTAAAAAGGTTCGCAAGCCTCATTAGAGCTGAGCACCTGAATACGAACTAGGTGGAGAGATGCGAAAGGCAGGCAAGAAAGATGGGAAAAAAATGGCGAGGAGGTAATTGTGATGAAGACGAGCGTTTGAGGGAGAAGAGGTAGGAATGAGATGGTTTATATAGGTGGATTCGTTTATATACCCGCATAAAGAAGTCACGGTCGCGGTGGAACCGACTCCGCTGATGCGTGTCGTATATATATATATATATATATATATATATATATATATATATATATATATATATATATATATATATATATATATATATATATATATATATATATATATATATACGACTGCCCGGCCGAGCATTCATTCGTGTGCAGCGCATTCAGTTGGTATACGTTTTCTCGCCTTCGAAGCAAATTGCTCATCGTTCTCGCTATCACAGCCCTATAGTTATTCTGGAAGAGCTTTGCATTCAAAATAAGGCGACAGGGTGACCACGAGTATAAATTTGGATGCATGTATGAAGGAGGAGAAGGGAGAATTATCGTATTCGCTCCAATGTGAGCCGCTGCTCCTGTACAGCGCTTCGCTTGAATGGACGCAAATTTAGGACAGCATCAATTTCACGTGCGTGGCAGAATCTGTACCCCTTTCAGTATTTACGGATACAATATATGTAGTTGATGCCTGAAAAATAAGTTGCAATTTTCCGCTCTGAACTGGAACTGGAAGCGATTATTCGTTTTTCATACTACATTTGGTCAGTGAAAGTACAAATGCTGGTCGAGGCAGCCCAGCGTATATTTCGAGGTATAAATGTTTAGCCTTCGGCAACGAAGGCAGGAACGAGGGTTCGAAGAACATTTTTTCTTACTCCTCAGTTATTCTCCGTTATGTTTATCACCTTTGCTGCAAGTAACCAACTTTGATGGTGTTTCGTTGCTTATGAAATTGTGATAACTTGAAATCGAAGTCCGCAAGAGTACGCAAGAAGTGTAGAAATAGGAGCCAGAAAATGTTGCTTATACGACCAAGCTTGAGCACCGTCGCTATCTGCAAGGCTACCTCACATCGCACTTCAGCCAGAAAATTTCTTTGGGAAAAAGAGAAATTATTTTATATTGCGAAGAAAGCAATCATAATACATCGCAAAATGGGAACGCAAAGGTAACCCTCCCAAGAATCAGAAAAAGTCTACCCTAGGACTAGAGAGTAACGGCTTTTTTACTACACAGTGGATAAAAAATAAAATAATTCTTACAGTGAAATGGAACATGCATGAAATGTTCATTGTAAATCCCTTCTTTGTATTCCTCGCTCATTGGTCTGTTCTGCTTGTGTCCGCGAAAGGTGGCCACAGCCTCAGCATGCAGCCGTATACACGTTTTGCACTACGCTCAGTTTCCCCTGCAGGCGTCTCGCGCTGCCGCGCATTTCCGAAGCAAATGCCACCGTGACAAAATGCCATTTTTCGCTTATTATTCTTTACTGTACGGGGCTGGCCCGCACGCAGACGGTAGAGAATAAAACTGTCTGCAGGGGTGACTCTAAAGTGCGAAAAAACACGGCAGCTCTTTCGGCAGATCCGTCGGACGCGGAGCTGGCGATCGTTCGAGCCGATTCAACAATATAGGAGGAGAGGTGGATAGCGGAGGCTGATGGGGAGAATGAGCTGGTGGAAGGGAGGTCGATACACAGAGGAAAGAACGGCGGGGGGGAGAGCAGCATTTGAAGCGGCCGGCGTTGGAAGACGGAGCATCACGGAGCTCGCTATCGCCGCCGCATCTGTATGGAGCTCACGTCCTGCCGAGACTAAAGCTTTACGGTGAGAAGATGCGCAGAGGAGCGCCGTCGGTGCATCGATGGCAATGCGCGCGGGGACTCTTTCCACCACTCTCCTCGTCTTCCTCCTTCCATCCGACGCGCGTATCGAACGCAAAGGAACTGCGTCCCCACCGCTGGGAGGTGCACCTAGTGGAGTAGCCGACAGCGATAGACAGTAGAGCCTTCCTATACTCAAGGCTGACACAGCAAAATTTCCGCTTCTGCGAAGTACTTCCGATGCTTCTTAGAATGGCTATAGCTAGAGCAGTCATAATGACGCGCACAAGGCAGCACTGCGGTTATTTTGTGCCTATTTACATACAAGGTGTTTCAGCTCCCATTTCAAAAATGTGTAAAGGTATTTGATATATACATTTAAAACTCGATTTGACGAAGATGAGGGGAGCCACGTAATATTTCGTTAAATCGTGAACTTCGCTAAATCGAGGGAGATATTGCTTGGTCATTTAATCCAATAAAGTCGATTATTATACGGTGTAACGGCGTCAAAAAAGTACGACGGCATCATAATTGCGAAGCGTAAACTCGATGAAAATGAAATCGCGTTTTGAAAGGACGCAGTTCAGTTCAGTTCAATCGTTCAGCCGTGTCCGACTCTTCGTGACCCTATAGACCATGTCACGCCACGCTTTCCGGTCTCTCACTATCTTTCTAACATCACATAGCTTCATCTGCAGCGCCTCGAGGATGCCATCTAACCATCGCGTTCGCTGCCTACCCCTTCTCCGGTGACCCTCAACCTTTCTCAACATCAAATCTTTCTCCAGCGACTTCTGTATGCTCATCAGATGACCAAAGTAGCTGAGCTTTAACTTTAGAATTTGACCCTCCAATGAGCAGTCAGGGTTTATGGTCGACAATATTGACTGATTTGATCTTCTGGCAGTGCAAGGAACTCTCAAGAGTCTCCGCAAGCACCACAATTCAACGCGTCAATTCTTCGGCGGTCAGCCTTCTTCGCAGTCCAACTCTCGCATGCATACATCACAACTGGAACAGTGCAACTTATACGAAGAACCAGGGAAGTTGTACGTCTTCCGAAATGTAAAAGCAGCAATTGCCTATGGTATGTTTCTACATTGAAATCGTGGCCTGCACAGACGACCGACTCTGATAGCTAGCACGCAGGAAAAGAAGCAACGAAAACGGTATGTCGGCAAAAATGGCGCCAAGGGGCTACAAACATCTTTCTTAGGAAATAAGTCGCTGATCTTCGCTTCCTTCTATTTGTAAGTAAGAACTGCACGCTTTTTTGTCTGTCTTCCTCGGCACATTGTCGCAAGAGATCAAGGGCATCCAAAACTTGACCGGGCGTCGGCAGCGGTGCCGCATGCCGACACCGAGTAGACGGGCATGTTTTTACCGTTTGCAAAATCCCCTGAATTCAGATCAATAAATCTCCCCTTTTGCGCCGCGCAGTTTGACAAAAGCGAAGAGTTTCTCCACTATGTATACCTTTGGCTCGCAGTAAATAGAATTTTGGGTGTTTTAAACAAAATAGACCACAAGTATAATTTTGGCCTTCATTTTTCGACAAATGTTTGTTAAATCGGGACAGATAGTGAAATTGGTTTCGTTATTCTGAGTTACTCAAGCATTGGGGATCAGTCTGACGGGGGATCAGAATAACTTCGTTAAATAAATACTTTCGTTCAATCGGGTTTCGTTAAATCGAGTTTTGACTATATATGTAAACTTTCATCCTCTACGGCCACAGTTTACTGGGAAACTCTTCTAATTATACAGCTAATAATTAAAATTTTCTATCTTTTTAATCAATGCATTTCGGTAGTTAGGTATGCGGAACCATATGGAGAATGCGACACCGCGGAGAACGTGAAGTCACATCATATTTTGAAACGAAGAAAAAAAAAAACCTTTTCTAAAGCTCCACACGGCTAGGAAATAAGGCGCTTTTTCTTCCCCACACGAAACGAAGCAGAGTGTATGGTACGGATAATGAAGCAGGTGACTTGTATGCACAGACCATGCATGGCGCCGAACTCGAACTGCCTCTACTGTCTACAGTGCTATCTCATCCACGTTAGTTTGTTCTATCGCTGTCAAAAATAACTTCATCACAGCTGACAATTACTATGCTTTTCCTACCAGCAAGATGCGGAACGAAATGCTGTGCACAACATGACAAAGTTTGCAGCTCGAAATGGATAACGCAATCACTGCAACGCGTTACCAGCGCATGTGCCATCGGCAGCGAGTTTCCTCCGCCTATGTTGCCCTCAGGCTCGGTTTCATGCGAAGAAAAAAAAAAAGAAGAAAAAAGAAGTGCCGGAAGTCCTGCTTTTGTAAAGCTTTAGAAAATAAGTGTTTCGTACTTTAAAAACGGGACTAGGGGGTCGGCAGCTCTATTAAAGCGATTACGTAGAGCGAAATTACGGGAGTCTGTAGTTCCAGCTGTACATGTGTCGCCATCTGAGAGCCGCCGCGTGAAATGGCAGAGTCCAGTGGTTTTATTCCACTCGCATCCAACGGACACCGTCGCCTTACTCGCATCATTGACGAGGCAGATCTTCGCTTGTCCATATTGAATTACTGCACCGTGGACAGAATCTCTGGTAACGGATTCAAAACCCCTTCCTACCAACATCCAATGGCCTGGCAGAGATCACCGGCTACGCCAGGTACTTGATGAATAAGACCCGCACACAGGTCTCCGCATATATGCAGACGCCGCCCTAAACGTGACGGTGACAATGGCAAAGTTTGCAACCATCGCCTGCTCCTAAGGGGTTCGCAACTGTACGTCACTAGCCGCACTGGACACTGGTCACAGGTACTGGTCCGCAACTGAACGTGAGTTAACGCCCATCGACGAGGACCTTGAATTCTGCATCAAAGAAACATATTGGGCCATCCACACTTCATCGACACTCAGGATGCTATAAAAACTCTGAAAGCCCATTTTTACGAGATCTCAGTTCAACACCAGATCAAACAACACTGCCGTTACCTGCAAGGGACCTCGCAAGTCTCCGTACGCATTCACTGGACGCACAAGGAGCCGGGAACAGGACTGCCCACGAGGCCGCTGGCGCGCAGCTTTATTGAATTTAGGATACTTCAAGCACCCTTGGGCTTTTACATTTTATATATATAGTAAGACCACCGGCATATACAGCCTTGACGTGAGCCCCTCAAACCGCCCTTATCGTTCTCCCACCCGCCTTATAATACCCGACTGTGTCATCATAGTACGCCTTACACATTAGCGGAGGGGTTTGTTGCGAGGCCTTTTCTCCGACATTACTCCTCCGATTCCTTCTGGTCTTTCTCGCCCTGTCCAAGTTCACAAGGTGGGAGCCGGTGCAGCGTACGCACCGGGCATCCCGAGTCGATGACGCCGAACCACTGCATGATCGGATGCACCAACTGCCCTGCTGACTACGTTGACCTGCAGCACTCGATGTGGACCTGTTCTGGCACGGCAAGCCTCCGCACTCGCTACATATCTGCTCACTACATTCAGACTTACGAAGACTGGACAGCCCTCAGCACCGGCGCCAAACACAAGCTTAATGCCCTGCTAGATTTCGTGTCGGAGTGTGGCGCCCTCACCTAATCCACCCCTCCCTCTCTTGACTTGTGGTCACCCTTGATTTACGAATTAATTAATTATATTTTTGGCGACATCCGGGAGCCGCCGCTTCAAATGGTAGATGTTTAACCCTAGCCAATCCTGCAGGGTTATAACGAGCGAAAGCAGCCGCAGTTGTGTCTGAATGGTTAAGACGCTCGGCTACTGAGCCCGAGAACGCGATTTCGATCTAATCCGCTCTCATGGCTTGTTTTTTTAATGTGAATTAAGCACTGCAAGAGGCCATGACCAGTCATTGCTCACTCATAGGCTCTGTCACTTTCTCTGGTGGCTGGCGAGCTTGAAGGACCCGTCAGGGAGACTCGCGCGTTGCAGCTGCTATGCCGGGCTCAGTTTGAACGATCTCCTGAAGCCGCGTGAGTGTGACCTCATGAAAACGCTTAGCAGATGAGAGCGCGCGGCACGAAGATCAGACAATATTCTTGGTCGGTGATGGTTACCATATGAAGGCTTTCAAACTAAAAGATGCATGGTATGTCTTGCCCATAGCTTCCAACTCCCCATTGACACTAAGAAACGGATAACGTTAATTAAAAATGTATTATTTTCAATGTATTACAGCTGTGATTAGGATAGTTTCCTGTAACTTGTGTCCGCTGGGGCTGAGAGTTTGATTCGGCAAATAACGTTTTTTTTTCTTTTCGTTTGAACTCCTTAGTTTAAGTCCCTTATAACCGGAGTAACTTCGAGGCTTTAAACTCCATAAAGAAAACAAAACCAAATTAAAACTTAGTGTTTTTGAACACTTTCAAAAACTTAGTTTTTGAAAGTGTTCAGTGAAGCGCCTTGGTCGCTTAGTGACATTGCATATCTGGTGCTGATCATTTAGGATCGAATCCAGGTAGCAGAAGTCTTCGTACACATGGACAAGAGGTGCGAAAACGCCCACATACAGTCTGATGTCAGTGCACGTTCAAGGCATATACAGGTGGTCGACATTAATTGAAGCCCTCACATTGCTCACGCGTATCTTCAGTACATTACACCCCAACGCATACCATACCATACCATACCATACCATACCATACCATACCATACCATACCATACCATACCATACCAATTCAGGGCCGGATTACGCGGGTTCAACCGGGCGCTCAGTTCCCAGGGGCCCCACAAAAGCTTTTAAGACGTGCGAATTTCGAAGTTCGGTCTGAAAAATAACGAAATCATCTTCCTGGGTTTCCATTATTACATTTAGACCTTATGTAGTGCAATGCCAAATACTATAAAAGCTGTTCATCTAATCGCACGCTTAATCCCAAAGCCACCTCATATTTCGCCAGTCAAAGTACAAAACATTGTACTCGCCCAAAAAGATGAAAAAAAAAAAATCAGGTAGTTCCGGTTCTAACCAGTTTCAGTTGGTTTCAGTTGGTTTCAGCTGGTCCCAGCTGGTACGGTACTCAACTGGCATTAATAAGTTCCTGATGACTACCAGCTGGAAGCAAGCGGGTCCCAATTGATGGTCAAGTAGAATCAACGGGTAGCCCTGCTGGGCGTCAGCTCGTACTAGCTGCTAAACCAACTGACCTCTGTCATTACTGCTGTTGAGGTCATTTGCGTGTTTTATTAATATGACCGTAAGCAGTGAAAGCTGTGAGAAAAGCAATAAATTATTAATGATAAATTATGGCTTCTCATAGCCGGCAGCCGCCTCAGTAATTTGCCATCGCTTTGAGTGGAGGCGCGAGATTCTCGCAGAGAGGTCAACGTTGAAGCTCTCGTCAAGATACCCGAGAAACTCTCCAAGCAAAAGGCTTGAAATTGCTTATCTCGCTGAAAAGCTTCTAGAAAATGCTTATAAAAACTCGCTGAAAAGTGGAATAAAAAAAAGTGATTATGTTTACAAACACACGCGCAAAAGTGAAATTCCTGTGAAATATTAAATCACATATTTGCTTGAGTGAACATGTAATGTTTGCGCGAAAAAATGGGGAGGGTGCTCAAGCTTCGTCTTGTATACGCAATAGCACGGCCTGTTCACCTTATTCATAGTGTTCACCCTATTTTAAAGGAAAGTACGCGAATAAGGATCTGCATGAGCAGCCGGCAAACGGGAGCCATTGACGCTGTCCCATAATACACTTAAAGGCAGAGCTTAAGTGTGCACCCTATTTTCAGTGCCCACCATTCCCCGACTGTACACAGGGGCTTAAGTCTGCGGCGGCCGCAGTCCCTCGGGGAATTAGCTGCATACTATGTCTCATGAGATGGAAATTTATTCTCTAAATTGAAAGCAGAAATGATGTGTTAAATGCAAAAGCGCGTCTTTCTGTTTTAAAATTACATATTTGCGGTATGTTGCCTGTCTGTAAATGTGGATAATCTGTATAAATGTAATACTACTGATTATTTGAGTGTGCGAAAACTTTAATTTTGTGCCTTTAGTAACGATGTCATTTTCTACAGGTGCCATCATTTCGAAAAAAAGTTAGCTGCCCGCATTATGACAGCGTTTCAAGTAATAAGCGTTTACCGTACTTTACGTCAACATATGGAACATAATATCGCAGTTTCTGTAGAAACACTGCCTTAGGCGAGCTTCAATTCGTCTCGCTGGATAAATTCACAAAATTCTTAATTTTTTTGAACCAGACCCTTATGACTGTTAATCCTGCCCTGCATATATACCGTACCGTACCGTACCATACCATACCACACCACACCCCATACCATTTACGATAGTTTAGATTACCCGCCCACAGACGGGCGAACATGATGATGATGACAGTAAAGGTGATCCTTCTATCTTGTATTGCAATAGCAATATTTTTACGAAGTTCAGCGCCGATGTCTTGCAGGAAGGACAGGAACTCTTATCGTGCACTGGGTATGTAGGCTTTATATGCGCAGACGCGTCTATTTACAAGTACACGCAGAAATGCGTTTCACTGCCACCCCATCAACCCCTTCACGGCTACTCGGGAGCAGGATCTCAGTGGCCAGCTCAAATCGAGACAAAAATCTCCGTTGCGTGATGGCAAAGAGCCGCGCGACTCGCGCTCCCTCATCACGCGTAAATGCCAAACACACAACATTGAGTCGTTCCCACTGGCCGCGTGTTCGAGAAATTGTGTTAAGCCAAATATACGGTTATTGCCTTTCATCTTTCCCGAATGCCACCGGCGTCAGCACCGTGTTAACACGGCCACGCCCACCGAGCCTGAGCGGGGACCGCGGCCTGCCTTCCAAGCAGGCCCCTCCCTACATCGGAGCTTAGGGCGGTCCGCACTCGGCAACCGAGGCTGTCTCCCTCTCCGGAATCCGTGGCTGGATTAAAACACCAGCGGCAACGGACAACGGCCAAGTTTTCCTCCTGACAGGCCCCTGACTGCAGACTCCCGCTGTTTGTAGGCAGAAGAATAAAAATGTGACGATTTCTCTTCCTAAAAAAAAAAAAAAAAAAATTGGGTGATTATCTGCTTAAAGTTCAGTTTTTGCCCGAGATGACCTTCGCCAAGATGTAATTTAAACCTTCATACGCTGCCGACGTAGACGAGCAGCATGTGTACCATCCTTAAACGTGCACGATGAAAATTTTAAGAGCAAGAATTCCAGTTGCATCGGCCTTTCAGTGACTTAACGGCAGCAACAGTGACGTTGAAGAAGTCAGGAAATATACTTCAGTGTATAACTAATGATTGGGCGAGAGTATAAAACTGGGCAAGTTGGCAAGTATTCATCTCGTTGTGGCACGAGCACTTGGTCTGCCTTTCTCCGTGTCTGTCCTCATCCCTGTGGTGCCACATCAAGATGAATGATCGGGGTCTCAGCCAAGGTCCACGCAGCTTCAGCAGATGAAGGCAAGCGGCGGCCATCGAGGACACGACGGGCGTTTCATTCCCACGTGCTGCGGCGGTCAGTTTCCTTGCCTGGCCGTAACGGATGAAGTGACCCACGTCATGTCTCTATTCCGCCATGGGAAAACGATTCCCGCGAGGGCCTCATCCCATGAATGACAAAGAGCTTCAGTCAGCTTTCTTGACGGAGGGAGCCGGGAGCGGAACCATGCCTATTCCCCGAACGGGAGATGCATGCTGCTGAGATGCATCACCTCAGTACTTAGTTTTGAACCCTGACCAAGGGTATGGGCGCCAAAACCCTTAATCCATGGCTGTGGATGCTCTCGATATGTGCTGTAAGCAGGGACGACAACAGAAGACGCAGGCGATTATGTACAAAATAACGACGACAGATTTGCACAATAGCCCCGCATTCTGATTTCGAGGAGTCACCAAAGCTCTACCGACACAATGAGCTGTGGTGCATTTTAATGAAAGTGATTTCAAATTTAACCTATCACTTTTTTTCCCGCGAACCTTCAACCGAAAATTGTTTCATGATATAAATTCCTTACACCGGTTCAATTGCTGCCATGCCTGCTCGTTGGTCCGTCACCATTGTGTAGAGCCCTTGAGTGCAGCTTTCGAGTGACTCTAGGGCTCTCCTCTGCGATAATATAGACGCCTGGTGGCAGCTTCAAGCAGCGCGGCATAAACCTGAAAGCGACGTGGGCACCAGCATATTTTGCCCAGAAAGCATGAGCGGCCTTCTAATTTTAATCTGCCCACGGCTGAAGCGCTCTTCGCGAGATGACGCATAGTGCAGGCACGACGTTTTGCCATGCTGCTAGCACAGGTTCCGTTTAAGCACGATTGATTCATCGACCAATACCCCTTACTTAGATAATGACATATGAGTTGGCGCCGACGATGCACGCATAGCTTCGGTTTCGATTTCGACCGACACATCACAAATGCAAAAAAATAACAATGCCGCTACTCCTCCGCTGAAAAGCAGCAGCCTCTAGCCCTATCAACCGCGTCATGTTTTGTCTCCAGGCTTGCAATAACAAGTGGGCAGGTGACTGCAGGCCTGGAGAACTGTGCTCCGACACATATTTCAGGCATGCTGACGCTGCTGACGATGGCTTACAAAATTTGACCCCATGCACTTTCGAGAGCGCTCACTTTCCACGATTATAGTCTCTTTGAGGGATACAGAGCGCAAAATTGAGACAACACACAAGGCAGACAGACGCAGGACAAGCACAACCTCTCGTGTTTTGTCCCGGTTTTGCGCTGTTGCTTTATCTCTCAAATAGTACGCACCATCAAATGAACGCTCTTTTAGCGGATAGTCTCCCAATTTTGTCGCTCCAAAAACCGCAAGGCAAACGCGAATGTTTCAGTTCAGACATAATACACAGCTTACAGAAGAACGCTCCGTACACTGGATAAGACAACTCAGCTGTTGTACACAGCCGCGAACTACCGACATCCGACAACACAGAGGTCCTTGAATGTAACACCGCTGATCCATAAAACAGTCATGACGACCAGTTCAGCGCAGGTAAAGTGTCGCTTCGGAGATTCGGTGCGGCGGAGTCACCACAGCAATGTGGCGGGTGATTGTAGCACAACCATGAAAAGAAGCAAACGTCAGTGCCACGACCTTCGTGCCATTGAAAAGGTGTCAACTGCACTGCCCAGAATTACAGCGTTGACCTGACGGTGTCCCTTGGAACCTTCGGTCGATGCCACCGGTGACCCATGCATTCTTGAAAGAGGCTGAGGGCTGAGTAGACGGGGAAGCAAACAACAACAACAACCAAGCCCCACAGAAGTCACCGAGGGGCCCAAAACGTCAATCTTGTTCACCAAAAGTGTCGTTTCTTTTTCCACATTGCACTGCCCAGAAGTCTTTCTAAGAGCTTTACCTTGAAAAAATTTAGTGTCGAAAATTTTGAAAAGAGTAGTGAGCATGGATGATTGCATGGTGAGACTACTTACAATGATGGAGATGAGCAAAAGAAACAAGAACACAAGATGGCATACTTATTCGTGCGCCCGGCTTAAGAAATCTGCGTTTGCATGCTTTACCACAAAAGCACATTCCTGGAGACCTCGACGGCAGCTTTTCGATGGAGGCGAAAAGTAAGGCGCCCGTGTATTGTTCTATGTCAGTGCACGTTAAAGAACCCCAGGTGGTCCAAATTTCCGGAGTCCTCCACTACGGCGTCTCTCATAGCCTCAGTCGCTTTGGGACGTTACACCCCACAAACCAAACCAAACCATATACCTGGAGAGTTAAACTCCACCGGAGGATTTTGAGACAGTTGCTGGAGCCATGTCAACGGTCGATGATTGGTAATTAGAATAAATTCAGTGCCCCACAGGTAACAGCGAAGCTTTTCGACAGCCCACGCCAAGCAAGCGCATTATTTCTCAATAGTACTGTAAGCTTGCTTCCTCGAAGTAAGCTTCCTGCTGGCAAACAAAATAGGATGTTCTTCCCCCTTTTGCTTTTCTTGGCTTAGCACCACGCCAACCCCTCTTCCGCTATAGGGTAACACTGTACCAAGAAAGACCTCGTGTAGTCTGGAGTGGCCAGCACAGGCTGAGTTATCAATGACAGCGACAGGGACTCAAACGCTTTACGCTTACGATCATGCCACACAATGTTATTGGGTTCCTTTTTCTTGAGGGCATCCGTTAGTGGACTCGCCTTTTCCGAGACCCGATGAATGTACTGGTGGTAGTAATCCACCAGTCCGATGAAAGACATCAAACCCTTCTTCATTTGCGGCAAAATAAACTCTTTGATAGCCTGTATTTGAAGTTGTTGAGGTCGTCTTACACTTCTTGGCCGACGAAATTGACCCAGATATTCCACTTCATTACGGGCGAATTTACACTTCGCAGCCTTGACCGTTAAGCCTGCGTCTTGCAAGCGAGAAAAGGCCTGCTGCAAATGTTGGAGGTGGTCCAGCCATGTGTCTGAAAAAAATACTATATCGTCCAAGTACGGCAATGAGAAATCCTCTGTTCCGGCTAGAACCTGATTCATTAGCCATGAAAATGCATACGGAGCCTTTTTTAGACCGAAATTTAGAACAAGTGGCTTGAAGACACCGAATGGAGTCTTGAACGCTGCCAGGTTGCTTGCGCGTTCAGTAAGTGATACTTACCAGTATCCCCTGACAAGATCGATGACCGATATGTACCTTGCCCTGCTTGCTTTCTCGATGCAGGCTTCAATGTTCGGGATCGGGTAGACCTTCGTTACCATAGCGGCGTTTAAATTCCGGTAGTCCACACAGGGACGCGGATCTTTGACGGGGGTCTCTACTAAAATCATAGGAGACACATAATCACTTTCTCCCGTCTCAATTAGCTGCAGCTCAAGTATTTGATCTACAGCATCTTTTAAAAATTTTTCTTGACGTGGGGAAAAGCGATATGACTTCCACTGAATTGGCGACTGACTGGTCACTTCAATATCGTGCTGGACCAGGGTGGTCTTTCTGGGAATCGTAGAAAACAGATGCTCGTATTTTTCGATTAGGGCTGTCAGATCAGCCAGCTGATCGCTACTAAGTTTTGCATCAGTAGTATCCTCCAAAATTTCTGCGACTGTCAACATTCTACCGGTTTTCCCCCAAGTGAGGAATATGAGACTGAACTTCCTCTGGTTGGTTTAGTGCGATGCTGAAGACTTGTACCTTTTCCACGTAGGGCTTCATTAGGTTGCAGTGATATATGCGCACCTCTTTACGACGTCCAGGAAGTTTTACGTCATAGTTTGTTCCGATAGCTTTTGCTGGATCGTTGCTGGTCCTTCCCACTGCACTTGCAATTTATTTGCCCTTTCAGATCGTAAGAGCAGCAGTTTATCTTCTTCCTTGTATACTCGGAGGCGACTGTTGCTGTCATAGTAAACTTTGCCCCGAGCCCGAGCTTTTTCAAGATTTGCTTCAACCAGCTCTCGAGATTTGTGCAGGCGGTTCAGTAGTGAGAGCATATACTCCGTTACCAAGGGGTTTTCTTCTTGATCTTCCCAGCCCTCACGCAGTAGTCGCAAAGGTGAACGACGGTCCGCAGAGCGAAAAGCATAGCTGGCCAAGTACCAATCTTTTTTCTTCTCGTAGCATAAGGCCCTGAGGATACGTTTCATGACCGAATGCGTTCTCTCCACGCTATTACTTTGTGGGTGGTTTACTGAACTGTGCAAGATTTTAATGCCACACCTTCAAAAAAAAAAAAAAACTGCTGGTTAAAGCATTGGTGAAAACGCTACCAAGGTCACACTGAATCTCAGCTGGGAACCCGATCCGAGAGAAAATTGATAGAAGAGCTGTCTACCACCTCGACTGAAGTCTGATCTTTCATAGGCACGGCCTCGGGAAACTTTCTCGCAGGGCAGACCAAAGTTAATAGATACCTATAACCAGCCTTAGTGGTAGGTAGGGGACCTATGACAACACAAGCCTCCTGAATGGTTCAGCAATGATCGGCACCAGGTAAGGGGAGCCTTTCTTCGTTTGTTCGGCCTTCCCGTCCTTTGACACGTGTCGCATGAACAAACTCCTCAACGTCCTTGAAGCAACCAGGCCAATAGTACTCTGCCAAGAGCCTGCACTTCATTTTCGTGATCCTTAAGTGCCCCGACCATCCTTCCTTATGAGCAAGTTCCGAGGGGTCCCGCTTGTACTTGTGTGAACTACCAGCTGGCCTACTTCATTTCCGCCTTTGTCGTTAAAGTGGCGATAAACGAGGCCATTCTTCACATAGAACGAGATATTTGGTGCAACGTTTTTCCCCAGGCTATCTCGACATCTCGCCACGCTCAACATTCACTGATGAGCGTAGATTTATCAGCCGTTACCAAATTACCAAAGTTCGTGCTTTCCGGCGAAACCAGAGTGGTCACGTCCGCTTCTTCGAGCACATCATCTGGCATCACTTCTGCAGTTTCGTTATCAGTCTTATCAGTTTCTGGCTGTGTCGAGAATCTGTGGCTCGGACCTGTTCGCTTTCGTCATGGAGCGAGTGACTACTAGAACGTGGTTCATATCAAGCGAGACGCCGGCGTCATTGAGCTGCTTTGCCCTTCTGTTCGAAAGAATGTACGGGCAGCTAAGCAATACCCCGTCGGACACTGCAGCCTCAGTGTCTACTGCACCAAAAGGCCCGTCTAGTTTTACTCTGGCTACAGGCAAGCTGATTGTACGATCTTCCAGGGCCTGACGAACCCATGCGCAGTCGCCTGTCAAGTCGTCTTGCCTCACTAGTGAGGAATGAACCAGTTAGTGTGAAGCTCCGGTGCCTCTTAAAGCATTGCAAGACTGGCCATTTACGTTTATGCCGTACAAGTATGGCTTAAGCAGGTCGTCTGCCTTATCCATGCACAAGTTAACCGGAGACACTTTAGGCACACGACAGCCTGAAGCCACAAGACCGGGTTGGTGCCACTTGTAGCAAACAATGGGCTTTCTTGCTTCAAACAACTTGGTTTTTAGCTTTTGCTTGTCTGAATCCAACACTTCATTTGAAGGCGGAACATCTGTCGAACCCTCAACTCTTTTTAGGCAAAGGACGAAGTTTTCCTTGCTCGTGGCATCGGACGAAGCTAGGCTTTTCGTTATCAACCTTCTTTCCGTGTCTGGAGCAGTAGAGGTCTGCGTAATCGGCCGCCACTTGTACAGGTTGTACATGTGACCTGTCTTGAATCCAATCATTCAGGGTTGAAGGAATAGAACAGAAAAACTGCTCGAGCGCAATCTGTGCTAGCAGCTTTTCACGATATTCATAAGAGTCTACTCCACGGAGCCAGCTCTCTAGAAAGCCCAATAACTTGTAAGCAAACTCTGCATAGCTTTCTTCTGGATTTTCCCTTGCCTCTCGAAACTTAATTCGAAAAACCTAAGGGAGCAGCCTGAACTTTTTCTGTAGGCAGGATTTTACGGGCGAGTAGTTATCCGCCTCTTCAGGATGTGACATTGCCAAAACGTCGGCCACTTCCGCTGGCAGTAAGCTCAGAACCCTTTGTGGCCAGCTTGACCCCACGAAGCCCAACTTTTTGCACACCCGCTGCAAGGGCTGCAAGTGGATTCACATGCCAACTTTTGTCGAGATATCGACCGCCGTGGCTTCATTCTCCTTCTTAACCTTTTGCTGGAGCCCCTTTAGGTTAAGTTCTTCCTTTTTCCGGCTCCTGTGCACCTCGGTCCAACATTCTAAAATTTCGTCAGCGTCCGCGCCACACTTTTTAATGGCCGAGGTGATCTCGGGCTTTCTCGTGGCTTTTGTCGCCTTCACGCCCAACTCTTCTGCTCTGAGCATTAATTGGGGCTTCCCAATCGCACCGAGATCCATCTTGCTACGACAGAAATTTTCTGAGGAAGGAATCTGGCTGCTTTCAACTCAGTGCCCCTTCACCTATTCGGTGACAATTAGCCCCATTTTAACTTTTAAGCTGCTTGGTGAACAAAATAGACGTTTCAGACACTCACCGATAACCGCCGCGGAAACCCGGCGTCGTCGAGCCCACCGCTGTTACGTTTCTGGGTGTTTCGACGAACGACGAGCAAGCGGCCACACTGAAGCCTGTCAAGAATGCCTTTATTCCATCTCGGCAGCCGGGCAGGAAAGACAAGGCGCTTCTATTGCCCTCGATATCAGGACTTATCATACACGTCATCATGAACAAGACGGAACGATACGTTCCGCGTGAAAGAGGGCGTTATTAGCCGAAGAACGTGGAAAAGAAACAGAGTGTGGAATTGCACCGAAAGTGGAAAAGACAGATCAGGAAGGAAGCTTTCTTTGATAACTCAAGAGGCAGTACCCTACTTTGCCTTAGAACACGCAGCTACAAAAAGAAATTTAACAATGAAGATGACGCATGTGCTGTATTTGGTAACTCCAGTGAAACAATTGACCATATTATACTCGAATGTAATGGTATCCCTCCGGAAGTCGATGCAGGCGCAGTAACTGTTCTGAAGCTCTGGGGTTTAGAGATACTAGGGGCCGGGCGAATAAACCGGCGTGGAAGCTAGCAGAGAAGCGACATAATGTTAGTAATGTAGAAACAAAATTTTAATAAATAGAATGATGGTATAGTTAATCAATATAAAACAATAATTAAGATATAGGGAGAAAAATGAGCATGATAGCTACTGCTACCACCCCGTCTCAAAGGGGACGCTCCTATATTCCATCCGTAACAACACACACACGCATACACGCATAGACACACATACACACACATACGGATACACACACGCACGCATGCACATACACACGCACACTAACTCACGCACACACACACACGCACGCACGCACACACACATACTAACTCACGCATACACACACGCACACACGCGCACGCACACACAGCGACACATACACACACACGCACGGGCTCACACACGCACACTGCGCGAGAATTAGTGCCCTTCGGCCGTGGGAACAGGAAGCATGATCTGCGATTTACATTAAAGCAATGAAACAAAAAGCCACGCTCATAAGGTAATAAGCAAATTGTGCGAGAACAGGCTACTACAATATAGCTTGAAAGGTAGCAGCAGCATTAGCAGTAGGGTGGAAGTAGTAGCATTTGTAGTAGTGGCGGTGCTGGTAGCATAAATGGTAGCAGAAGTACTATAATAGTAGTAGTAATTGCAGCGGCAGTATTGGGACCACTCTGGTAAGAACGTTGGCAATAGTAGGAATAGTAGCAACGCAGTGATAGTATTCGCAACAGTAGTATGAGTAGTAATAGTAGTAGTATCAGTGCTGGTTTGATGAAAAGTAAAAAAAAATGTAATTACGCTCCGGTACCGCTTTATCCAAGGCGGGCTAAAATGGAGAGATTAAATATGATTACACTTTTATTTCATGTCCAGTAGACAGAATTGCATACGGAGGACAGAATGAGAAAGGCTGTCTACTTCAAGGTGTACAATACATATATTACAAATGGACAACGAAAAGAACACTACGCCCTTATGTCATCATCGTCTCGTACACGGGAGAGTTTATCGTGGAAAAGGGTACATTACCAGGTTAAGGCTTTTTACACGCTATAAGAGCAGAAAGCGCACGCCCAAGTGCAGAGAAAAAAAGATGGAAATATGCAACGACCACGCATATAAGCATTCATCAGTCATCACAGTCTCAGCGCGGAAAGCTGATGCGGTTCTGTGTCGAATAATTTCGCTTTAATTCCGACGGGCATTTATTTTTACGGGTAGAAGAATTTACACTGCTGACAACGAGTGTAACACTTGAGCGATTAGGTTAAACCTCCTAAAGTGACTCAGGCTATGAGTGATGCGGTCAAAGGAGGGCTCGGGAAATTTAGACCAGCATGGATTTACTTAACGCGCACTGACATCGTGCAGTATACGGACGCCTTTCTCTTTACATACGTCTATTGAGGAGAGGCCGCCGGGATTCGTCTCATGTCTACTATGGGTTCAGCAGTCGAGCTCCCTCACCACTGAGCCACTGCGTCGGGAGTAACATCCCAATGACGCATAAAAAAAATGTGCATTTATTCAAGTGCATTTGTGGTGTTGTACAACATGCGTACGCAAAAAGAACAAAACACGCTATTCAGTCTGTTCGCCAGAGACCTATATGCGCTATAAAAGCTGATATGAAACAGCTCATTGGTGTGTGGCAGCGACCCGAGGTGCGAAAGAGGAAGCATCTACTCCGTGCGAGGATGCACCGTGTCTGTCTGTCCTTCCGCTCCTCTTTTACAGCCCGGCACTAAAATAAAATAACACTGCGGAGCAGGTAGAAGGATGGGCAGGAGGAGAAGGGCACATACGATTTTTATTGCGCGTGTGCTAGCGTCATTCTCCGCATGCAAGCACGAGCAGCAGTACGGTGGTTCTTCTAACGTCGAAGTCGTCCCTCTCGTTCCTAGCGTCTTTCGTTGGCTGACGATAGGGCGAGGGGAATAGCATCCTCTTCGTTCGAACAGGGAGAGGAGGAGTGTCCGATCGGCCATTGCGCGGCGAAGGAAGGCAGCTGCGTGACCTGGCTGGGCCATGAGGGAGCCGCTGCCGATTTCCTTTAACCTTGGGGAGACGTCGTTCGAACGCTGGCGCGCAGTGGCGACCGCGTATGCGCAGGAACGACACGCAATAGTCGAGGAGACCTGCTGGACTACGCGCACAACCATGTCTGTATGTGACTCATACAGTGGCGCTCACCGTAACGTGCAACGCGGCCAGAGCTTACTTGTAATGTACACATATGTATGTGCTTATCGGAGGGACAGAACTTCCGGCAGTGTCTTCGCGTGTTTAGAGCTGCGTTCGTAGATAAACATTGGTGCGTTTCACAGAGATTAATGTCTTGCAAAGCTCACAACACAGCGTGGAGTGAGTTTAAGGTCGCACCGTGCGCGACAGATATGCTCTTGTCGGGACAGCTGCCGGTAGCTGATCGGTCGGTGCCCGATTGAAAGGACAAAGGGCAGAGAGGGGGCATAAGAGCCCCCTCTCTGCCCCACGTTCAGTTCAGTTCAGTTCAGTTGGGCCGTTCAGTCGTGTCCGACTCTTCGTGACCCTATGGACCATATCACGCCACGCTTTCCGGTCTCTCACTATCTTCCTAACATCACATAACTTCATCTGCAGCGCCTCGAGGATGCCATCTAACCATCGCTTTCGCTGCCTACCCCTTCTCCGGCGACCCTCAACCTTTCCTAGCATCATATCTTTCTCCAGCGACTCCTCTCTTCTCATCAAATGACTAAAGTAGCTGAGCTTTAACTTTAGAATTTCACCCTCCAATGAGCAGCTACCGCAGTACATTTTCGCACGAAGGTATACCTATAGCACTGACCACGCCTCTGCGTAGCGGAAATTGAGGCACCGCGCCACTTGCAGGTTCCCTAAAGCCTGTGCGAGTGCACCTGTCGTCTGCATATATGGTATCGGGGATGATACAGGTAGTTCAGTCTTTCGAAACTTGGCCAAATAATTTGAATTCCGTGGGAACCGCTTTCGATTTTCCTTCGAGGAAGCTGTACGGTGAGATCGAGCCTCGAGGCGGTTTCTGTGCCTTCCGCGAGTGTGTGTTTGTGCTTGTGTCTGCATTCTGCATTTAGGCGTCTCTTCTTCATTGGGCTGCTCATACTTTGTCAAGCCCAGAAAATCTGCACTGCCGGCCATTTAGACGTCGACCCTGGCTTTTATCCCCACAGCTACTTCTTTACCGGCGGTTTTTCTTAGTATTTATTTAATAACACACTTTTACTATTGTTAAACTATAAAACACCAACAAAATAAAGCGCTTCAGACGAAAATTAAGTTTTAAATCGCACACGAATGAATTAATTCTATCATCAGGCGGCCTCGTTTGGAACAGTATTGTCGCATAGCCAGCTACGCGGATTTCGCGCGTCAAATGTTCTAGCACACAACCGATAAGCGGTCTGTTTTCTTGCCCGCTCTGCGGGGCTATTGCTTTCTCCTGTCCGCACCCATGCACCGGAGCGCGTAGCGAACGCCGTCTTATTTTTCTTTTCTTTCTTTTTTTTTTTTTTTTTAGGTGGCATTCTTTGCGATCGACGCCGTTCGAAAAACGGTTACTGGTCTGCGGAGGAAGCGGGTTCTTGGAATCTCGCATCTTAGCCGTCAAACTCAGTCAGTCAGCACGCGGACCCCCTGGGGGGTTTGCGGACGCGGTATAATTTATTTCTCTGGACCATGGTGCTCTCTGGACAGTGCACTGCGTACGGACCCGACGCCTCCGACATGGGTGGCGACGGCTGAGAGCGGGGACGGAGCGTTGTGCGCAGTACCGTTGGCTTTCCTTGTGTTTCGGTTGACGTCTTTGTGTATTTGTGTACCAAGCGGAAATTCGTCGCGTCTTTCCGAATTTACGCGGTGCCCTCGAGTAAACAACCTCAGGCGTCCTATTGGCTGCTCAGAATTAAAGAAATTGTTCTCATTGGCCTCTGCTTGGAACATGTTGCTTATGACTAAGTGATTTGTTGGTTAATCTGAGTTTGTTGTCTGATTTGTATCAGTTCATCAGATTTAATTAATGTTCGGTCTCATCTTTAATAAATTGGGTTAAGTAATGCCGTCAGTCTACCCCTGCTAGTCCCCTTCTTCGATGCGACGAAGTCGCCGGGCCGTCACGGACGTTGACGTTTACGAACGTTTCGTTACAGTATATTGACGTTCTCAACGCTTATGGAGTGGTCAGCTGCTCAAACAACTTGAAAAGCGTTTGCTACGCCAGCGCAGGAGCGTCAGGGGCTATTGGCTCGGAGCAGCGTCACAATGTCGCCTGGTCGACCGGCTGGCTGAACGCCCGACAGGAGACAGCCTCGACATTACCGGAAGTTGTGAAACTTCACCGCCATATGTGGCTTGCAGCGTGGGCTTTATGCGTCGCTGCGTGTCTATAGATAACGCTTTCCGGTCGCCTTTTTTAACGCTTACAAGTGCGTGGAAAATCGCATTCCAGATGGGCAACCTCTGAAGGAGCTCTTCCCCGTGCAGGACGTGCCGCGTTCGGGGAACAATGCATGAGTGTTCATCGTGGGCAAATCAATGCTCTGTCCAATTGCGATCTCTTAGTTTTGGCTTTAAGCAAGGGCGCGTTGCGAAGTTAAATTATTCGTACTAAGGAAACAGGCATATATTTACAGCGCGACTTCTTTCGTCTGCGCTTATTTCGTGCTTCTTTCGTCCAATATATATAGAGGAGCCTTTTGCTAAGAAAGAGGCAGATGAAAGAAAGGCGAGGCGGTAGGGAACTTGTTCAGAAGTTGTGGATGAAAGGAGCGTCCCCTTTGAAAAGGGGTGGTAGCAGTTGCTATCACGCTCGTTTTTCCCCCCTATATCTTGAATATTATTTTAGGTCAGTTAACTGTACCATTATTCCATTTATTGAATTTTTATTTCTACATCACTAACATTGTCATATTTATGCTTTTAAGCCACCAATCTTTCAATCGTTTTTTGCTAGCTTCCACCGCAGGTTCATTCACCCGGCCAGTGGCCACAGTGGTACCTCTATACCCCAGGGCCTCACGAAGAGTGACTGCGCCTGCATGGATCGACATCCGGATGGATACCATCCCATTCCAGTTTTCCGCGTGCCACTAGCGTTGCCTAGAAGCCGTCGCGCCCCTCACTTGGAGGCTCAGAAGGGAGGCTAAATTATCGCGAAACTAAAGTCATGTACTCACAATTGCTCGGCTACGATAAAGGTTGCTCTGGATTTTGTTCTCCCGAAGCCGTACTAAAAAAAAAAAAAAAAAAGCGGCAGGATTAGGTTTAGTTCTATTTATTTATTTGTTTATTTATTTATTTACTAAAAACCCACATTCGCCCGCAGAGGCATTACAAAGGGGTGGAATAATATTTCTGACCAGCTTGAGCACCGGGGAAACAATACATAACATAATATAAGCAACAACACTGGATAAGCGAAATATTCGATAAGGACATATGAGAACGGCATGCTTTCAAAATGGTGATGTAAATGTACACTACAAATGGAAAAGAAATGCATAGTTATATCCGGATAATACAGAACATTTATAAAAAATTTAAAACATGCCAAGTGGAATGAAAGTTTTGGAAGAAGGCTGACATACAGACCAGCGACGTCACAATCACGCAAGTGCTGGCTTTAACGCTGCGGCAAACTCAGAATTTGATAAAAGCAGAACTACACTTCACGGGGGAGCAGGTTCCACGATTTGATTGTGTGTGTAAAAATGATTGTCAAAGGTGGAGGCACGCGCTGGTATTTCATTGATCTGATCTGTGTAACGCCTATATCGATTCGTTTGCATTATCCAGTGTTTTGCTTGTACTATTTCATGCGTCGTTTTTCCCGGTTCTCAAGCTATAGACCAGATTTTTTTACCTTCGCTCGCAGGCTGCTTGCGCGCTCCTGGATGGATGGATGGAATATAGGAGCGTCCCCTTTGAAACGGGGTGGTAGCAGTAGCTATCATGCTCATTTTTCTTCCTATATCTTAATTATTGTTTTAGATTGGTTAACTGTACCATCCTTCTATTTATTGAATTTTTGTTTCTACATTACTAACATTATGTCACTTCTCTGCTTTTAAGCCACCAATCTTGCAGTCGTTTTTTACTAGCTTCCACCGCCGGTTTATTCACCCGGCCACTGGTATCTGTAAACCCCAGAGCTTCAGGAACAGTTACTGCGCCTGCATCGACTTCCCGAGGGATACCATTACATTCGAGTATAATATGGTCAGCTGTTTCACTGGAGTTACCACATACAGCACATGCGTCATCTTCATCGTTAAATTTATTTTTGTAGCTGCGTGTTCTAAGGCACCCTGATCTAGCTTCAAAAGGTAGAGCATTGCATGCCTCTTGAGTTATCAAAGAAAGCTTCATTCCTGATCTGGCTTTTCCACTTTCGACATAGGTCCACACTGTGTTCCCTTTCCACAGAATTTATCCAATTTTTACCTGTGTGTTTCACCTGTTGCTTAACGCTCTTTATTTCTTCGTCTTTGCGACCACCATACTTACTGGTTATTTTCCTAATTCTTGTCCTCCATTGTGAGTCTACGCTTTTTAGGTATATAGGTATTTAAACACAAGCTGGCCACCTGTTACCGTCCGAGTTCCTCAGGCGTTCCTGATATAATATTTTACTCTGAGCTTCCCATACTTCGAAAGGTGCCCAGCCCATATCTCCTTGTACCGCCTCATCTGTGGGGTTTTGCCGTGGGCACCCAGTGCTAATCGTCTGAAGGCTCTCTGATTTATTTCTAGTGTCGACTGTACCTCTGATTTTAAGCACAAAACAGCATTTCCGAAAGTAAGCCCGGGCACCATAATTCCTTTCCAAATACCCCTCAAAACCTCATGCCTGTTGTATCCCCACAATGCCCTACGCATCATTATCCCAGCATTTTTTCGCCCTTTTGCCTAAGTGATTGCTCATGCTTTTGAATGTATGTCAATCTTTCGTTTACCCATACCCCGAGATATTTATATTCTGCCACTCTGGGTATTTCATGGCCTTGTATTTTAAGACCCTTATCAGTTGAGCCGTTGAAAATCATCAGACCCGACGTAACTGCGCTAAACCTGAAACCTAGAGAGTCCCCTTTGTCCCAGCAATACTTAACTAGAGTTTGCAAGTTTTTCTGGTTATCTGCTAACCGCACAATATCCTATGCATACATTAAAACGGGGAGGCGCTACTCTACCACCTTTCCGCCTAATCTACATGACAGGTTAAAACCTAGGGGACTGTCTTGTATCCTCCGTTCCATATTTATCATAGAAAGCATGAATAGCAGTGGTGATAGAAGACGACCTTGTCTTAATCCTTTGCATACCTTGACAGCGTCCGTACTTCTTATCCCTTCCCATGTAATTTCTGCTCTGTTATCCAGGTATATTTCCTGTAGGAAATCTGTTATCTCATGACCGATGCCTTCTTTTAATATGTTCCACTGGAGTTCTCTGTTTACGTTGTCGTACGCTCCGTTTATGTCCAGTAAGGCCAAATACAAAAGTCTATTTTCCACTGTAGATATTTCGATGCATTGGGTAAGCACGAACAGGCTATCATTTAGGCGCCTACCATTTCCAAAGCCGTTCTGAACTTCTCCCAGTATCTTCTTACTTTCTACCCATGACTGCCTTTTTAATTTCACCACCTGCATGGCCAACCTGTATATAACAGATATAATGGTAATCGGCCTGTACGATTTTATGTGCATGCTATCTCATTTCCCTTTATAAATTAAATTCAGTTTACTCTGCCGCCAGCTGTCCTCAATTTGCTTATTCTTTATGAGTGTTTAAAAAGATTTTAACAAGGTTTCCTTACTTTTTCGATCAAGTTCATTATTCACCTTGGTTAGAATTTCATTTATTCCTTAGATGTGCTTTTAGAAACATTTTTTTCTGTCTTTTCTTTTTTCTCTTCCAATTCAGATCGACCATTTCTAAGCTGCTTTGTATTCGGCTATCTTGTGTTGCTTCCTGATTTGCGGAGAGTACCCTATCAACAAATTAGCGGGGAGGGGGAGGGCAGAAGAGTTCAGGATCTCGCTACCGAATAGATATTCCGCTCTAACCGAGGATGGCGACATTACCGTAGAAGCAATGAACAATAACTTCAGAGATATCATTACTGAGTGTGCAGTAGAAGTAGGTGGTGGGATAGTTATAGAGGATACCGGTAAGCTGTCTAAGGAGACGAAAGATTTGATTAAGGAACGCCAGAGTATGAAAGCTTCCAATCCAACAGACCAGACAGAATTGACCGAGATATCAAAGCTAATCAATAAGCGCAAGGTGGCCGATATAAGGAAAAGAAAATTGAGAAAGAAAGAAACACGGAGAAAATTGAGCATGCTGTAAGAACGGGGGAAGCCCTAAAGTGGTAAAGAAAAAAACTGGGCATAGTCAAAAACCAGATGTATGCGATAAGTGAAGGCGGGCAACGTCATCACGAATATGGACGAGATAGTCAAAGTAGCCGAGGAGTTCTATACAGATCTCTACAGTAGCCAAAGTAGCCAGGACCGTAACGAGATTGGCGGTAGGGAAAAACAGTCAGACGTTCCACCAGTGACGAAGGACGAGGTCAAGAAAGCACTAGAAACTATGAAAAGGGGGAAATCAGCTGGAGAGTATCAGATACCTACAGATTTCCTGAAGGACGGGGGGGATATCGTGCTAGAAAAACTGGCCACACTTTATACGCAGTGCCTGGTGTCATCGACGGTACCGGAACCATGGAAGAATGCAAACATTATCCTCATTCATAAGAAAGGGGACTCTATGGACCTTAAAAATTACAGACCAATCAGCTTACTGTCTGTTACGTACAAGGTATTTACTAAGGTAATCGTTAATAGAATCAGGACAACCTTAGACTGCAATGAAGCAAAGGAACAAGCAGGTTTTCGGAAACGGTGCTCTACTATCGATCGTATCCATACCATCAATGAGGTGATAGAAAAATGCTCGGAATATAACCAGCCCTTATACATAGCATTCATTGATTACGAAAAAGCATTTGACTCAGTTGAAACCTCGGTGGTGATGCAGGCGTTGCGAAATCAGGGGGTAGACGAGCCGTACGTGAAAGTGCTGGAAGATGTATATAGTGGCTGCACCGCAACCATAGTTCTGCATAAAGAAAGTAACAAAATTCCCATAAACAAAGATGTTAGGCAAGGAGACACAATCTTCCCAGTACTATTCACAGCTTGCTTAGAGGAAGTATTCAGAGATTTGGAATGGGAGCAGTTAGGGATAAGGGTAGATGGAGAATACCTCAGTAATCTGCGATTTGCTGATGACATTGCCTTGCTAAGCAACTCGGGGGATGAACTGCAAATAATGATTGATGAACAGGAGAAGTAGAAATGTAGGCTTGAAAATCAATATGCAGAAGACTAAGGTAATGTTCAACAGCCTCGGAAAGGAACAGCAGTTTACATTAGGTAGCGAAGTACTGGAAGTAGTAGGCGAATATATCTACTTAGGACAGGTAGTAACCGCAGATCCGGACCATGAAATGGAAATAACAAGAAGAATAAGATTGGGATGGAGTGCATTTGGTAAGCACTCGCAGATTATGACTAGCAGCTTACCGGTATCACTCAAGAGGAAAGTATACAACAGTTGCATCTTACCTGTACTCACCTACGGGGCTGAAACGTGGAGGCTAACCAAGAGAGCTCTACTTAAGTTGAGGACAACCCAGAGGGCTATGGAACGAAAAATGGTAGGGGTAATATTAGGAGATAGGGAGCGTGCAGAGTGGGTCAGAGAAATAACTCAAGTTTCCGACATTCTAGTGGAAATTAATAAGAAGAAATGGGCATGGGCAGGACATGTACTGCGAAGAGAGGATAACCGATGGTCGCTTAGGGTAACAAACTGGATTCCAAGCGAAGGAAAGCGTAGCTGGGGGCGGCAGAAAGTTCGGTGAGTGGATGAGGTTAAGAAGTTCGCAGGGGTCAAGTGGATGCAGCTAGCACAGAACCGGGCTAAGTGGAGAAATATGGGAGAGGCCCTCGCCTTGCAGTGGGCATAGTCAGATTGATGATGATGATGACCCTATCGTCGCTCTCAAATGACTCGTCTATAATTTATGTATTGTAGTTCACAGCGTTGGCTGCCTTTAAACAATTTCCCTCGTTATCTTGAACCCAATCCTGCTTTCTTTGATTCGTTTTACCCAGCCAGCTTATATGGTTCCAGAATTTTCTTGGTCCGCCTCTAGTGGCATCGTGTATTTCAGCCATCCAGCGATCGGTGGACTGCTTTATTTTACTTTGGACGAGGGCCTGTACATCAAGATTCTTTTGTCGATACGATTCCCATTTTTGGTCTATTTCCTCCTGAGATAACTGTGCTTTCTTTGCCTCTGTCTTCCCTTGAAGCTGCCTGTCGTTGTTAAATGGCTTCCCTGATTTCTTTATTCCACCAGCACCCTGGCTTCCTCTTTCCATTATAGCGGTTTGCTACTTTAAACTCCCTAGTTTTTCTCCTTATGAGTAGTTCTACCTGTTACTAATCAGTTTTCCATGGGGCTTTTCGCTATTGCTTCCTCTATGTCTGCTGCTATCTGCGCTATTTGATCATCGTTTAATTTTGCGTTCACTTTGTCTATGTTCCGTTTCTCTTTTCATCAAGGGCGCCATCTGCAGACAAATACGTTTATGACCACTTCCCAGACTACACTCCCGTTCTTCGTCTATTTTCATTTTTGCGAACTTGCTATAAATTCCCTGCAACATTAGACAGTAGTCAATGGTCGTCTACCTGTTCCAGAATCCACACGTGATTTGTCACTCACCCATTTTGTTTCTGTATTTACAATAACTAGGTTATATATCGCTCACATAAATCTAGCATTAGCTTCCCGTTACAATCCGTGTATCCATCCAGATCGTCGATGTGGCCGTTCATGTCCCCCAGCAGAATAATATTGGCCCTGTCTCCAAACTGGCTTATATCGTCACTGAAACATTCAATGAGATCCTTGTTTTCCTTTCGGCATTGGTGTCATGTTCCTAAATAAATTGCCCCTAGCCATGTCATTGTGCCGGCAATTGTTCCCGATACCCAGATATGTTCTTTGCAAGATGATTTTATTTTCCAATTTGCCCCTTGGTGTATCAATATACGTACCTCTCCCCCCTTTTTCTTCGTTTTCTTTCTGTTGCACCCTTCCCAGACGTAGCCTTCTATAAACGGCGGATCTTCTAGATCCCTGAGATGAGTCTCGCATAGAGTATACACATCTATTTCGTTATCCTTCAACTGCCATTCCCATGTAATAAATCCACACGTTTTTTTTTTCCTTTTTGATTTTGCGTACGAGGATGTAACATTTGCAGAAGTTTTAATGTATGTAACCTCACTGTCATAGTATCCCTTATGACCATTTGCGTCTGTAGAGCTAGGGTTCTGTCCTGGCATGTAAAACATGGGTCCTGCCTTCCAGATGTGCAAGCTGTGAGCGGTTTCTTCGAGCCTTTACGCAGTCCTACAAGGAGGTTGTGCAAAATATAGAAGTGTGAGTTATGGCGATAAGCACGAATCTTCAAGGACCAGTTGTGGGTGACCTGCAAAAGTGAGCGGGATTTTCGGGCGTGGTGCTCAACTTCTGAAGGCATCACCGAATTCACCTGGAATATTTCTCCTCCGAATAAGAGGAATCGAGGAATCAAGCCAGTAGTGAGCAAGGAAACTTCACCGATTTCAGCGCGAAAGACATTCCAGAAAGATACAAAGATGTTCTACGGATGGGACCAAAGTTCACTTTCGAGCCCATGGAGTGTGAGACCTGCAGAAAAGGTGGCCTACTTGAAGAACATTGTTCTTTTGTCTTCTGAGGACATGCGCCCCAGGCGCACCATAGAATGTGCAGAAGTGCTGGAGAGAACACATGGTAAGCAGCGAAATATTGGGAATATAAAGAATATTGTTGATTTTTGGCAGGTAGCGACCTCAAGATGATCACGGCTGATAAGGAGGGATGTTTTGTAGCCGTTTCTGAGAAGGCGTCCGAAGCCCCGAACAAAAACTTCAAGCAGGTTACCTTTAAGGGTTCAAAGGTGAAAGCACAGGCTGTTGACATTTATGCAACGGCACAATTTGAGCAAGCTGGCTGAAGCTGTCAACAAGTCAACTGGGCAAAACCTAGAAGTCTTTTTCACCGCTAACACCCACAAGCCAGACGACCCATTTTCTTCCATTGTCTCCGAAAGGGGGAGGTGGCAGTATGTGGTGTCGGGGTATTTGTAACGGCATCTGGCGTCCTTGTGTGTGCCGAGCCCATTTGTGATCCAAAACTCGGACTTGCTTGTCGAGTTTTTAAAGCAGGACAACACCCGGCACCTGCAAGGTTTTTAGCAGTGATATGGTGGACCTTTATTATTCGCTGCCGCATCCTGAACTGATGAAAGCTGTCAAGTTGTGGATAACAGATGACAATGATGAACTTTCTTTTATCGACAAGTGCGATGTGTCAGTTGACAGTTTTTTAGAACTCTTGGCATTTTATTTATCTGCAACAGTGGTTGAATGGGAGGGAAAGTCCTATGTTCAAACATCCGGGGTATGCATAGGTTCCAAGGTGGCACCTGCATTGGCCAACATTTTTTTGAGCACCGTTGATAGAGCCATTGATAGAGCAGGGGGCGGCAGAAAGTTAGGTGGGCGGATGAGGTTAAGAAGTTCGCGGGGGTCAAGTGGATGCAGCTAGCACAGAACCGGGTTAGGTGGAGAAATATGGGAGAGGCCTTCGCCCTGCAGTGGGTATAGTCAGGCTGATGATGATGATAGAGCCATTGCAAATGCAAGAGCGGGTTAGTCGTTAGAAGTTTTCGGTATGTCGATGATTATTTGGTGTTGTCCCGACCTGACTGCTTTCTTAGAAACCTAGTTAATGTTCTAAACATTTTTAATGAATGTGGATCTGGACTTAAATGTACAACCGAGGTGGCAAGCCACAACGAACTGCAGTTTTTGGACTTGACGTTGTTTAGAGAATATAAACATGTGTGCTGGTGCTATCATCCATGATCTGCAAAACTCCTGCTAAACTTCCAGTCTGCTCTTACAAAACCTATAAAAGAGGGCATTGTTGTCTCGTTCTTACAATCTGCGCTCGAAATGTCGTGCCATGAAAGAATAAGAGATAGCGTTTCAGCTCAAACAGGGCGGTTGTGCGCGAATGGCTACCCAGCTATATTAATTTCGGGAGCAGCGGACAAGCTTCTTAGACAGCTTAAGAAAGGGATTCGACCAAAACCAGAAAGGAAAAGAAGGTTTGCTGTTGCTCCGTAGGCTCATTGCATGTCTCATGGGCTTAAGAAGGTCGCAGGGAGATATGACATTGATGTGGTGTTTTCTGCCCCTAGGAAATTAAGCACAATGTGCAAACAGATCATGCAGAGGCAAGATGACAAGAGGGAGGCCTGTCAGGTGCGTCACGTATCACCAGCGATTCCGTGCGAGGTAGGGATGGTGTATCGGATTCCCTTTTCATGCGGCGCCACGTACATTGGGCAGACTGGGAGGTTTGTGAATAAGCAAATAATGGAACATGAAAACACATGAAAAAAGGATGCCCTATCACACTCAGCCGTCCACTGCAAAAACTGCCTATGCAGATACGAGAAAGAATACGAAGAAAGGAAAGCAAAAGGCGATCCTCTGGTCGAGTCTACTTTCATATGCAAAAAGGGCAAATGCACCACTGACTACACGAACACGCGCATTTTGTTTCGCCACAGCGATAAGGTGACACAAGAGTTGATGGAGGCTTTCCACATCCATAATCATGGCACGACTTGCATCAGCAGCCTTTCCGTTTCACTATCAGAAAAGGAAATGGCTTATCTTTCCGCCAACATATCGTTTAGATATTTGTTGTAGTGACAAGTTGTTTCGTAGAGAACTTATGTTTTTTGTTCTACATTAAACCTCAGTTAATAGCCACCACTTGTTTGTGTTTCACTCTCCGTTTAATCCTGTCTTGGCGCGCTGTAAGTGAAATGCTTCGGCAAAACGTTTTTTTTTATTTTTTTTTTGGCCAACAGCCTCTCAGGCGTTCCTTTTTTCTTTAAGGGAATTTAAGTACGACTACCAGGACTACGAAGTGTTATTTCCCTATGTTCAGAGAGAAGTCTGCGTGCAAAACGGTTGAGCGTAGTAGCTTTTTGCTGTCAGTGTCTATACCTCGGACGCAACAAACACGATGCGCTCTTTCTTCCCCTCTTTTTCCTTCTTCTCTACTTTATCTTTGTCCGCACGAGGCAGCGGAGGTGGCTCAGCTACAGAGCCAGTAGCAGACCCGTGCGTTTTCTTTTCCTTCTTCCTTCAGTCGCAACAACAACAAACACGTTTTCATTACCTGGCCCAAACGACTATAAGTAGCGGTTCCACACACACCGATATCATTGAAATTAAATATGCTCGTCTTGTCGTTGCAAAACTCGTGAGAGCTGGCTGCTCTCCCGGCAGTCGACAAATTTCCAGAGCGTCACTACGGCATAGCCGATGCCACCTTTCGACGCTAAACTCCATATGTCATATGAAAACTGAGTTGTTATGCTCGAGCTAGCATTTCATTGATGTTGTTTCCTTGGCAAGTACGAGAATGTATACGTGCTGGATATAAAAACTTTCACTATGCTTGACATGCAGTTTGATAGGCGCTATAGAGTTCCAGGGATAAAAAGAAAGAATCCTAGCGGCGGTGTTCATAAATAAAGTGCGAAAAAATTTGCCTGCCGTTAGCTTGTCAACTCAGTTAAACGCAGCGATACTTTGTTGATATTGTTACGAGTGGAAATCACGCACCGATGGGCAACGTCACTCTGGAATCGATAGGCATCGCTTATCCGCACAACTCAACACTCAGCGGCGTATTCGTCCACACACCTAGACATTTCGTTCTTCACTTGCTGAATGCCGGCATGGTACCTCATATAACAATATCTGGCACACACCACGCAAACGACAACACAAAAGGAAGAAGAGCGCATCGGAAGTAGAAATATATGCGAGTCATACTCAAGAGTAATGCTTGCTATTTTTCACAAGCATTTTATCGTCAGTAAGAGTTGAAACGGCAGTATCACAGCTGCATGATGCCCACCAACACAGTTACCGCGTGAACGTCAAACTAAACGCCATAAATAACAAGTCGATTTTAGCTCTACAATAATGCAAATAAACTCGCCCCAACACAACCGTGTGGTGGAAATATTTTTGGTGATGTTCTCTAGCGCCCGAAGGTTAGCTAAACGAAGCTACCGTGCTAGCGCGGCTGCGGCGAAACCGCGGCAACGCAGTCCCCAAGGAAGCGCCCAGGAGGCGGAGCGCTAGTCGGCAGGAAATGGCCGCGCCCGGAAGAGGCTAAAAAATCTGCATATTATTCCACCTCCACTGTAATGCCCTTGCAGGCCAATGTATAAGATGGAAGACATATCGTTTTGCTGCACTGCTTTATCATGCTTCATAATGCGGCTTCTCATGTCGCTCCGTACAAATGAGATTTTGCTTATTCGGTTTTACGATCTGCGCAATGTGAGAAACACGCTGTGAAGAGCGCCCGTGAAGAGCTGCTCATGAGTTTGCACTCGAGCATCAGACCGTTGGACATGGCTCGTGCGATTGCGTGGACCATTGCAAAATGGACGGCAAAAAGTTTCAGTGAACAAAACGAGAGTGAAGGCTGGCGTACGTGGCATCTGTATAGAGCGTATGCGGAGACCATTTAGGTGGCACACCAAGACACTCAACGACTAATGTGAATGTTAAGGCGATATCCTTTCTAGGCTCATGGAGCCAAAATCTGTACACGGGAGCTGTATACGCGTGATTTGGCGTCGCATCTGTGCATTGATATGTCAATCGAAAGAAGCGCGACATGCTTTGCTATTGGTGGTAATGGCAACAATGACTAGACATGACTCATCATGACTACGAAACGGCCAATGTTCCAAACGACGACCTGTAATGACCGCAACTGATTGGAATGAGTAAAATGCTTTGCTATTAGTGGTAATGACAACAGTGACTAGACATGACTCATCATTAATGCGAAACGACTAATGTTCCGAACGACGACTTGTAGTGACCGCAATTTACTGGAAACGAATAAACATGCTTAGCTGTGAGTATTAATGACTACAATGACTAGTAATGATTCAAGCTGACTACGAAATGATCAATATGTCAAACGACGACTTGATATGACCGCAAATAACTGGAAACGAGTAAATATGCTTATTGATGAATGATAACGATTACAATGACTAGGCACGACTCATCATGAAGAGAAGAAGGGTAGGCTTTCGCCGTTCTTTTTTTAGGCGACATCTAAGAGACCCTCTAATTTTCTGTAATGTTTCACTCAATTATTTTAATTAACTGATCAATTACCCATTTTAACTTTTGTTCTTGGATGTGCTCAGAGATAGGTAATGCACCAAATGGTATGTGTTGATAGTTATTCTTGCAATAATCTGTAGCAGCTCACTTCATGACCGTTTAAAAATTTCAGAGAGGCACAGCAAGTGAATCGTATTTAAAAACGATTCCCGGTTGCAATTCATCCGCTATTTGCTTCGAATAAAAAGTATATCACTTCAGGATCACTAAAAGTGCTTTTTGTTTATAACTTACCTATATGTTCGAGTTTGGTTTCCTGCGCATCGATGAAATTGTTCGTTAATATGTGTAATTCCGCATGCGTACACAGTGAATTTCTGGCTACTCGGTAGATATTATTCATCTTGCCTATTGTAAATGCCACACTGTTGGCTACCTACTTCTCGATGAATGGTTGTTTTAAGGCATGTGTCTGAGAATTGCCCTGTCTTTATCTTGATTTTGACCGCGAAAATTTTTGTGCTGGTTTTACGCTGGTCGCAGCGGGAGTGACGAAGCGTACGTCAGTCACCACATCATTAAAATTATGTCTGACACAGATTTAACCCTGAGCTGGAAGCTTTATGCATATGTTCGTTTTTCAAGTCTGCACTGATTTTAAAATTTTTGATGCAACAGAATCAAAAGCAACGGGGACGCAGAAAGAAACACTCAGAACGAGGACAAGCTGCACTGACAACTAAAATTCTATATTGGAAACCCGTGCTTTTGGTTTCATTGTCAAATCTCGTCAAATCTTTTGATTTACTCTGCGACTCAAGAAGGAAATTTCTTTTTTTGATAACATTGATGGTGTGCTTACGCACTGCTCTGCTTAATCATGTTTCGCCCATGCTTCTCTCGTGTTAGCTCTATTCTTTTCCATTGCAGCGACCGCAAAGCATACAAAAAAGACAAAAGCAAACAAACACGCACATGTAAGCCCAATCTGCATGAAGTGCAAGTCCTGCCGGCGCCGGACTGAGACACAAAAGCCGGTGTATTGACTTATTGAGGGTCAAAGTACTCATGCCTTGGTCTGCGAGTCACCTATACGACAACGAATGCGCTGGGGAATTTCAGGTCGATGTTCCTGACAAACGTCTTTCCGGAGCCCATCGTACCAATATGTTCCTATAGGTGACATGAAAAACCTTCCTTGGGCTCAGTTAGAAATAAAAAAAAATATAGGAAGATGCTTGTGGCTCAGAACAATTTAATGACGTTTCGGCCGCGGGACCGGCCTTTGTCAGAAAAAAGCGAGAATTCTTAGCAGCGTCATATTATATAGGTTGGAGATAGCAAGACATGAAAATAATAATAAAAAAAAAAAACGGAAATATGTAGTCCCAAAAAGACACACGGCGAAGCAGTAACATGAAACTGCAATGACGTAAGCAAGATGTGATTACATAGAGCGATTCCAAGTCAGAGGAGTTCAAAAAAGCAATCAGTGAAGGCGAAAAGCATGTGGCGAAATGAAAACATATCACAATGCGATACAGAGCACGCGGTAGTTGTATAAAAGAAAAACAAAACGTCACGTACGGGGATGACGCACAGTAGTGACAATTTCTTTTTAGATTACTGGGAAATTAACTAATACAAATGAAAACGTGCGCGCAGCAAAAACACATGTTTGAGCGTATACGTGGTTTAAAAAGAGGGCACCAGCCACGACGCCATTTATATTTGGAAGGTCGTCCAATGGGACGAATTGCGACTGGCAAGTTAATTTTCCAACGCTTTCATTATTGCCTGACGAGGCAACTTTAAATTTATCAATTACGAATCATTCCCGGCCTGCCTTCTAGGTCGTGAAGTGACCTAAATCCTGATTCAAAACTGTAGCCTTTAGTAGCCTTTAGTGACCTGAAGGCTTACATGTTTGGATAATGGCAAATTAGGAAGGCTGATGCTGTAAGCTTTGTCATTATTAAACCACAACCGAAATGATGTCGAAGTTTGCCCAATATACTGAAGGCGGTAGGCAGAACATTGAAGCAGATAGACTACATTTCCGGTGTCGCATGTGTGATTGCATTTTACCTTTACCTTGTAATTACAAGCGGTGCTGACAGCTACATGTGACGTGGTCTTTTGGGAACAAACTTTACATCGCGGTGTATGTATATATATATATATATATATATATATATATATATATATATATATATAAATATATATATTGTCACGCACTTCCCGTGTCGTGTGTTTCAGGAAGATGAGGCGTGTCGGGACAGGCAGCAAGAGAAGAGGAAACTGGGCCCCTGTCCACTCTGGGGGTGCTAACATCCAGCGCATCGTATCATCCAGTGTAATTAAACCACGTAAAAATTGTGGTGAAGCTTGTGGGTGTCACCCGTTAATAATTAGAGGGATTATTAACGATGCGCCCTAAACGGTGCGCACCGATGCTTAACGGTGCACACACTCCCAGACACCCTTAGAGTGAGGGGGGGGGGGGGGGTAGCCGTTCCGGTCGCAAAGGAGATGACCTCGACTTGCGTGACAAACTCAGTCGGAATTCAACTACCTTGTAGTGACAGAAGGGGGTGGCCGCTTGGTTCCAAGCTTTCGCCGGTTTAAGCCAGAGTAAGAGTCGGAGTCAGAAGTAACAAACAAAACACACTTTATACACAGCAAGAGACGATACAGAGGAATACACAAACAATAAAATTGCACAGACGAGAGGTTCACAGAAAACTAACGCTAAGCATGTAACTAGAGAGGTATTCAATAACAAAGAGGCTTTACAACACAGATCAAACACGAGACAGTCACATAAACAAACACCAAATTGTTCACCGGGCACTGTTGCAGTCCGACGCCTCGAGAGTGACGATGTGGCCGCCATGCAAGACAAGCGCCGCTCCCTCGCAGGTCCGTGTGCTTGCCAGCAGCGGGTGATCCCCTGGAGTCCAGCCGAAGCACTATCGAACACGCCGCAGTCACTGACTGACTGACTAACTGACTACACAAGCGGCGCGGCCTCCATAATTAGGGCGCGCCGCGTCTGTCTGTTAAGGCGCGCCAAGGCTAGCGCGCACACACACTTAGCTTCGCTGGTTAGCGCGCTCCCTTTTCCTCCCGTCGAGCCGCGCGTCGTCATTGGCTAGGTCCCATAGAATTTTCTGGAGACGTCTGGAATTTTCCGGACTGATGAATCACCGTCGTCGCCGGGTGATGAGAAAGAGGGTGACGGCGACGCCTACAAAGCTACGCGCTCTCTCGCGCGGAAAAGGAGGTTTTTCTAGAACCTTGTGGAAGCTTCGATGCGGCGACGCGCGGGCCTCGCGCCGGCTCAGTAAAAATGTGCGCCGATTTCATGACAGTGGGGTAGATCAGCACGAAATCTCTCCTACTCCGCCGAGGCAGAAGAATAGCTGGACTACCCCCACTACGCACGGAGGTGGCGCAAGCAGACGTTCCAACACAGCCAAAGCCAACAGCTCAACCGACCACCACACAGCTTTATCGGGAACCCCGGCACTTTTATGGGAAGCCTGGGGAAGATGAGGAAGAAGAAGGAGTGCATCCCTGTGGAACGCTTTCTATCCGACTCTTGCGTTTTTCACTGTTTTTGCGTGTGTATTACGGGGACGCCGTCCCTCGTCATGCGACGATGGACCTGGAGCCTCCTGGGCATCGGACCAAACGGGCGGCTCCGTCCTCAAGTTCTTCTAGGAAGCGTTGCAGCGTTACAAGTGACTCTGACAGCGAGGATACCATACAATACTTCAGTGAGGACAGTAGTTACGGCACATTTGAGACATAACTCGGCCGGAGGACCAAAAGACGATTACCAAGAGCCGCTTCGTCATAAGTGAGTCCGCGGTGAAGACAAATGGTCAAGAACAGAAGCACACTATTCTCATCCTTCCGGTGCACCTATCCGACAACAATGAGCGGCTTAACCTGCGGCTGTCCCTGTGAAACTTGAAGACCTCGTGTCTACCGAAGTTAAAGATAATCGGGTGAACTCGCGCAAGAATGCCGTTGCAGTTGACGTCCATCACGCATCTGCGCTCGAATTGCTGCGGTCCATCCCTGAACTCGGCGGCATACCTTAGTTATCCCGCTGGACGAGGAGTCTTCTTCCGGCGTCATCTATGACGCCGGTGAGGCTATCACGAAAGATGATCTGCCCATACTCTTGAAGCCAGCAAAAGAAGGTACCGTGATTCTTCGGGTGTCATGACTTGGAAATTCTGGTTGTGTGAAGATTATCTACAAAGGCGACAGCCTATCATCACACGTGAAGCTAGGCCACTTTCGTCACGCTGTACGACCAAAGCCCCTACAATGTCAGAAATGTATGAAACTGGGCCATGTTAGCGAAGTCTGCAGCAACTCGAGGGTGTGCTTCCGTTGTGCCGAACGACATGAGACTGACTCATGGACCGCACAGGTTTCGAGGTGTTCAAACAGTAACGGTCCCCATGGCGCCTCATCTCGAGATTTCCCGCGGATAAAACATGAGCGGGCTGTCCTAAAGCAAATGGTCCGATACAATTCAATGCACCGTGACCCGCTGCAGTTTTTCGCAGAAGACGTGCCCGACGCAAGAGAAATTCTAGAAAGGCCGCTGACAACGACAGCCGCGCTAACACGCAGATGGCGCCTCCTCTTCACTTTCCTCCGGTTCCACCTCGTTCCAGTGTGACCCGTCCGCGCACTTGGACAATGAAGACCAGGTAGACCAGGTGGCGTCAGGGTCGGCCAACACTTCCACCATTAATCCTCCTGATGGACCACGACGAAAGCTCCCATCTACCACTAAGTAAAACTTTAGTAAAACTTGTCGGGCTAGCTGGTTCATAGTTCGATGCAATAAAAAGCTGCGCTAACAAGACAAGGACGAAAGAAAGCTACTATATATCTACTAGATAGTAGCGGACATCACGTAAATATGCCTTGATTTTCTTCAAGAAATGACGTTGTCAGCCTGCGTTTGTGTGCGTCCTGCCTTTCTTTCGTCCTTGTCTTGTTAGCGCAGCTTTTTATTGCATCGAACTACCACTAAGGACGCACTGCCGAAGCAAGATCGCCAAACCCTTGTGATCTTAAGGACGGTGGTCAACGCCATTCGACCTCTACGACAGGCTCTGCTATCCCAAACTGCTCGAAGCGTCTTAGTAGTACTGGACTCTCTCGGTCCAGCACTTCAAGATATTTAACCTATCATGGCTGGCAAACTTCCTACGTTTCGTGAGAACGTCAGAGGCGCCGCGCTGTTCCAGTGGACCGCAAGAAGCCTGAAGTCGCGAATATCAAGTTTTCGGCAATACGTCTTCACCAGCTACTTCCTGATATTGGTCATCTGCGAGCCTAACTTAACTAAAGCAGTCAGGCTGTCCGGGTACAAATATGTTTTCGCTCCTACATGCGGAGAGCGCAGAAAAATTCTAGTGTACATCCGCACTGGTATAACATACGTTTTTTGCCCAGTCCCACTTCACAATGAAAATCACTGCGCATGTTTCATGGTGAAGACAAAAACGTTACAATTCACACTGATTGCAGCATACAATTGGACTGCGAAATGCTGAAAGCCATCATGGAGGCATTCCGGCCGCCTTGGATTATTACTGGTGATTTTAATGTCCACTACTTACTAAGGGGAAGTACCAGAATCAATGCCAAATGGACGAATCTGGCCCTATTTGCTTCCTGTAATGACCTATATATACTGAAGGACGGCAGTCGGACTTACCTACGCGGCTGTTCCTACACCAGTTGCCTGGACCTCACGTTAGTTTCTCGGTCCTTGCACCGCTCTGTTCAATGGTTTTGTGATATGGAGACCCGTGGGAGTGACCACATTTCTACTTACCTACAAATAAATGGACTTAGTGCGTCCGCCCCAGCTAAGCACATGCACATCGACTGGGTAGTATTTCAAAAACGTATGGAGGAGGCATGCAAAGAAGCCTTCATTGCAAGGTTAGAGGAGACTATAGCAAATGCTATGCCTGTTGCAAGTAAGCACATCTCGTCATCTAAAATACGTAGTGGCATTGACATCGAATTAGAACGTTTACATGTTTTCCGGCGGCGAGCAGAAGTACAATACACATGAACCAAATGCTTAACTGACCTGAGAGCGCCTAGATGCACACAGAAAAAAAATTCAAGCGAAGAATGGATAGACTGGTGGGTCAGCGCTGGAAATCTTTTTGCCAGCAATTGGATCCCCGAAAGCCCATGTCCCTCATCTCGCGGACTTTGCGGGGCCTTCGCACATCTGCACAGCAAATACAGCCATTTTGTGCTTTTGCTGTATATCAAGATCGGGAACAGATTGAGGTAGCAGCTGACTTCTGTAAGAAAACTGCGGGTGCGACAACTACCTCAGTTTAACAGCGTGTTCCTCCTACATCTCGGGAATCAGCAATGAATGGGATTTTTTCTCGCGAGGAACTCGACTCTGCTCTTGCAAGATGTAGGCGTTCGTCTTCACCAGGGCCAGATGGAATCACATACGCTGCGCTGTCCCATCTTGGCAACGACGCGCGAGAAGAGCGCATCAAACATTACAACCACTCGACGGTGTTGTTCCTCAGGAATGGAAAGCTAGCCGGCTGATACCCCTACTAAAACCAGGGAAATATCCGCTCGAGCTCACATCCTACAAGTCACTGAAATTTCATGAAAAGAATGGCTTTGACGCGCCTTGAGTGGTACCTTCGAGCAGTATACAATATACCCCAAAGCAATGGCCGGCTTTCGGCGGGGTCGCTTTTTCATTGAGAACATCGTTAATCTCGTGTCCACGGTTTGAACAACAGAAACAAATGAAACGTCTGTCCGCGGCACTTTTTCTTGATGTCAAAGGTGCCTGTGACAACGTGGCCCATGATGCCATCTTTGGTGCGCTGGAAACTGTGGGCTCGGCGGTCGGATGTTTGCGTAGATAGATAATTATCTGACAAGGTAATTTTTTTTTTCAGTGTGAAGGTGGCTCGCCTCCAGCGTATTATACCCACAGTGGTGTGCCCCAGGGCGGTGTGCTCAGCCCTACTTTGTTTAATCTAACACTCATCCCCCTCCCAGAGAACCCTCCTTCCACCGTCCAGATATCAACGTATGCCGATGACATCTTCATTTATGCGTCCCCTGTGACGCGTATCTAGGTGCGTGCAAGACTTCAACGGGTAGCAACAATAACTTCATCGTACCCTCGGAAACAAGATCTGAACGTTTTACCGGAAAAGTGCGCGCTATTGACATTTACACGAATATCTATGAATAAATATCCGGTATGCATCCGTGGTCGCAACATTTCTTACTACAAAACTCGTCGTTTTTTAGTGATTCTGAGAGACCGCAATCTATCATGGAGCCCACATTGCACCCTACTGAAAAAAAAAAAAAAGAAGAAAAAAGATAGCATCCATCGCTCACTTCGCTTTCTTGGTGGAAAATTATGGGGCTCGTCGTTACAGGCAATGATGCAGTTGTACAGAGCACTATTTTTAGGATTACAGTACGCCCGTACTTTCAAACACGTGCAAGACTAATTTGCGTGCCCTTCAGGCAGTCCAGGGTCGGGCCCTTCGCACATGTCTGTGCCTCCCTCGGAGCGCATCAACATTGGGACGGTATCGCACTCGTCAAAAACCACCCCCTTTTGACGTATATTGCTCTAAACTCTTTGCGAATGCACATACGACATATTTCAAGGGTTCCACAGCATCACCTTGCGAATATTCCTCTGCAGAGAGCCAGGGACTCCGGAAATTCGTTTTGAGGGGGGGGGGGGGGGGGGGGGGGGGGGGGGGGGGGGGGAGGGGGGATTTTACCAGGTCCTGATTGTTATATTTTTATATAAATTTGGTTTTAATTGTGCTTTATTTGTCATTTATTATTGTATCTAAATTTTTAATGTCATTTAGCCCCAAATTTACAGTTTTTTAATCTATTTTAAGCAATTTGAAAGCATGTTTTACCCCTAAAGAAGAATAAGACCATCAATAGTTCGCAAATACGGCCTTTTAAAATCGCACTTCATACTTCAAAAATGCTTATTACTATACTCACTCAATATTACAAACATGATGCAAGTTCATGCAATCGAAAAGTTGGTTTGCGATAGTTCACAGACCAAAAGACCAAAATAACGGATATACGAATAGACAAATATAAAACTGCAGGCAGCCACCAAAATTTTGTTTAAAGGTCCCAACAACTTGCCATCCCAATAACTTGCCTTCAGATACTTTGCGAGAAGAGATTGTTATACTGGCTCAAGGGTGCTCTATTCTTGCAATCTGTCAGTTTTCACCTCCACTGAAGATGCCAGACAAAAGGTAATGGCCTTGTTTTGAAGGACTGCTTATACCATCATTTACCAAGTCCAGGTAGACAAGAATGTTATGTCCTGGAACGTCGTCCGAGAATGCGATTTTATATTTTTCTTTAAGTTATTCCACTGTCATCTTGTCGCTGTCACGATCCCGAGTGCGCCAAATCACCTTCTTCCCAAGAGCCCGGATTCGGTGTCTATAACAACTAAAAGTGGCAGCTTGCAGTCCACCCCTTTATTGCTGGGAACGTTAACGGCGGCGCCAGCCATTAGTGAGAGGATCGATCTGTCCTGACCACGACCTAGTAGGTACGTGTCGTCGTGGTTGTTCCAGCCGTATTGTGTGAAAGGGTCCTCGCTGATGAGGGTGCACGCCGCTCCGGTCCATCTGGAACTGCATCAAATGGTGGTTCATGATCAAGTGAGCTGTTACTTATACCGAGTGCCGAGATTAGCAACGGTTTCAAGGTCAGACAGCATTGCCGAAGCTGACCGACTTAGTTACATCCCAAAGTGTGTAATTGTGAAGCATCTGCTCTGTGGCTAAGTAAAATATATAGCTGCTTTACCTTGCTTCTTTATAGTCATGCAGGACTTCTCTAGGCGTCCACTCCGGTAGCAATCAAAAGTTGCACGTAACTTCTTGAAACCTGCATGTCTGTGTATTTGGCTCGTCACAGCTAGCGGCAACAGCGGCGAACTTTTGTAAGACTTTCCAAACTTACCTTCGTGCTGTGGCTCTGGTTGTGCGAACGGCTTGTCTGGTGCACTGTCTTGATGGGTCAAAACAGATGCTTGGGCAAGTTGGTAACTCATTTTGACCGGAACAGCGCGCACTAAGACACAGACAAGAAGAGAGACACGACACACACGAGCGCTGACTTTCAACTGGTGTTTATTGTTTGGAACGAGGCATATATGCACAGTTCCAACAACACAAGGAAAACAACCATCCTTCATACATTCATAGTCAATTCATGCATGTCACACTGAACAAGGACGATAACAACGATAACAAAATTATCTTTTTCCCTTCACTAAAAATGCCAATTCTTTTGAACTGATCGATAAAGAGGGGCTACTGACGCATGCGTCTTTAGACCAGGCGATATGCGCTGCTTCGATTATTTCGCGTGTTAATTGGTCACTGTGTTTACTTAAAATTTGTGTGCTAGTGAAGTCAGGGTGGCAAGTTTTGTTTTCACAGTCTCTACAATGAATCCCGAGATGCCCTTTTACTGTGTTATGCACGTTATTATTGTGCTCCTTCAGGCGTTCATTGAGGCATCTCACCGTCTGACCCACATACAGCTTGCCGCATGACAAGGGAATGGCATACACTACACCTTCTTCACATGACACGAATCTACCCAAGCTTATCTGGAGCCGAAAATATAACCTTAACTCGTGCTCTATTCGCTATCTTTTTTAGTCTGTGGGAGAAATGATGAATGTAAGGTACAACAGTAAATATTTCTTTTTCCTTCCGCGTCTCTGATTCTGCCTGCCTCCCTTTTCCATTTTTGCTCAAGCTACTGAGAATAGATTCGGACACTGATACTAGTAGCTGCTTGGGATAACCAGCCTTAACGAGCCGATCGGTTTGGAGAAGGAAACTATCTTGCATGGAGTGCATGCAGGATTTGTTAAGCGCGTTGTTAAGCGCAAACAATAAACACCAGTTGAAAGTCAGCGCTCGTGTGTGTCGTGTCTCTCTTCTTGTCTGTGTCTTAGTGCGCGCTGTTCCGGTCAAAACTTGATGGGTCGCCACATGCTTTCTATAACGCAATATCTTTTCCCGCCAACCGGCGCTCTTGTAAGGCTTTGTCAGCAAACATGACCTCCAGTTCGAACATATTTGGGTTAACAAGCGGTAGCGACGACACTGCTCCGGCAGACTTCGATGGCTGCTGTGTTGGTATAGGCAGTGTTCCAAGGTTGCAGTCGGCCGCCAATTTTTAGTTATCTCTCCAATTAGTCTCGTCGTCGGAAACGATTCGGCTTCTGACTTAGGATGACCGCCGGTTGAAATGCTTCTTAAAAGTAACTGCGATGATGTAGTAGTCTAGCAGACCACGGCAGTTGGCATGCTTGGCTGGAGCATGGCGCAGACGGTGTCGTTCGTCTCCTCCCCGCATAGCTTGAGCAAGTGCACGGGTTCTTTTCTGGGCGCTATTCATGACATCGAAACCGAAGTAAAGCCGTTCAATTTCGGTATCCGCACAGGAAACGCGAGCATAGCCAAGGTGTTGCACGGGCATAGCTTAACGCTGGACTCGTATCTGCTTCCTCGTCACCACTGTTATATTTGCCGTTGATTTTACAGCAGCCATTTTTCGGACGTGATAAAACTATTTATTTACACTCGTCTAGACGGCACATGTTTCGTGCACATCCGCTACGGGGTGTGCACGAAACAAGAAAGTGTCGAAACTCAGGCCGCTATCACACAGCCTTCGAGTCACCGCTCTTTCAGAATCTCTTTGTCCCTGTCATATTGCCGACAACCCCTCTTGACGACGCCCCCCCCCCCCCCCCCCTCCGCCCCTCCTCACTTTACTTCTCTCCTCACACATTTAAATGTTGGCAAGGGCTGGGAACGGATGGGTATGGAAAGGGGGGGGGGGGAGGCGAACTGCCGTGCGTACGTAGCTTCTAGTAACGTTGGGAGGTAAGGTGCGTCGAGAGCGGTACTAAGATAAAAAAAATATTACGCCGGTAGAAGTAGATTTGCTGCCATTCCAAGACTGAAAATAAAATTTTGAAACAGACAAAAATTAGGAGTTGCGGATTAAAGATCCAGCCTATAGTTACGCACTAAAAAAAAATCAGGTGCATAATGCTACTATGCGTGCCATTAAATGAGGAAGGAGTAATTACATGAGTTTTTTTTTAAAGCACGTAATATATAGAGTAAATTTGATAGCTTGACCAGCCACTCTCTGGAAAATAATATGTGGGGCCAGCCTTCATTGCCGTTTCTCGTTTATCGCAGCATGTAAAGGAAAGAAAAAATAAATGATTTATCCCAAAATGTGTTATTTCTCATCGCTGTTCAAATACGGCTTATCTCACATCCGTTGAGGGACGTTTTTGGTACTAACAAATCCCTGTTGCCTTCGACGCATGCGTTTATTGCCCTCCCAAACACTAGCAAGCAGGCCAATTTGAATGAACACTTGTCGGCTGTTAAAACCACTCGCCTGTACGCAAGCCTGCACAGAAGCAATGCTTGTCATCGCAGCTTACACCCTCGAGTACCGATAAGCGGGCCCTTGTGGTCTTAGCCGCCAATGTGTGAACGCGCTGCGTAATATGTGTTTGCTAAACATTCATACAGATTCATTTACTGCGTCCTCACGCCAGCACTCGCAGAAAAAATGTGGAAAATGTGTGTGTCCAGAGCCCGTACTCCTCTCACGCTCACGTGCCCTCCACCTCCAGTAGCTAAATTAAAAAAAAAAAAAAACGAGTACAAGCTTGTCGTCGAGACGCCCGCTAAAACCATTAACTGCTGTAGGGGCGGAGAGGAGATAGGGCGCTGACCCCTGTTTCCCCAACTCTTCAAGCAACACTTGCTTTTGGGCTAGTTGATTCAAATCCATATTTCGGAACACAGCGCGGAACAGGACGCAACACAAGAGAACGAAGGTAGACAGGACGGAGCGCTGAACTGACAACTTTGACAACTTTTATTTTCGAAAGAAGGTGACCCGTATTTAAGTGGTGCCTATCAGAACAAGTGATCAAGGCAGGGAGCAAAACACTGCTAAAAAACCTTTCTTGAAGAAAGAATTGGCCAAAGACAACAAAAATGTTATGAGGGATAAGCTCTGATAAATAATTTCTGCTGCATGAAAGGTATCTCCAGTGCCGATAACCAGAAAAAAGAGAGATGAACATTTAAAAGCAAAAAACACAACAATGTTTGTCCAAACAAGAATGTGAACATGGCACTAACCGCAATGAAAAGAGGTACACAGGTTTGAATGCTAGAAATAAAAACATTGACAGGGCTGTGAGCATGACAATAACAGGATAAAAGCCCAACAGAAAACACGGCCAAAGATGATCACGAATGATAAACGACTAAAAAACACAACTAAAAAGAGGTGAAAGTTTTCGAACTCTTAAAATCTATACTAACTTGAGAGAAAGGCTACTTCTTTTTCTGACAGTAGAATTGAAGGCATGCTTACGCACTGATCATTCATCCTTTGAATGCTGGCAGCTTCCATAATCTCACGTGTTAGCTTATCGACGTGTCTCCCTATCACTGAGGTTTTTTCGAATTCTGGTAAGCATCTTGATTCTGCATGTTCATAATCCCTACAGTGAATGCCTAGATGGCGCGACTTTTGAACGGTTACACTGTATTTGTGTTCTTTCAGTCTTCAAAAGTCGCGCCATCTAGGCATTCACTGTAGGGATTATGAACATGCAGAATCAAGATGCTTACCAGAATTCGAAAAAACCTCAGTGATAGGGAGACACGTCGATAAGCTAACACGTGAGATTATGGAAGCTGCCAGCATTCAAAGGATGAATGATCAGTGCGTAAGCATGCCTTCAATTCTACTGTCAGAAAAAGAAGTAGCCTTTCTCTCAAGATAGTATAGATTTTAACTGAGATCGAAAACTTTTACCTCTTTTTGGTTGTGGTTTTAGTCGCTTATCATTGGTGATCATTTTTGGCCGTGCTTTTTGTTGGGCTTTTATCTTGTTATTGTCATGCTCACAGCCCTGTCAATGTTTTTATTTCTAGCATTCAAACCTGTGTACCTCTTTTCATTGCGGTTAGTGCCATGTTCACATTCTTGTTTGGACAAACATTGTTGTGTTTTTTGCTTTTAAATGTTCATCTCTCTTTTTTCTGGTTATCGGCACTGGAGATACCTTTCATGCAGCAGAAATTATTTATCAGAGCTTATCCCTCATAACATTTTTGTTGTCTTTGGCCAATTCTTTCTTCAAGAAAGGTTTTTTAGCAGTGTTTTGCTCCCTGCCTTGATCACGTGTTCTGATAGGCACCACTTAAATACGGGTCACCTTCTTTCAAAAATAAAAGTCAGTTCAGCGCTCCGTCCTGTCTACCTTCGTTCTATTGTGTTGCGTCCTGTTCCGCGCTGTGTTCCCAAATATCCCCCACTCTTGCCACGGGATTTAGGCACTGCTGGGAGATGGCACATTGCATTCGACACGCGGAAACCGCCATCAGGGAAAGCGCGCTGAATCATTTGCTACCGCTTGTCGGCGCGATACTAAAGCATCTCCCCTTTATTTCTGCGGCCGTCAATGGCGTCGACAGTGACAAGGGATGAAGGATAGGCTATCCGCGGTACGGAGAGGAGAAAAGCGCATTCCCCAAGTCGATTTGGGTCGTTGTGCAATTGATTGTCGTCCAAAGAGGGGTGCTTCCACCTTGGTCGCTATGGCAAATCTAACTATGCAACACATCAAAGAACGAGCTCCCAGATCTTTCCATCCCCGCCGAAGATTTTTCTGAGATATTCCGATAACTGTTTCTCAGTCATTAAGCAATCTTGCACTGTAACATATCAGCAGTCGGTTTTCATCAGAACAGCCAACGACTGAAATGACCTTCTAATAACAGTTCTAATAACGTGAAGTACCTTGACTCGCGGGCTGTTTCCATTGCATGCTTGTCTCCAACCAGTGCTAACGAAATCGAAAATTGCATCCTGGCTTACGAAACAGCAAGTCGCCTGATATCGACGACCTCAAAACTTGCCCAGTCAAACATGTAGCGGATGTAATCAGTCCAGTGTTGGAATATATTTTTAACTGCTGTATTGAACATGCAATATTCCCTAAGAGAATGCAGTTTGCTGAAGTCAGTCATTCACAAAGGTGGAGATCGGAATAATCTGTCAAATTACCGTCCCATATCTATTTTACCTGTTTTGTCAAAGTGTTTTGAAAAGATATTGTTCACACAGATATTACGTTTTTGTGATAAATACAGCATAATAACGCCTAGTCAGCATGGTTTTATAAAGAATTTTTCAACAGAAACTGCATTGCTAACACAAAAAGAGCCAATTTTAGAGTCTTTTGAGCACACACGTCTAACTCCTGGCATATTCGTTGATTTTTCAAAAGCATTCGATCGCATCAATCGCAAAATAATGTTGGCTAAACTCGAACACCACGGTTTCCGCGGACAGTTTCTTCATATATATTACAGTCCTATTTAAGTTCTCGATCACAACAAGTAAAAATAAACGATGACTTATCAGATGTCAAGCACGTGGTTTTTGGTGTTCCGCTAGGTAGTATCTTGGGAACGTTGCTATTTCTTCTTAACGTCAATGACGTTGTCCGTATCAGTAATCTGCCAACTTTTGTCATTTATGCTGACGACACAAGTTTATTTTTCAGAGCTGCCCAATTGGTAGATCTTGAGAAACAAGCCTACAGTCGCTTCTAGAATGGTCTCGAAATAATCTTTTAAACATAAACACTGAAAAAAAAACGAAAGCTGTGCTGTTCAGGCCTTGAAACAAGTTGACAAACATGCCACCACTCTGCTTAAAGATCGGTGCGTCACGCATCCAAACGGTCTCGGCGGTAAAAAGCTTGGGGGTTATTTTCAACGAAAATTTGAGTTGGAATTATTATGTTGATGCGGTGGTGAATAAGCTGTCAAAGGTTGTCGGTATCTTGTGTCGATTGAAATATTTTATTCCGAAGCGTATTAAGGAAATATTGTATAATGCTTTGTTTTCTTCTGTTGTTAAGTATTTCTTTTTGGTGTGGGGTACCACGAATTTTATCAATATTAACCTCTTATACCTCGTTCAAATGAAAGCCGTTGCTTCCCGACTTGGACACACTGAACCAATTTTCAATGAACTTCGAATTGCCACAATTATACGAAACTTTACCCTTGAAGCGGTATGAAATCGGTGTTCACAATAACAACTGCCTGGTGATAAAGCTGTCAGGATTGTAACGCAAAGAGTCAATATACACTACACGAACGACACCCAAATGGCTTGTACCAAAGATCCGAAGAAATTATGGTTGCCAAATGCTGAGCTACCCTCTCCCGCATCAATTAAATAAATAGTCTGGTTTCATACATGAAGTGCAACGTTACCAAAGCTACAGCTCTTGTTCGCGCTCTCCGCATCCGCGATAAAAAATAGTGCCTGCTCTTGACGAGAGAAAATAATAGTTTCTTTGTCTGCAAGCTTAATACATTTTACATTTGCCATCAACTTCATAAAAAGCACCTTTTTTTGGGAGAAAAGGTCGGATTTGGTTAATTTGTATGTTTTTTTAGGTCGTTTTTGTGCGTGCCGCGTTTTGCTGCCCCGCAACCTTTCCAGCTGTGCCACTAGATGGCGCTGGCTGTGCTCTCCGCTCTGCGCATCTCTTTTTGAGAAAATGGTTCTTTGGTGCGCATTTTTTCTATAAGATCCGCTCTGTGAAGATGTCTAAACATGCGAAGCATGTTATTGCAAACGTGTATGCTAGAAATAGAGCCCGTTTCGGCAGGAACAACTCACCTACAGAACGAGCGCGTAGTGATACGCCTCCTGTTTTTTTCTTTGCGGACTATTTGCGTAGCTTTCGCTGCGTTGCACCTGATGTATGAAACGGAGTATAATGTATAGATAATAAAAATCTGTTGTTTTATGTTCGTTCTTGTTTGTAAAAGTGATATTATGCTATGTACCACTGCAATGCCTCTGTAGGGTATGTCGGCCTCGCCAAGCCTTTCCACTGGCTTTTTGCCGGCACACCCAACATCCTCAAGATGTTAAATAAACATTATTCTTATTCTTATTCTTATCCGAAGTGGCAACCATCATCAATCCACTTCATTTCAAATCTGCCATCGAAGATCATCTGTATCCGCATTAATATAGCTTTGTCAGCCCACCCCTCCTGTATCGTCCTTCGCGGATCTTTGATGAATAATAAATAAAAAAAAATCCGAAGTCCAAAAGTTCCTCTCTCATCTAAACTCCATAGAACCGGATGGTCAGTTCACCCTAGAAGGGGAGAAGCGAGGCTTCCTGCCGTTTTTGGACGTTCTGGTCACTCGAGAAAACAATCGTCTGCAATTCTCCGTCTACCGCAAACCCACCCACACAGGCCGATATTTTCACTTCACTTCGGACCATCCGACAAGTCATAAGACGTCAGTTGTGAAGACCTTATTACGATGAGTCGAGACGCATTGCAGCACAGAACCCGAAAAAGCAAAAGAAAAATGGTTGATATTAAAGGACTAGCCATGAACGGCTACCCTAAAACTTTTATCCGGAAAATCATTCGTCCCCAAAAACGCAACGACAGGCCCTGGGATGAAAATAACCAACAGCAAGAAACTCCAGCTCAAAAGTAGGTCGCTATTCCCTATGTCCGAGGCGCCAGCGCAACCATCGCCCGTATACTAGGAAAAGAAGGAATCCGAGTGGCTCACAAGCCTTCAAGCACTTTGGGGAGAGCGCTATCTTTCCCAAAGATCGACCACCAAGAGAAAAAGCCCAAGGCATTGTTTACAAAATTACCTGTGCCAACTGTGACGCTAGGTACATTGGCGAAACAAAAAACTTAAAAGAAAGAATTCGGCAACATAAGAATTATGTACGAAACTTTTCAAGAGAACGAAATCCCGTAGCTCAAGTAGCTGCGACTTCCTTAAACTTGATAAAACGCATTTCGTCTAGGGGAGGAGGAGCTCGAGCGGACATGGCAAGACGTCTTGTACAATCAGTGTTACAGCCGAGGATACTATACCAGGCCCAATTCCAAAGACTCACGAGGCGGCAATGGGCAAAATTGGAAACAATAAATAGAAACGCAATGCGCACTATCACGGCCTTACCAAAACTTACCCCTATCCCTATTCTCCAAGAGTTTGCACAGATAAATACGTTGACAGAATTAATTGAGCAACGAGAGGCAACAAGGGATATGAAGCGAAAGTACGTTACGCCCATAGCATCCTTGTACAACGAAGTGGCAGTTCGAGCACCACCAATGGCTGACCCCCCTCCTTGGGAATTCACTACTATCACGACAAACAAGACCACTCGGCTTCGTCGCAAAGAAAAGCTGGCATCTCGACCTCTGGTTGATGCACTTCCAGGTACCTTAATTGCATATACGGACGCATCAATTATAGAAAATGGCGGTAGAACAGCAGCTACTAGTCCAACACACAGCGAACTAAAGGTACATAAAGAATATCTTTTAGAATACCCGGACCCGCTTGTGATGGAACTCTATGCAATCCGCGATGCTATGGAGGCCATAAATAAAATAGATTCGATAACAGAAGCCCACATCTATACAGACTCCTCAGCCGCCATAAAACAACTAAAGAAAGTGACGAAGACGCTATTTGTTACCCAGGAAATCCACGCACTCAATAAAAAAACAAAGATAAGCATCCAGATACATTGGACACAAGACAATGCTGAGAACGCTGAGCAGAGAAAAGTTGACCACCTCACACACGAAGTTCCACACACTAATGCGCCCCCCACCAGGCTCCCTTTCGATGCCCGCTCCGCTGTTTCCATTTTAGCATCCTCTTTAAGGAAAAGTACATGTGCCCTCATTCCCCCGTGTACATTCCCACTCCCTCGTAACTTAACGAGATTGGAGGAGGTTTCCCTTAGAAGGATAAGAGCTGGGGCGGCCCTTACCCCGTCGGTAAAATGCCGATGGGAATCGCAAGCTGAAATCGGACCAACCACATGCCCAAAGTGTTCCACACCAGCTGCAGAAGTGGATGTTCGCCACCTGCTATGGACTTGTGCAGGGACAAGGGAATCAAGGACAAAGATTCTGCGCGAAGTGGGTCTAACCACAACAAGGGAAGATGACTTTTCTAAATGACTCACCGACAACGCTAAGAGCGGGAGCCTGCTCCGGTTCCTCACGGAAAACCATTTACATGAGTTTATATAATATGTCTTATGGCAAGTTTGCGTACAAAAAAAAAAAAAAATTCAGATGATTCTGACCACAGAATAAAATTCGAAGAAACGTGCATCCTGGAGACAGAGACCAATTATCGGAAAAACGCCTTCTCGAATCATGGCATATACAGACGACCGCAAACAATGTCAACCGGACAATAGGCAACCATCCTGCATGTACATACTTACAAGGTCTTCGCTCCTTCCTGGCCACTTCACCGAAAAGAAGAAAAAATGCCAGCGGGGACCCCTGCACCTGCGGCACCGTGACTCGTCATGGGTTTTAACCCCCCCCCCCCCCCCTCCTTTCATTATTATTTCTTTCACACCCATCTCTCTCACTCATCCCCGCCTCCTTTCCTCGCCTTTCTGTTCCTTTACTGCACTAAGCCCCGCGTCATGCACCCCTGAAAAGAAGGAGCCAAGCTGGCTCCGAAACGTCGGGTTTCTTAAAATAAAAATGTGATGGTTGGAGCATTTTATTTCGAAAGCAATCCTACTTCCATTTTCATCCCTTCGCGTAGCCACGGTCGGTAGGCGCGTTTGACCTTTAATGACCCTAGATGGCTGTGACGTCATACCAGCTGCGAGAGATGGGCTACCAAGTTGAGTCGTCGGGTGGCGGCGGTTGGTAGGCACGGCTCGCTGCGGATAAGATGACGACGTCACTGTGACGTCATACCAGCTGCGAGAGATGTGCTACCAGGTCGAGTCGTCGGGTGGCGGCAGTCGGTAGGCACGGAGCGCGGAGTCGCCTCTCAGAGCTCGGCGAGAGCGGGTGCGTGCGTTCCCGCTCTCGCTGCGCTCTCGTCAGCCTTGACCGCCCCTCACGTATTCGTGCGTTCTGCTCGCCCCCTTCGGGGGTTCAGTCCTCCCTGCTCCAGCCCGCTGGTGCATATTCCCTGGGCCATCGTTCCCATCTCGCTGGCTTCTGCCAACCTTCCTGCTGCCATGGTGCCCCGGACCCGTGACTTCCTTCGCGCACCTCGTAGCTGCTGCGTGCGAGGTGCGACCCAGTGCTGCAACCGACTCCAGGATCGCCGGACCCTCACAGTGCGCCCCTTCCGCCCTCGAGGCGTCGACCCAGTGCTGTGCCGGTGACCTGGATTTCCCCGCGGCACACCCCTCGTCGCCTCCACGTTTGCGGCGCGCCCCTGCGTTGGACCGGGCTCATGGCTACTGCGGCGGCCCACTGCAGCTCCTCCGTGGGCGCAGCCCTGCTGGCCACTGCCAGTCTTCCGCGGACTTCACGGTCCGCGGGCCCTGACGCACCCGCGTCCCCTGCCGCTCCTGCGGTCCCCCCGCTGCTTCGCCAGCATTCCCGTGGGCCTTGTGCTCACGGCCCTCGACGCGCCGCCTTGCCAGCGGCTTCTTCAGCGTCATCCGTCGCATCTCTGCCACGGCAGAAGTAAATCAGCGGTCCTCCCTGCTGCCGCCCGGATTCTCTAGCGACACAGCTTCCCGTGGGCTCCCTGCTCGCGGGCCTTGGCGCGCGGTCTACGGACGGTCTCCTCAGCGCCACCCGCCGCGCTGCTGCCTTGGCAGCAGTCTATCGTGGTCCCCTCCTGCTGCGGCGGTTGCCCCAATCGCAGTGGCGTCCTGCTGTCACCAGCAGTCCTTCCTGTGCCTCGCAGAGGCGCAGTACCAGGCTTCGCCTGGAACACCCATAAACGCTGCTGCACAGGAGGCTGCACACCGGACTACCAACCTGCCGACGTTCACCGGGCTGTTTGCTTGGGGGGGGCCAAGACGATCTCCGCCCCCCCCCCACACCCCTCCCCACGTCCCACTTCCCCATCCCCCGGACACCAAGAGTGCCGCCGCAACATTAGGCCGGCATAACCCGTGTCCGGTCCCCCCCGTGAATATCCCAAAGTTCCTAGCCAACCAACCACGGAACGCTGCAGCTGGAGCAGCGCTGCTACCGAGTGGAGGCGCTGCTGTCACCTCTTCTCTCGCAGTCGAGAGCATGAGGAGGAAAACGATGGTTATATAAATGCTCGCGCTGGCTCTGCTGAGGCACTCGCTATGAATCCTGATAAACAGCAAGAAAAGTCACGCCGTCTCGATGAAGCCAGGAAACGGCAGCGGGCTACAGATACAGATGAAGGGCGTGAACAAGCGTCTCGCTCGACGGCGCGCTCAAGATGTAGCTAGACGAGCGCGTCGCGCTTCTCTTGAATCGTCCTCAACCGGTGACGACTCCGAATGGAATGTAATGGACGCTTTGAACAGTGAAGACTGGGACGTGTTATTAGCCATGCTATTATTGCTTTCGCAACCTACCGGGCTTAACTCAAGCTGAGCCCCAGCTAATTTTTTTTTCAGGTTTCAATCACTTAAAATCAATACAACACCTCCGCCCTCCCTGTGCCCCTCCATCGAGGCAGTGGTCCTGCCAACCAGGCCAGCTGCCGACATGAAAAAGCAGGGCAAGACATTTGAGGGGCGAGAATTTCAATAGGCTGGTCGAGGAGAAAGTATGCGCCATGCCCGGCCACGCCAGTTCCACGGAGGGCAAGCTTTGGCGCCAGGTGTAGTAGTTAGGTGCATTGAAAAGGTGTCCTAGTTGTAGGCGTAGGAGTATCTCGTTGAGATCCCAGCAGGCTCCACTCTTCTAAAACGCTAATGACCCTGGCACTACGGTGCCCGGGCTTGGGAGTCGGGGCGTTTCTGCCGAAGACTCACAATGCGCGAGCTGCAGCCCTATCCTCTCCATATCGTGGAGTCACTGCCCTTCTCCTTCCCAACCCCCTTGTCCCTGTCTCCGCGCCGGCGGCCCCCGTCTTTGGATCTATATAGCTTCCTTGTGTCCGCAAATGCCTTTTTTTAAGTCAACGGCGGACATAACGATGACATTAATATTGGTAGACGCTCCTTATATTTTGTTTTCCGAGGCTATAGTTGAAGTAAAGATATTTTGAAATGCGATGCGTCGAAAGATCGGCTTACTCGCACCAGTAACATGTGGTACCCTACCTTTGGGTCTCGTTTTTTATTCCTTGACGTTTTATTGTTCCGCCAAAAGGAGAAGTTGATGAAGAATGTTTATCGTTAAACCGATGCATGCAATACTTCGGACATCGCTTTCTTCTTGATAATGAAAGGAGCCGCCGACGTCGCTACAGGGAGATAGGGTAGGCAGATCACAATGGGTAGCCTTCAGAAGCAGCAAACTTATTTACTTGGCGGGACAGAAAATCCCAGCCAAGAATTAAGTCATGCGAGCATGACGCAAGCACTAAAATCTTGACGATGTATAAGACGTCCGCGATAACGACACGCGCTGTGCAAGTGTGAGGTTCTTTTCTTTAACTCTTCTGGCCACCTTATTCTGTGGCTTATTCAGAGACAGCAATCTAAATAGACGACCAGTCTGACCAAGCTAACAACGAATACTTTTATGTACACATGGACGGGACGAGAGTAGAACGATCAAGTGGGTCAAAGACTTAACACTAAGTTATCTACGGTCACCAGTTAGTTCGTTGGGTGGAGAGGCCGGTGCAGACGCTCCGGGTAGTCAGAGTTCTGTAGGGTCGGTACAGTAGGGCCTCGGTAAGCCCAGCGGAAGGCTAGGCCACCGGACGGGGTCCAGTAGAGGCAAGAGGCCTCGAGTTGCCTTTCCACGGCCGATGTGTTAGGCCTCCCCGACGTGCCTGGGCTCAGCACGGCGCCGAACGCTCGTGCCAGTGAAGAGCTGGCGCTGCGGCACTCCCAGACCCGACCACCGTACCGAGTTTTCTTGGACGACAGGAGAACAGGACAGGATACGGCCGGCCGGCCCCAGGTCTGGATCCCCGGATCAGGCCTGGCAGAAGACGCACCGCTCCGAGCTCCTTGGACAGCCGATCGGCTCCGCTGCTCGCCTGTTCTCCCCTGCTCGTGCCTCGCGCTCCTCGAGCCAACCTTCACGTTTTCCTCTTCTTCTTTCTCCTTTCTTCGTTTCTTTCTTCGTCTTTGATCAAATTATCACATGTTCTTCACAGCAAGCAGCACACGGACGAACGGAATCGGCGCTGGCGGTGCGAAGAGAGAGTCCAGAAGGCGGGGTGGTGACTTTATGAAGCGAGCGACAAAAACTTTCGCTAATGACGGAGAGAGTGGCCCCTGTATCGACGAGTGCAAGGGTACGAACATCATCAACAAAAACTTCGAGAACGTTCGGCGGAGACAGACGAGTACTTCTGGTAGGCGATTTGTGCGCAGTTCGTGCCCCAGGAACTGCGGCGGCTAGTTTTCCGAGCCTTGTGTCACGCTGCGACGCCGCATTGGAGACACGGACCGACGGCGAGGGAACGGCGAACGGTGCAGTGGAATGTGGTGGCGGCCCGACGAGTTGTGCGGCTGCCCTGGAGATGTAACCGAAAATGGGCGCAAGGTGTCGTATTGATAATTGCAGTCATCCATAGTGCGTGCAGGGGAAGAGCGCAGATTGCAACGGCACAGGCGGGCAACGTGGCCGGGAATACCGCAGGCATAGCAAATAGGCCGGTTGTCATTCGTGCGCCAAGGATTGTAAGGAGGCGTCTTAGATCGGAACCGTGGGGCGACAGATTGTGGCGCCATAGTCGGCACGTACGCAAAGGACTGTGGCGGCGGTGGGCGGGCGGTAACTCGTGCTTACGTGGGAGGCATCTGTACTTGCACAGGTAGAGGCTGCACGACAACAGGAGGGCTGTAACTTAATGGTGCAGCAAGAGGTGTGGACTGCAGTGGAACAGGGTCGGCCTGAGGTGTGACAGGCGCTGGCTGATCAAAACTGGGAATGGCATCAGCAACCTCCTGCGTGATGGTGTGTCGGATAGAAGGGTTAAGTAGCTGGGTTGTAGATGACGGGCGTGGGCCAGACAAAAGCCCGAGCTGTCGGGAGACCTCATCCCGAACGAAGTCTTTGATGTCAGCCAAAAGGTCGCTGCTCACAGCCAGGCCAGAGATGGACGCAGCAGGTGCGGGAGAGCAGAGGCGTTGCTTGAGCATTTCGTCGAAACTTTGGCAAAGGTTTTATACTGATGCCACCGTGGTTGGGCTCTTTGCCCACAGCAAGTGAAATGCATCGACATCAATGCCCATCATTATGTATTTTATCTTTTTAGCCTCATCCATAGACGGGTCGACACGCTTGCATAAATTAACGACGTCTTCAATGCAGCTTGTGAAGCTTTCCCCTTCATGCTGAACGCTTACGCGCAGGGTTTCTTCAGCGCCTTTAATAATGTGCATGAGGCCATAAGCTTTTCTCATTCTTATTCTCGAACCACTATTGCTTTTCTAGACTTGACAGTGTCAATAAAGAATGGCAAGCTAATATACTGGTTTATACCGGAAACCCAGTGACAGACCTCAGTACTTGCACTTCGACAGCAGCCATCTTAAATATTGGAAGACTAGCATCCCATGTAGACAAGCCGTCCACATTAAACGGAATTGTTCAGACGATCGCGACTTTAAATTTCACTGTGCCAACGTTCGTAACGCCCTAATTGAACGCAAATATCCATAGCGCCTAAAATATGATGCAGTGGAACGAGAAGGCCTTCTTGATCGCAGAGCTCTCCTCAAAGCGGAAAAGGAACCATCCGGCCAATCACGAATCAATCTCGTGCTAACGCACTCAGCTTTGGTCCAGAACGTTGCAGGCATATTAAAGAAACATTATAGTATTCTCATGCAAAGTGAGCAAATTCTCATGCAAATTTATCGGCAAGTCCCCCGTGTTGTCTATCGCCGTAACAAGATCCTCAGTGATATTTTAACTTCGTCTAAAGCTAGCCCCACTGCACCAATCGGCTGCCATCCTTGCAACAAGTCACGGTGCAAAGTGTGTGCACAAATGACTACATCGGTGAAAGCTTTCAGCACTGCATCGAACTTTAATGTAAAGATTCGAGGCAACTTCTCATGCGATGCGGACAACGTGATTTTTATGCTTGAATGTTCTATCTGCAAAATTCAGTACATTGGCCAAACCGAAACACCCTTCAGATACCGATTTAATAATCATAAAGCTCATTGTAATACACTGCCTAACCTTCCCATCTCTAAGCATGTAAATATTACCGAGCACCCCTTTGAAAAAATGCAAACAACTTTACTGGAATCCGGTTTCAGAACCCACCACGAACGCGAAGTTCGCGAATCTTTTTTAATGCATAAATTTAACACGGTTTCTTGCGGTCTGAATGAAAACAATGGTAAGCTAACTTGTCTCTCGTCGTAGTATTTTAACTAAATGGTAGCGCCTTTGGCAGCTTCTTAAAAGATATGTTTAATCGACCTTGGCTCCATTTTGTACTGTTTGCCTCTTCGCTTGCGTTCTTACGATCACAGCCGAAAGCCCCTCACAGGATGTCATGCTTTACTTACACTGATCTTTTTCCTGTTTGCCAGTTTCTCACGAGCATATTGCTTCCCGCCGTAACATGAGCTGATCATTACAACTTATCCAAAAGCCGTGCACACGAGTCCTTGTGTAATCAACACTGGTACGAACAATTAACTTCTTTAACTGCTTCTCTTTGTCTCCGTAGCATTGAGCACACAATCGAGTTTTGTCACCATGCCGCGATTTGAGTGACTGTATACTTTTTTTTTGTACCGCGCTAAATCACAGTTATATTTCACTGTTAAACTCTACTGACGCGTTATCTGCGACTGTCGCCTACCAATGAGAATGATATTTCAGTACATGAATCCCTCCCTCCTCCTCCTGAATATTGCAGGATTAAGTGTGACGTGTACTCCACCTACTCTAACCTCGTGATATTTTGTGTTTTGCGCGCTGATAGTGACAACAAACTTTTAAGTGATATATCTTACTTTCTTTGTGTAACATATTAAGATGCGTGACCTAAGCGCAGCACGTGTTATTCTGTCTATATGACACAAGAAAGCCATCGAGGCGTCGAAGGCTTACTTGATTGGTAGCGGCGGCCGTATAGGTGAGGAGAACGATGCGTCGATCGCGGGACCTTGCACCGCCATTACATCACGCATGTGGAATCTTGTTTTAATATTTTGATATTTATTTGTTGATAGTGGCTGGTCACGTGTTCTTCGATTGTGCATGTATATAAGAAATGAAGACAGACAGCTGCTTTGTACTTTCCTTGACAAAGGCCGGACCCCGGCCGGAACGTCGGATTGAAGTTTACCCGTCATCCCTCGATAAGGTTCGAGAACACATTTAAAAGTTAGGCCGGTCAACCCGTGAAGGACGTGTGTCGGTGTGTGATCGAGGAATAAGTTCAAATAGGTCACTTCCTTTTACAAACGGCTGAATGTTTAAAATAGTAGTCCGAATTACACTGCACAATAATACAGTACAATGAAAAAAATATAAAACACCACGACAAGGTATTCACAAACGACGGCAAGTTGAATAACAAGAGGTAACCCCGAGAATGAACAAAACGCTGCGATAAAAAGAAGACTGTAAAGATAACAAAGAAAGTATTCTTGATATTGCCACCTAGCATTGCCAGGTGGCGCATGACTGAGGTGTGAAGGAGGTATCCTTAGTCACCGTGTACGTGGTAATATAATAAGTTTGGTCAAAAGTGACGTAGAAAACACAGCATAAAATATTAATAAGGTAAAGGTTAACAAAAGCGAAAATAATGTTCGATTAAACAGTCTGTGGCAAAAGGAATTCTCACGGCTTTCTTGTTAGTTGAGGCGTCGAAGGCTGAGTTGATCGGTAGTGGCAGCTGTACAGGTGAGGAAAACAATGCGTTGATCGCGGGCCCGAGGAAACACAATACGCTTTCCCGGAGCGGCCGCGAGAGTGGCCCGGAAGTCTGCATCTTCCCAGAGCGCACTGGCGAGGGCGTGCTGCAGTATGCGTTTTTATGCTCTCGGCTGTCTACGCAGTGCCCGCGTCAAGGACGTGCGGTCGCTGCACCGTCGGCTTGTCGAATCCTGCTCAGAGGAGCAGCGATGTCCCGTGAGTTTCGCTCTATCTCTGAGGTAGAAGGTCCCGCAACTTCCGCTGTATAGGTGGGGCAGCTTGTGACGCTGCCGCTTCCACTGAAGAATATTACCTCGGAATATTCTAGACATCTACAAGCGCCGAGAACGACGTTATTGCGTCCCGCGGAGGAGTGCAGTAGATTGGGTCCGTTCGATGCACTGAAGAGCGTTCGTCACTCACTACGTGCACCATATACGTACTTATCAGAACCCGCACAGCACCACAACACTGTACTTCGTCAGTCATGTCTTGAGCACATGTCAGGGATCACTGATAACAATCAAGTGAGCACAAATAGACAGGCACATCATGTACTATTTCCATTACACAATCAACACAAGGCAGCTAGATAGTAGTTCAAGCTGAACAACTATTCCAGCCAGCTCATGTAATCTGCTCCAACGTTCTCGCTGCCTTTAATATACTCTACACGGAAGTTGTTGTATTTCTAAAGCTTAATACTCCAGCGAAGAACGCGGCTGTTCGCAGATTTTGTTTCTTTCATGAACTTCAAAGGCTGGTGGTCCGTCTCAACGAGAAACCTTCTCCCGCAAAGGAAGACTTGAAATTTCTCGATTCGCCAAACGAGCGCTAAAGCCTCTTTCTCAGTGGTTGAATAGGCTACCTCTGGAGGGAGCAACTTGCAGCTCGCATAAGCAACTGGGTGCAGGTTTTCGTCATCCGATTGAAGCAGAACGACCCCAACACCTCTATCAGAAGCATCCGTTCGCAGAACGAATTCCTTGCCAAAATCTGGAAGTTTCAGAATTGGTGCCACAGCCGGTTTTTCCCGTAAGTTCTTGAATGCCCGTTCTTGCTCGGAGCGCCAGCTCACGGCTGAAGGTTGATCCTTCCGTGTTAGATCTGAGAGAGGACAGGTCCGGTCAGCATAGATCCGAATGGAAACCGTCGCGTTCCTGGGCCACCAAATTGCATCCGAAGAGTGGTCGCCCCTCACCAAGACCCTACAGAAGATACAAGAAGCTTCACGGCCGACAACAAAGGATCAACTCCGATCCTTGTTGGGACTCACGGGTTAATACCGTGAATTCATTGCAAACTTGTAATTCGGACTACTATTTATAAACATTCAATCGTTTGTAAAAAAAAAAGTGACCTATTTAAACTTATTCCTCAATCACACGGCCGGCACACGTACTTCACGGATTGACCGGCCTAACTTTTAAATGTGTTCTCAAACCTCATAGAGGGACGACGGGTAATCGTAAAGGGGATCCCGCGCCTCTTTTGACTGTAAAGACGGGGTTTTGGGACAATATATTGTCACGTAGCCATTTAGGCCCGTTACCAGAAGGTTGGTCTTTAATGGGGGATTGATCTAGCAGGCACAGGACAGCAGGTCCAGAGCATCGAGTGACAGCAGCCAACTTCAGCCTCTTCTAATCGAACGACATGGGGCCACTTCTTCAAGTGCGCGCACGAGACTTTCAATTAGCAGCCGCCTAGCGGCTGCTGTTGCACACGCTACGTTACGCCCTTCTCTAAAAAAAAAACTTCAACTTGATGAATTCGAAAGCAGAGAAAAAAAATAAAGCGAGAAATGCGGTAGGCGGTGCGCTAATTTTCTCGCGAAAAGTACGGCTTCATAAGCACGACGTGAACAACATCGGGTTTCTGCTGGCGACGAGTAGAAGAAAAGCCGTCCGTGACGTCACTCATCTGACGGAGCCCGTTGTATGGGCCAAAGTAATGCTTCAGAAGTTTCTCGGATAGTTCACGACGTCGAATCGGAGTCCAGAGCCACACTCTGTCGCCCGGTTCGAAAGTCACTACACGGTGGCGGTGATCGTAACGCTGGGCGTGTCGACCTTGCTGGTTCCGGATGCGTGCCCTCGCCAGCTGTCGCGCTTCTTCTGCGCGTTGAGTGAACTCCTCGGCGCCAACTTCGAGGTCACGGCCGTCGTGGGGCAACATGACTTCGAGCATTGTCGAAACTTCGCGGCCATACAATAAGGAGAACGACGTCATTTGCGTTGTTTCGGGCTGCGCCGTGTTGTACGCAAACGTGACGTACGGCAGGGCGTCATCCCAAGACCGGTGTTCAACATCCACTTACACGGACATCATGTCGGCGAGAGTTTCGTTCAGACGTTCTGTCAAGCCATTAGTTTGTGGATGGTAGGCGGTTGACCTGCGATGGGTAGTGCCGCTCAGCTGCATGACAGATTGCAGTAGTTTGGCAGTGAAAGCAGTGCCTCGGTCCGTTATTATAACTGTCGGGGCGCCGTGCCTCAGGACGATGCGTTCGATGAAATATTTTGCTGCCTCGATTGCCGTACCGCACTGGAGGGCCTTCGTTTCAGCGTAACGCGTGAGGTAATCTGTAGCGACAATTTTCCACCTGTTGCCCGAATCAGAATTTGGAAAAGGACCCAACAGATCCATGCCAACTTGTTCAAATGGATATTTTGGCACTTGAACAGGATGCAGTAAACCGGTCGGTTCAACAGGCGGTGTTTTCCGTCGCTGGCAATCATGGCGTGTTCGCACGTAATGTCGTACTGCGGCCGCAAGGTTTGGCCAGTAATAACTTTTCTTAATTGGGGCCAGAATTCGAGCATACCCCAGGTGACCCGCGGTGGGCTGGTTATGACATGCCTGCAAAATTTTTTCGCGAAGAGACTCTGGTACGACGAGGAGGTAATCTCTTTCCGTCGGAGCGAAGTTGATCCTGTATAAAACAGTTTCGCATGCAAAACGATGAATGTGTTCTGGCGAAGAGACGGGGGAATTCTGTAGTGCGCGCTTCCAGAAAATCGATAAGTGGTGCGAGAGCTGGGTCGTCACGTTGCTGCTGCGAAACAGTGAGCATGTCGACGGCTGCGATAAGGGGAAGTCTGGTTCTTCGTCTTCCCGCGCAGCTTCGACAGGTGAACGGGAAAAACAGTCGGCGTCGTTGTGCAGACGTCCAGACTTATTCACGATGGTCATGTCGAACTCCTGTAGCCAATAACTCCATCGTGCAGGGCGTCCGGAGGGATATCGCAAGTTCGTTAACTCGCACAGAGAGTGGTGGTCGCTCACGACCCGAAAGTGCCGGCCATAAATATAGGGTCGAAATTTCTTCGCCCCCATACAACAGCCAGACATTCTTTTTCGGTGGTGGAATAGTTCGATTCAGCCAGACATTCTTTTTCGGTGGTGGAATAGTTCGATTCAGCACGGGACAAAGTCCGGCTGGCATATGCGATAACTCGCTCGGCACCGTCTTGCACTGGACGAGTACAGCGCCTAGACCCACGTTGCTGGCATCTGTGTGGACCAGAGTCTCGGCATTCGCATCGAAATCGGCAAGAACAGGTGTCTGCAAGCGCTGCCGTAACTCGTCGAATGCCTTTTGCTGTTCGTCCGTCCAGGTGAAGGTAACATCATCCCGGGTGAGACGTGTCAATGGAGTGGCGATGCGCGAAATGTTTTCAATAAACCTGCGGTAATAGGCGCAAAGGACCAAGAAACGGCGAACTGTCTTCCTGTTACATTGAGTAGGGAATTTGGTGACGGCTGATGTCTTAGCGGGATCGGGGCGAACTCCTCGATGGCTGACGACGTGGCCCAAGAACAGGAACGTGAGGCCGGCAGATCTGATAGCCCATAGCACAGCGGAGAGACGTTGGAGGTGTTCCTCGAACGTTGGCGAAAACACAACAATGTCGCCCAGGTAGACTAGGCACATCTGCCATTTAAGACCAGATAGAAATGCGTCCATCACTCGCTGAAATGTCGCTGGAGCGGAGCACAATCCGAAAAGTAGGACTTTGAATTTATAAAGTCTATCGGGCGTGAGAAATGCTGTCTTCTCGCGATCACGTTCATCGACTTCGATCTGCCAATAACTGCTCTTAAGATCAAACGACGAAAAGTAGCGCGCGTGGCGCAGCCGGTCTAATGAGTCATCAATGCGTGACAGCGGGTAGACGTCTTTTTTGTGACCTGATTGAGCTTACGGTAGTCCACACAGAACCTTAAACTTCCGTCTTTCTTCTTAACGAGGACAACAGGTGAAGCCCAGGGACTCCTCGATGGCTGTGTGACATCGTCATTTAACATCTCGTCTACCTGTTGAGCAATGACTTCGCGTTCCCGCGGTGATACTCGGTAGGGGTTCTGTTGGACTGGTCGGGTGCGGTCGTCGGTTATTATGAGGTGCTTGGTCAGGGGCGTCTGTTTAACCGCAGAGGCGGACGAGAAGCAGTCTTGAAACTGAAGGAGTAGCCCGACAAGTCTGTCCTTCTGTGCCGGTGATAGAGCGGAATTCACATCAGGGTCGAAGTTGGGCGTTTGGCTGGCAGACGTGTTGGTCTCAAGAACAAAGCAGTCGTGGGCTTTTTCTGCGACATCTTCAAAGTAGGCTACCGTGGTGTCTTTAGCGATGCGTTGGCGTTCGTTCCCGAAGTTCGCAGTCAGCACGTGCGCTAGACCATTAGTCAGATGAACTATACCGCGTGCAACAGACTCCATGATGTAACAGAAGCTCTGTTCTGTTCGGCAACGCCGGCAGCACAGGACTGGTCGTCGCACCTGATTGTGACGAGAGCAGACGAACGTGGCAGCATGGATATATCCGCGTCAACGATGCGTAAAGGTACGCGGCGTCGTTCGGAGTCTGCGGTCATCGTTGCAGGCCTCGAAAACGTGACAGTACGGCGAGGAACATTAATAATGGCCTCATGCTCACGTAAAAAGTCCATGCCGAGTAAGAGGTCCTTGCAGTAGTGCGGCAGGATAACAAAAACGGCTACAAAGGCTGAATCGGCGGTGGTTACTCGGGCAGTACATAGTCCGATTGGTGTCATAAGGTGACCGCCAGCAGTACCAATTTGGGGCCCCAGTCATTCAGGTTTCACCTTAGAGAGCCGATCTGCGAAATTCTTGCTTATTAATGAGAAGTCTGCTCCGGTGTCCAACAAAGCGGTCACTGTGTGTCCTTCGACGAGAACGGGAAGGTCGGCGCTAACAACGTGATCGGCTTCAGGTTGATTAGGAGTTTCGGGTTCATGCAGCGGCGGCGGCATCGTAGTCACAGCATCGGGCTGAGTCGGTACGCGGGTGGGAGGGGGGGGGGGGGGGGGGGTCTTCGGTACATCGATTCCGTTCGTCAGCAACCTGCCCCCCTGAGGTCGCCGCCTTCAGTTTCCCCGGCGTGGGCTTGGCGACCGGCACCTCGGCACATCATTAAAATCACGGCGGCTGGGTGACGAGTAGCGCACGGGAGAAGACTGTGTATGGTCGCTCGAAGAGGTTGCACGGGTTGCTAGGTATTCTTCGATTTCTGGAGGGCGTTGGCCGACCCGGGGACGGGGGAATCACGAGCAAAACCCCGAAGACCGAGTTCACGGTATGGACAAAGACGGTACAAGTGGCCGGGTTCTCCGCAGTGGTAGCACAGCGGCTGTTGGCGAGGAGTGCGCCAGACGTCTGCCTTCCGAACCGGTTGCTGCATGACGGGGCTCTGCTGGGATGGCGGCTGGTAGGATGGTTGGTAGAACGGTGGCTGCCGAGTGGGCGGCGGCTGTGATTCGAAATGAAGCTGTTGCGCAGGAGGCACTGCAGGCCGACGAAGAGCTGCTGCGTAGTTCATAGAACGTGACTCCGACAGCGACTTAGTCGGTGAAAATGTTTGACGGATTTCTTCACGCACGGCTTCGGTGACAGCAGCGGCAGTCGGATTAGGCGATCCAAAATTAAACTTAAGGAGCTCCTCGCGAACTACCTCGCGGACCAGCTCACGCAGAGAATGATGTTCAGTGGACCCGTTCAATGTGGCCACACTGCTGAAGGGCTGACCACAGGCAGACTCCGTGCGCCGGCATCGTTGATGCAGGGCTCGCTCAATGAGGATAGCTTCATTGATGAAGTCCGCGACGGTTTGCAGTCGACTTCGAACCAGACCAGTGAAGAGGGGTTCTTTTACGCCCGGCATCAAGTGGCGCAACTTCGCTGATTCCGCCATGTCGGGATCAGCCCGTCGGCAAAGACGGGTCACGTCCTCGGCGAACATGGCCACGTTCTCGTTAGGTAGTTGCACACGAGCTTCTAGGAGGCGGCGTGTGCGATCACGGCGGTCGTGGCTGGCAAAAGTACCCCGCAGCTGCTGGCGAAAGGAATCCTAGCTTTGAAAACTGGCCTCCCTATTCTCGTACCACGTTTTAGCGCAGTCCTCAAGCGCAAAATATACATTGCACAGCTTCTGAGCAGGGCTCAACTGATTGAATTGCGCCACTCGCTCGAACTGGTCGATCCAGTCATCGACATCTTCTCCAGTATCGCCATGGAAACTGGGGGGCAGACGAGGCTGCTGAAGCAGCAAATGATGTTGACTTGCCTGGGCCATTGCAGAAAACTGGAACTGCTGCTCAGCTGGCGCCGGTTCAGGCAGAGGAGCAAATTCCGGTGCCAGACCCCGGAGGCGACGGCTGCGGCGATGAACGGGTGTAGACACGAGCGGAAGCCGGTTGGGACTCAATGAGCGGCTGCGAGAGGCCCGAGAGATGGAGTTCAAGACCTCACCTCCACCAGTGTCACGTAGCCGTTTAGGCCCGTAACCAGAAGGTTGGTCTTTAATGGGGGTTGATCTAGCAGGCACAGGGCAGCAGGTCCTGCGCACCGAGAGACAGCAGGCAACTTCAGCCTCTTCTAATCGAACGCTACGGGCCACTTCCGCGCACGAGACTCTCGATGAGCAGTCGTCTAGCGGCTGCTGTTGCACACGCTAATATATATATATATATATATATATATATATATATATATATATATATATATATATATATATATATATATATAACTAACCTTCGTGCACTAATCTTGCCACGTAACATCTTGGTGGAGGTGATCAAAGATCCCTGTGTGCACACATAAATCCATTTAAGCAGCCGAAAGCTGGATTTGCGCAGCGGCCGCCATCTACCTGGGATCACAACGTCAACAACGGCAACTATGACCTCTGAGGCAGCTCCTACCACCGCAACAACATCGGCGCAACCACTCGTCCTCACAAAAATCCGCCACCCTCCCATCTTCAATGGCGAAGACAAGACAGATGTTGACGACTGGCTGGATGAATACGAGCGATGCAGCCGGAACAATCATTGGGACGCGACCATCATGCTGGCCAATCTGATATTCTATTTGGCGGGAACCGCTCGCACATGGTTTCAAAATCACGAGCCCGAGCTGGTGACCTGGGAAATTTGCAAGCAAAAGCTTCACGACTTGTTCGGAAAGCCCATTGGACGGGCTCTCGCAGCCAAAACCGAACTTTCGTCTCGTGCCCAATCCACCACGGAGTCCTACCTGGCCTACAATCAAGACGTGCTCGCGTTGTGTCGCAAGGCGAACAGCTCCATGCTGGAAAGTGAAAAGGTAGGGCACATCCTCAAGGGCATCGCAGATGACGCGTTCAACATCCTCTTCTGCATGGATTGCTCTACCGTCGAGTCGGTGCTTCAAGTTTGCCGAAGATTTGAGCAGGCTAAACAACGACGCCTGGTACATCGCTTTGAGTGCCTTCCGAACACGGCAGCCACATCATCCTGCGATGATCTGGCTCCTCTGCAACAGCCTTCCCAGTCCGCAACAATGACTCGGATCGTCAGGCGAGAACTCGAGGCATTAGCTCCTGCACCATTCCCGTCTCCAGTGCCTGAAACCGTGGCCATGATACAGGCTGTTGTCCGACAGGAACTCGCCAACGTCAGTCTTTCCTCCAACCCCGTACCGCCCTCGTCACCATCGCATCCTGTTCCTGTAGTGGCTGCTGCAACCACTAGCCAAGCTCCCCCACGTTGCTACGTTAATCGCAATCCTGCATAGTGGCGCACCTCAGACGACAGGCCAATTTGTTTTATTTGCTGTCGAGCCGGCCACACTTCCCGTTATTGCCGTAGTCGCACCCACCCCGCACCTCCACCAAGATGTTACGTGGCAAGATTAGTGCACGAAGGTTAGTCCAGGATGACGCAGCACACAAAGCACAGAATCACAGCAGCGTTAACCTTCTTCTAGCACCAAACGTTGCTGCCACTTTGTCGTCTTCTGTGTCACTGCTTCTGATCGTAGTCTTCTTTTACGTCCAGTGATGCAGGGCATATATGTCACATTATATATATATATATATAAGCTGTTCCTGATAGAATCCCAGTTGGTAAACTGGCATGTGCCCAAAAGCGATGGCTGGCCTTCCTTTCTTTAAAAACGTGGTCCATTTCTCCGCACTCGCACTATAATCTTCATGCTCCGTGACTTGGATGACCAGTCGATCGCACAAATTAAGAATACTGCAATCAGAGCATGAGGGACATATTGTCTCCCTATATAGCAGCTGGAGTTATCACAGTTCTCCAGAACGGCAGTAGATAAGTATTGCACACATGCACTGCACTGCACGCAGCTAAAGTGGTGGTGCGAAGGCACCACAATTTCGCAAAAGTGTCCGATAAAGAAAAAAGAAAACCTGAATAGAATATTTTCAGTTTCAGAACTGCGCGTTGAGGCATTACGGTTTCCGTAATGCAGCGACAGCGTTATCCTTATAGTCGGCAAAAAGCTGCGGCGGTGATTCTGTGGCTTTAAAGCAATCTCCAGAAACTGCATTTATTCAGGATATTAAAGCTGATATAGAAACCCCACGCACGAAAGAGAAATCTTGCAATCCGTCGATCGGCGCAGCCGTGCCTGCTCAGTCCTACACATGGTATTAAAAAAGAAAAAGAAGACCGGTAGCATCGCGTGTCTGATTTTAGACGCGCCCCTATGCAGCGCAGGTTGCATATAACCAGGTGATAAATTCTGTCTAACTTTTGGGCACTGAGAAAAAAAAACAAGGGATATAAAATCTGAAATATTTTATGAATTAGTGAAAATTTGCCTAGTACACAGTGATAAAATTAGAAATTAAAAAAACTAAAGTCGGGAAGAGTATTTTTGTGGGATATTTTTTGTATAGTTTTAATAATGAAGCAAAAAATATAGCAGTGTAGGCCTCTCCAGGAAAATGTAATTGTTTTCTTCACACCAACGCATGTACAGACATTTAAGGCACGCGAACCTGAACTCGGAGCTAAGTGAGCTGTATCACTGTTAAGTGAGCTGAGTGAGCTGCTATTGCTAAGTGAGCTGTATGTGTCACAAACCCCCGCCTTTACGGTCAAAAGAGGCGCGGGATCCCCTTTACAGTTACCCGTCGTCCCTCTATGAGGTTTGAGAATACATTTAAAAAGTTAGGCCGATCAACCCGTGAAGTACGTGTGTCGGTGTATGATTGAGGCATAAGTTAAAAAAAAAGGTCACCTTCTTTTAGAACAATTGAATATTTATAGATAGTAGTTAAATTACACTGGGTAATACAATAAAAAAAAATAAAACGCCACGACACGAAAGGACGACTCAGTAAATGACAAGAGGAAAACCTTGACAATAAACCAAACAAGGCGGTAAAAGAATACTCTAAAGATAATAAAGCAAGTATTCCAGAAATAATAAGTACGGGCTAGGGTTACATAGAAGACACAGCGTAAAATATTACTAAGCCAGGTAAAGGTTAACAACAGCGAAAACAACGTTCGAGTAAACGACAGTCTGTGGCGAAATGGAATTCTTACGGCTTTCTTGTTAGCTGAGGCGTCGAAGGCTGGGTTGCTCGGTAGCGGCGGCCGTACAGGTGATGAGAACGATGCGTCGATCGCGAGCCCGGTGAAACACAAGGCGCTTTCCCGGAGCGGCCGCGAGAGAGGCCCGGAAGACTGAATCTTCCCAGAGCGCAATGGCGCGGCCGTGCTGCGGTCTGTCATTTTATACACTCGGCTTGCTGCGCAGTGCCCGCGTCAAGGACGCGCGGTCGCTGCCCCGCCGGCTTGTCGAATCCTGCTCAGAGGAGCAGCGAGGTCTCCTTAGTTTCGCTCTATTTCTGAGGCAGAAGCTCCCGCAACTTCCGCTGTATAATAGGTGAGGCATCTTTTGACAGCATGGTATAGTACAGGACTGAATAATAATACAGGTGTCATGGAAAAAATTGCGCTGTTTTTTTTTTCCATGAGGCCAACTCGCCCAGCAACAAACATCAATACAGTTGCCCATAAAATATCTGTTGAAAGAGTATAAGCGGCTAGCGGACGGCAGTAGATAAGAAGATTAGGAAGAAATCAAAAACTTCCATGCGTTGGGCACTTTCCTAATGCAAAAAAAAAAAAGAAAAATAAAGCCAACGCCTTCATTATATCTATCTTATGACAGGAGCGCCCACTACCAAGTCTCCCTGCTCTGCATGTCCTAATACAAAACTTTTCCGAGGGCGCTCACCTCTCCGTGCACCAAGAAACTACTTTCCCATATAGCGTGAACGGATACAGTTCATATCGACTTGCTGGTAGGGCTTTCAGACAGGACGTAATATGACAATGACGTCACTAACCTCCGAGAAAGTGTACAGATATATAGTTGTCGTCACACAAAGTAAACAGGTATGTACCAAACTCGCCGCTCTTTCCCGCGGGTAAAGATTGCAGCAGCGCAGCGTACGTAGGCTTCACTTGAGCATTTATCTGTGCTTTGTTGGTACTGAATATTGGGTCTCAGTGTGACCAAAAGCTCATTTTGTTGCGAATATTATGCGCAGTTTTTAACTCTTTCAAGAATATATATGCAATCGTTTATATATGAACGATGGTTTTGTGCACGTTCAAGCTCAATTTCTGCGCACTGGAATGCATCTCAGCGCCTAGAAAACAGTTTGGAAACAGCTTTAGATTTGAGTATAGCTTGCTTTTTTAAGCAGGCGCATGAGTAATGTTTATCTGCAGCATGTATGCATGGCAGCCGCTGAGAGATAGAAAAATGCCATTGAGCTCGCGTCAGGCGGTGCGGAGAAACTAGCTTCAATCGCTGCTTCGGCTGCGGATTTTCTTGATCGAAGTATAGTAGCGAATAGTCGGAAAACGACATTGGAAGCCCAGATTTTAGTTCGGATATTTATGCATCTGCACAGCCTCCTGGAGCTTTAGCTTGGGGCCGAAGGAGTGTCCTCTCGCTTTTGAATGAGTACGCTTGACCGCTATGCATGTTCTCTCCGTTTTATCTCTGCTTGGTAAGGTTTGCCCAACCTATGGCACACGATCCGCAACCTTACACGGTATAACGTCTGAGTGCCTTGATCATATTTCATTTTTTCCTCGACGCAAGCGATGCAATCTTTTCGACGAAACACAAATAAACATTCTTGTACACGGAAACCAAGGCATGCTAGTTTCGATGAGCGCTGGAATTCGAAGCGACAGCATGGACATTGAGGTGATTCCCAGGTTGAAGCTCTGTTGAAATTGGGGAAGCATTTACAGTGATGTGCTTCCTTAACAGATTTTAGTGAAGTGCATATTTACGTGAACGAGAATTCACACAGGGAGACGCAGATGGGAGCCATGCAGTCGTACAGCATACAGTCGTAACCCCGGCAGCACGAACCCTTTGTAATGTCCGGTTCGACATAATACCAACGCATTGCCAACACAATACCACTATTCGGTAGACGGTACATGACCCATGGGAAGCTACGCACCACATGTGACAGCCAGATATAAATCCGGCTTAACGGCAGTACGGACATGCGTTGGTAGCACATCGGTGTAGTTTAGCTGACTCGATTGTGCTTAAAGGGTCCCAAATCTCCCGAGGGGTTGGATTGCGCAATATACCTCCTAGCGCAAATGCGCCCTGCCTGAGCAGTCTGCTGTGTCATGTATTGTTGTGACATTTCACAATTCACCGACCAGTCAATGCCAGACCATGTCCTCCGCCAGCGTGGAAACACACTCCTCGAACTGAAAAAAAAAATAAAAGTGTTACCTGCCAAAGACGTGGCTTTTATTTTTTCCCCACAGCGCTGATGCCGACAACAGCAAATCAGGGTTTTCTCAAGGACGGGTCCATTAACGCCATCGCGTTTAAAATTTCAGGAAAGCAGAAACCACAAGTATGTGCTCTGAGGAAAACAAGAGCGTGTTGAAAACGAGAGTTTTCAGCAGTTTAGCAAGGTTGTAATGAGAACTGAGCGCCTTCACTATGAACTTCATCACATAACGTTTTAGGTCTCTGATATGCTTTCGCTTGAATGCATTTGTTTAATGGAATTAGACAAACTGGCGCGGTAGCCAGATTCTAGGGTATCTGAAATAGGTATGGCAAGACAGTGCATCCCAGCACAAAGCAGTTCAAAGGAAAGGCAACACGGTGTTATCGGCCCAGTCCTGGATGGCTTTCTCTTTGTCCTGCTTTACCCATGCAATACACTGCAATACCTAGCCTTGCATTTGGCAACCTGTTGTCCTGCCTTTCTCTGACTGCGATGTACTATGTGCTCATGTTTCTCTGCCTTGCATTTTCCTGGCCTTCCTTTGGTTTGCTAGGCCTGTATTCCTCTGCCTTTGTTTTGCTCCCTGCGTGTCTTTGCTTCCTGCGCTCAATTCCAAAAATGAAGTGATTCCTTGTTTCCTCATCGTTCTACCCTTGTTCATCAAGGTTCCCCAGGTTTTGAGACGGCTCGTTAACGTGTTTTCACCGCCTTCATATTGGCCATGCCCTAGCTGCATAAAGGGAATAGCAAAGAGCTCATAACTCGAGTCAAAACTCCAGTCAATTACATTCTTGTGGAAATCGAGAAGAAATGGACGTGGGCAGGGGATGCAATGCGAAGAGAACATAAGCGATGATAGCTAAGTGTAACACATTTTATTCCAAGGGAGGGGAAGCGCATTGCAGTGGAAAGCAGAAAGTTAGGAGCCGGACAGTAGGTGGAGGAGTTTAAGGAGTTCGCAGGGGTCAAGTGGATGCAGCTGGCAAATTACCGGGTTAGTTGGAGCAATATATGGGAGATGCCTTCGCCCTGCAGTGGGTAAAATCAAGGTAGTGGTGGTAGTGGTTATCTATTGTATATACAAAAGGAAAGATAAGATGTTTGCCAGCCCCGGTATCTGCTATCTGATATCTGAAGCACCTGAACTGGGGCGGCGGAAATAAAGGGATAGCGAGGAAAAGGTAGAGGAAATGAAAGAGATGAGCGATAGGGAGAAAGAAAAGGGTAAAAATAAAAGAAATATATACACTATGGTACAGTATACATTAGTTTGCTTGAGGCAAGGTAAAATCAAGCTGATGATGAAAGATGCAAAAGAGGCTTCACAGAAACTCATACGGTGTGTACGCTGGGTTAAAGATTTACCCTAGAGAATTTTTGTATTGCTTGTTAGAAGAGGCAAGGCGGAGATAAAAACTTTATTTGAAAAAAAAAAAGGGGAGAGGGGGGAGGGCAGTGAGTGGAGCCTTAATTTCAAGACCCCATGTGGCCTGTGCCGCCGCTCTGGCCTGGACTGGCCTCACACTACGCCTCCGAATGGTGTTCGACAAGGTAAGTTGTTGGGCGAGTTGGTGACGATGTTCCATATCTACAGCGCGATAAACGGGACAAGACAGGAAGCATATAACGACAAACACAGCGCTGACTGACGACTGATTTTTTATTGCTTGTCCAGCCGGTATATATACCCCACTGGAAGGCAGAGATCGAAATCAAGGCACACAGATCATGAGTACACATAAATTCATACTACTACAGGGTCGCATCAACATTCGCATTCGAGATAAGCTGTTTCTTTTTTTGATAAGGCCACAGATGGGGCGCTTATCCGAGAACCTCACTATCATTTGGGTTTCCACCACCTCCCTTGTCAACTGATCACGATTACTTCCTAATATTATACACTCATTGTACAAATGTTGGCAGGCACTCCTATCGTCACCTTCGTCATCTTCCTTGCAGCTGCTGCAGTGCTTAGCTACGTAACCGGTAATAGGGACATGCGTAGTGTTATAACATATTTATTTTAATCTTTCGTTAAGACATCGGCCAGTATGACCGATGTAACGCTTCCCACATGATAGCGGCAGGGAATAGATCACACCTTCCTGGCACTTTGGTGTGTATTTATGTCTACGTGTTTGGGGCCCGTGAGCCCCATGTGATACGGTAGGCGGTGGGCCGGTCGTTGCACCAAGGGGATGTGTCTCTGTAGCGTTCTGGGAAAATGATGCTGTATTGATGTAGGTTGGGAAAATTGTTTGCCTGGAGCTGTCTCCACTCCCGCGTTTCCTGTGCACTTAGCCCCTTGTGTGGAGGGGGGTTGTTCGCGTAGTTACTTAAATCGTGCGTCGTAAGCCGCGGGGGCAGGAGGGCTGTCAGTGAGATCGGGGATGGCGGCCGCTCGGTTTGTGTGACCTCGAGCTAGCCTGTCTGCGACATCATTACTTTACAACCCGGAGTGCCCCGGGTCCCAAGTTGTCTGATGTTTGAGCAATTAATTTGCAGCCAATAGATTAGTTTGTGAAGTGAGCTAGTTTTGTAGGTATTCTGCCCGCAAGAAGGAGCCGACACGCCGCTTGTGAGTCAGTTATTACGAGAAGCTCTCGGTTTGTCGCGCCTAAGGCCAGCACGATCGCCGCAACATCCGCTTTTGTAACAGTACAGTGCGGAATGGAGATGCTGGAGACTCCTGTGTAAGAAGAGTTCAACACCACAACAGCTGCTGCGGTCGATGTATGCGTGTGCGCAGAGGCATTCACATAGACAGTTTTCGGACTGCGTTCCAATGTGCGCTTAAGGTAATTCACTCGGGCGTGTCTGCTGCCTTCGTTGTGGACTGGAGACATGTTCTTTGGGAGCGGGGCCACATGTACTCTTGCCCGGCATGAAACAGGAATATTATTTGTTTACTGGATGGCTTGTAGGTGGGCCGGATAGCCAACGTGCTCTAGAATGAGCCGACCTGTCTCAGTTGACAGAAGGCATTCCCTCTGGGACAGGAGGACAGCCTCTTGAACCTCTTGAACCTCTTCAAATGGGCTGTGCAGTCCAAGAGCTTCCAATGTGACGTTGGAGGTGTATGGTGGGAGGCCTAACACGTTTTTGTAAGCTGCACGTATCATTGTATTGACTTTGTTGAGATCTCTTCGGAGCACGGTGAGGTAGGGGAGTCCATAGGAGAAGCGACTGATGACAAGCGCCTGTACCAGACGGATCGCGTCTTCTTCCCGCATGCCTTTTCTGTTTCTGGCCACCCGGAGGATCATTTTAGAGATTTGCTGTGTTGTAGTCTTGAGGAGGTAGAGCACGTGGTCTACTTTCCTATCGCTCTGGAGCCAGAGACCCAGAATCCGGATGAGTGGTACTTCCCGGATTGGGACCCCATGGAGGAGGATGTTAAAATTGCCCGGTGATGTGTAGTAGTATCCATGTATGCGGATGACTTCCGATTTCTCGGCATCGCCTCTGTTTCCCAACCCAATAAAATAATAAAAATCAACCAGTAGTTCGCCTGTTGTAACCTTGGGTTTGATGGTGCCGCGCAGAATTTTTACATTGAAATTTTCATAAATTATCTTCTTCGAAAGCCGTTAAAAAAGTGCTTACAAAATTCCCATGAACGCTTCGAATCGCCGCCTCTGCTGCCTTAGAAATGTGCCGACCACTTATCTGCGGCTTGCCGGTCTCCGCAGAGGATTTACCAGACTCCTTCCGCATTGCATTAGTATAGAAGGGCGCCGTTGGCTTCGCTCCACGGAGCCATTGAAACGATAGTGTGTGTATTTATATAAGAGCGTCACGAGGAAGCGTTGCGATCCTCAGTGAAAGAGGATATACGTGAGATAGCGAGAGTGAAGAAAGGAAGACAAAAAGGAAAAAAGATAAAATATGGCTCTAGCATGTTTTACATATGCCCGGCAGGGTGGCCTTTTAGGGCAAAGATCAGAGCCTCCCTACTCCCATCTCCTTTCCACTTCTGGCGTACGTATGAGCACCACAGATCATCGCTCATGATTTCAATGCGTGTAAGTATACTCTCTTGAATCTATCGCTTCATCATGTCTAGTAAAGAAAGAGCGGCGAACGTTGCTCGTTGGTTGACGTATCAGGACGTATCAATGCATTCTCTTCATCGCGGAAGTTGATTAGCGGATTATTCCGTCGGCAACGAGTATTCTTGCCCAAACACTGACGCGAAGTCGTGTAATATGTAGCACAGTTGCCATGGTGGTCTCCAAATGCAGAGAAATATATCAGCTGCTGAGCTCCTACAAAGAGATTGCCGCGTGAGTGTGTCTGTATGTAGTGCTTTCCAAGGACACCCTTGCAAATGCATCATTCAACATACCTTGCTTCCACGCCTTTGAAGCCTGCTTGCGACCATTTGGACGATGTCCAGAGATGGCGCATAGAATACAATTAGAATATAAGCTAGCGATGGCAGCGACCTGCGTGCCGCCAAATACGGCGCTGGCTTAAGGCGGTATACATGCTAAATATATGCGAGAATGCAGCGCATATATAGGAGTGCCACATGTCGGTCAGGCTCGTTTATATAATGGTTAATGATAACGAGTGTTTAGGGACTCTCGTTTGTTATTTTCTAAACACTGCGACCATGCATATATCGTTTTCTATGCGATTTTTTTCCCTCCTCGATGCGTCACTGCACGCGCTGGAGATTGTCTAAAACGGGTCGTGAGCCCTGCCGTTTCTCCAAACGTCAGTGCCCACGCATATGCGACGGAGAACTCAACTGTCATTCTGCGCGCATCTAAGACAATGTTTGTTTTGTACCTAATTAGGCTTCGAGTAAAGGAAATGACGAAGACTAATGCATTTGTACAAAGCCGGAATATCCATTTCGAGCATATAAAATCATGGGCACCGCTCTTGACTTCCACTCATTGTTTTCATAACGCTGCGGTGATTATCTAATGACATGAACGCTCAGCATTTGGATGTGCTTCTCGCGCCCAGTAATGACAGCAATTATGACAGCACTGCAAGCCATCTTTGCACTCCTGTTACACACCGTGCTGTATAATTCAACCTGAGCATTTTAGAAATGTGGCCGCCATGATAAGCAAATAAACCTGAGAACTTGTGCTCAGCATTTAGAGCATACTGGAAAGACGTCACAGCACAGCAAAGCCACAGTGACATAATCATGACCACTGAGACAAGCTAATATTATACATATATATATATATATATATATATATATATATATATATACATACGGACAGCCGTTATAGAATGCAGTCTTTCTGTCTCCGTTGGCACCAATCCCAGACTAATTTCTTACACAGCTGCCTCTTCCTATATTGGAGGAAAATGGGCTGGCAGGATGTCGTCAGCGTAGAGGCGGGCAGTCAATGAAAAAATGAAGCGTCGGCGCGCTATGGCGACTGCATGTTAATCTCATCGCCTCTTTACAGGCCTGCGGATTATTGGGAAAGACGCATGGTGTCGTCCAGGAAAAAAAGTGTCGACGCAAGGCGCAAGCTGGTGCTCATTCCGCTCTTTTCTCTCATTTATATAGTCTCGTTCCGATATTTGGAGCGGGCTTGGGTCGCTACCATCGCAGCGTGTAATCAAGAAAGAAAAAAAGGCGGCAGCTACTTAACCGTGGTTGAACCGAGTTGAGACGACCGATATCTCAGTTTTACGTGGATTTGCGCGCATTAGATTTTTTTTTTTATTCTACACGTCGAGACCTTTTACAGAATGTATATGGCTTGACGTTGTGGTGCAAATTTCAATGTTTGATCACAATTAACAATTTTACGGTAGGTAATTGGACCTAAAACTAATGTAGTGCGATTTATTCGACGTAAGCTATCCAACGATATGTGACGGTGTTGTAGCATCAAGCTCTATTGTTAATCAGTGTTCACTATTTAAATATAAGTAATTAGGACGTATACTTAGCAGTGCTCAATTATACTCGACATAATAATGTAACGTCCAACGATGTAACATTTGTGTTGCTATGGCTAACTAACTCGAAAGTTTAAGATTGACGCTGACCTGAAGGTCAAACAGACGTACGTTCACCGATGATCGACTTTTGCATTGCGTATAGACCTGCCACCACAAAACAAAGAGAAGCACAGTCCTGTGTCTCTCTCAGGTTTCTGTCTTTTTTTTTTTTTTTGCGTTTCAGGCTTTGCCAAATAAGTAAACTGTAACAATTAGCCGAATAATAAGCCCTGCTCATAGAATTTACATTGATCACAGGAACCATCCTCAGAAATATGGCTTCATTGTGAATACATCTGGCATGTTGCTGCACCCATATACGGCCCAATAGAGATAGTCGTTTCTTTGCGGTTTAGACGGATTGTGGACAAAGGAAGGTGAAAATGTGGCCATTGAATGCATTCCTTCATTTATTAAATATATCATATCGCGGAAGAGGGTAGTTCTTTGTTCTCTCCTATATTTTACTCAAACATTTTCTTCAACACTTTTCAGCTCGCACGCCTTCATTTTCATATGAAAGAAACCTTCTGGTTGGAAAAATGGATGCCACGTTGATCGAATATTTAGAGGAATCACCCAAGGTAGAGTAGATTTGTAATAAGGGAGTAATTGTGAAAGGAAGTAAAGTAACCCCGTTGGTAGAGCAACTGCCCCGGAAAGGCGGTGGTCCTGGGTTCGATCCCCGGACCAGGACGAATTTTTCTTTAGCTACGAATTTCTGAGAAAGCTGTTAAGGTTTCCTTTGTAGTCGTTGGCTGCACTTGGGTGGATGACAAGGAGTAATCACTCCCTTAATACCTTCCTCGTGGTGGAGCAATGTCTGGTTCCCAATAAATATATACATGTGTTTCGAGAGGTTATCAAAGCAGCTGAACAGTTGAGAAGAGCGCGATTTCTGCACGCACATATAGTGATATGATGTTTTTTTAGTTTTTTTTTAATCTGAAATAACGTCCCCGCTATTTACAGCAGGGAAGGACGATTTGTGTTCGGCGCGAGGCTTAGTATGTTGACAGCGTCTTTGGTGAGCGCAGTATATGCGAAAAGTACGCTGCCACTGTTGGGACAGCACAAAAAAGTCCGTCACGCATACTGAAAAAACCGTTGAGCGTTGAAGTCGAAAGTTGAAAGTTTATTTTTGGATCAAAAACATCGTACAAGAATATACAGCGAGAGGTCCTATGGTACAAGACAAGTAATCCAAACACTGCAGCAGCGACGACGCATGCAGCGCGTATGACAAAAAATCGTCGCGTTTTTTCGAAGTCCCAGTACAATTGAGCATATGTCTTTTTTTTTTTTTTACTTCTTTTAGAATCCACTTGTGTCAGAGGTAGATCTGGCGGATCTATGCAACAAGGGCATTCGTGCAGACATGCATATAAGCACTTTATGCACGCGCACATGGCGAGTCAGCCAGACACGCAAAAAAACATCACACGGAAAAACAAAAAACAATCGCTGCCACTGCAAATAAGTGCGAATGCGGACAAGAACACGAATGAGGGAGGCTATATGTGTGCGGGCGTGTGCTCGTACAGGACGAGTAAGTCATCATAAAAATACTCCGATCGATATAAAATAATAAAAAGAAACGTTTTCAAGAACTCACTTTTTGGTCATCTCCCGGGAACACTTAAAGGGACACTGCAGCACTTTTCGCAAAAGTTGGGCTTTAAGCAGAAAGCCATAGTTTGTCATGCTGCAAACTCGGATATCAGATTAAAATTAGGCAGAAGAAAGCAGATATAGCCTTTTTTCAGCAGAAATACACAGCCCGCGCGACGGGGCTCACCGCGGATAGCGCCGCCGCCCGTGATTGGCCAAGACGTCGCGTGACGACATTCTGAGGAGCGGGGAGGCTGCCGATGCGGCTCCTTCGCTGCGCTGGGTTGATCGCAGCTCTCTGCGGCTTTGTGAATGTCATTATGGCATGCCATTTCCACACGAATGACCATCGGGATTTTTACCGAATGTATCCGTACCAGATACGCCCACAATCGCCCACGCAGCACTTCCGTTGTGGGGAGCGTAGATCTGGCATGAAAACTTGCTTTGGTTACAGTTAGGCACTTAGTAAAGTAGTGTGCGTCGTTATTAGCAGAAACGACATGGCCCTCAGCGAAACCTCGGCCCGCATTTTCCTGGGAAGGAAGGGCAGCGAACAATGCCCTAGCCGACTACCTCCGTCTCGGGCCTCTCGCCCCGCCCGAAAGGTCATTGTGAAAAATGAACCCAAAGCTTGGTGTACCAAATCCTGCTTTGAATGCCAGTCGTGGTACCTTGGGGAAACGAAGAATGCTATAGAAAGGGTGAAACAGTACACAGCTACCACCAGACAAATGAACAATAAGCGAAGCGCGGTTGCGGAGCTCTGCAATGCATACGATGCATTGACGGGGACATTGTGCTGGAGACCAAGTCAAATGCGCGCAACATGCTGTTTGAGTCATACGACATTCAGCAGACGTTGAAAGCCTTTCCTTTTTATCCTACTGTCACAATACACGTTTAGTGAATTGATGGCTGACGTATGTTGAAAGCCAAGCTGCAGCTCCTCCGCACCCATACCTTCATGAGAAAACCGTGTTCCGAAATGTGTTTTCTTACAAGAGCTTCGTCGTTTTCATTTACAACTTTATGTGCATCCCCAAACAAGACAGTGAAATGATGAGGGAGCAACGGGTGCAAATTCGCAAGGCCATGCATATGAACAACTTCGATGATTGATTGCTTGGATGCACCGAAGGAAACCTCGCTCTTTGCGCTCCTTACATGAATGCGCCTATATCCAGCTGAGCGGTACAATCCTTATCTTCTAATAATGCTCCCTTAAGGGTTCCACGAACATATCAGGCAAGTGCCGTGCTGGAAAAGATCTCGCAGTCTTCCCAACCTAGCTTCGACACAGCAGTGCTAGTTCGCAAAAATCATCAGCGCGTGCTACTGATGAGTTGTCCATGTTTAGCACATAAGCCGTTGCGCAAAACTCTTGCGCAAAAAAAACAAAAAAAAAAGAAAAAAAAAAACGAGACACGCGAATACAACCATGCACCGATGCTGTCTGACCGTCCCATCTTGAGATTGCAGTCAGTGAACGGATCGCAAATGACGGTCCCGACTGTTTTGTACAAGGAAACAGAAGGAACCGCGTCATGGTTCAGCCATGCCTTTTTGTCAAAGCCCTATAGAAATCGCATTAGAAACAAACTGCATGTAGTCACAGTTACGAAAATGCTTCGAGTAGAATGTTTCCTTTAGTCGGCTTGAATTTATCTCTCTTCTTAGCAACTCCGCATTGCGCAGCGTGCTTTTTACAGCTGTTCGTGCATCCGAACACATGCAGAGCTGTGTTGTATCAGGTGCACAACACTAAGTCGACGTGTTTTGTACGTCCGCAACGCGCGCAAAACGAGGAAAAGCGCACGCCGAAAACCCCCTCTGTTGGCTCTGAATGCCTCCGTCTCCTCGCGTTGACGTCACGACGGACGGAGAAGCGAGGTTTCTCCCTCCGCTTTCCTCCTCTGTAGCTGTGGCGCGGGGCGCGGGAAATTTGAATCGCGCGCTTTCAGTCGTCAATTGCGCATGTGTTTTATGCATAATCGAAAAAACAACTTCCCAGGCATGATCAACAAATAATCTACTTCAAAAGCCTATAGTTTTGATACATTTGAAAACCGCTGCAGTGTTCTTCTAAGTTTCGCATTGCCTAACTACTGCAGGTCCAATTTCATTCAAGCTGAACAAATAAAGAGTGGCTTTGGTTCGGTGAGTACATACTGTCGTGGAAGAGCCGCCTAACTGGCTACCGGCCATATCTCTATGTTTGTGTGTGTCTCCCGAAATTTTTACATTTGTAATGGTTAGAAACTACTGGCGTATGGCGAGCTCGAATTATGCAGCCCGCTGATTTGAGGCATGAGTTGTTTCAGTTTTTTCTTCTGGTAAGCTTTCTATAGCATAAACAAAAATGAAATCCTTGATGGCATATGCGCAGCTGGCCAGTATTGCAATCCGAACATTCTGGGTTCGACTCCCACCTCACCTAAACTAACTCAATATCTTCTCAGTTGCATTCCTTCGGTAACAGGAACCTACTTCAGGAAAGAATTTGAATCTATCATTATTGCGAAAGCATTAGTGGGCCATTCTGGCACCGTAAGTGTCCGCAAAATGTGTCGCCGGAAGTCGGTTTCCCTCGTAACATCATCTCAGTGACGTCGTCAGTTAATGACGGGGTGAGAGTTCAGAGTCCTGGTATAAAAAAGTGCTGTACACATGGCAGTGTCAAGTCATGTGAGTCCCGGGTCATTACACAAGAAGTACTGAGTCATAGGCCATGATGTAGAAAGGCGTCGACTAGAAGCCACCGGCGTCGCGCCAACGCTAACACTTTCGAACTCTTCTCTCTAATTTTATTTTTAAATTACCGAAAAACAAACGTGGGAGAGAAAAGCTAGACGCAAACACGAGCGTTGAATCCTTGTACGGGAGGCCGGTTCACGCACCAAGTTCCGGAGCGCAAACTACCAACGCCATTCACGCTCTGTCGCCGGTGAAGCGGTTTCGCGCTCTCTTCAGCCCTTCGAGTCCGCTGGCGCTGCTTAAGTTGCAGGCTGGATGAAATGGCAGTGTTCATCCATAAATTAAGTAGGCGTTCACACAGAGGCATCAGCTTGAATGGTTTGAGGAAGCTCATACTAGTTTCAGTCATATAAAAAAAATCTTGCAGAAAAACCAGTAATTCATATATTCGATGGCAGCCTTCCCATTGTGGTAACTACTGATGCATCAGATGTCGGACTCGGAACAGTGTTTCAACAGATGAATGTAACCAGCTGGTTACTGTTACTTTTGCTTCGAGAACATTGTTTCCTGCCGAGCGCAAGTATTCTGCTGGTGAACGCGAGGCGCTTGCGTGTTTGTTTGCTTGTGAGAAGTGGCATGTGTACGTGTGGGGCCGGAAATTCATCGTATACGAACTGACCATCAAGCGTCAACTACATTGCTGTCAGCTGGTTCAGCGGGACGACGCCCGCTACGCATTTCAAGATGGTGTGCTCGACTCTTATATTACAATTTTAACCGTACAGTACTGCAAAGGGTCAGAATGTCGTAGCGGATGCTTTGTCTAGGTTACCTCTTCAAATTTTTGCAGCTGAACAGCTTGAGGAGGAAATTGTCTCCCTAGATACTCCATGCCTCTGTAAGGCTGACTTACAGGCAGCTACCTCTCAGGACACTTCCTTGCAGCAGGTTGTCAAGTTCATTGCAGATGGGTGGCCCATGAAGAAGGCTCTACCTCCTGAATTAGTGCCTTATTTTGCAGTTAAGGATGAACTCTCGTACGTGGATGGTCTAGTCTTTCGCGACGAACGTGTTACAATTCCAGTATCTTTAAGAAACAGGCTGGTACAGCTGGCGCATGAAAATCACCCAGGAATAGTCAGAACTAAACAACAACTCAGAGAGAGGTACTGGTGGCCTTTCTTAGACAAACAAGTCGAAAATGCGGTCTGAAGTTGTTACATTTGCCAGGCCGCCGACAAGTCGGCTAAACCGGTCTCTGCTCCGCTCCAACCGGTTCCCTTTCCCGAATCTGCTTGGGAAAAGTTGGGCATGGATGTAGTTGGTTCCTTGCCCCATGCTCCACCAGACAGCAAATTTGCCATTACATTAGTTGATTATTATTCTAAGTTGCCTGAAGTTTGTTTCGCTAGCGAGGTAACTTCTGACGCTATCATAACTTTTCTTTCTGCAGTTTTCAGCCGCGAGGGTTTTCCCCAAAGCATTGTAACTGACAATGGTCCACAGTTCAAATCTCAGCAGTTCGAGACCTTCCTGGCAGAAAGGGGAATCAAGCACTTGTGTTCATCTAACTATTATCCACAGGCTGATGGGCAGGTAGAACGATTCAACAGAATGCTAAAGGAGCAAATTCAGCTTGCTAAACTCGACCAACGGCCATTGAAGAGAGCCATCACAGAGTATTTAGGTGCCTACAGGGTGACAGCACAAGCAACTACAGGGATATCTCCAGGAAGGCTTTCACATAACCGTCAACCTCGCTCCTCCGTTGACATAACTGATCTTCAACCACCTCCTTCCAACTCCCCTTGTAGTCCTAATCTGAGAGTTAATGTATGCCGTAAACAGCAGTTAATGAAGCAACACATGGATGCAAAGAGGGGAGCAAAGCCTTCATGCATACCAATTGGAAGTAGGGTAAGGGTGCGCTTACCAGGTAAACGTCTTAAGTACCGAGGCCCCTTCACAGTGCTCTCCAGCGTATCGCGTGACGCATTTAGGTTGAGTGACGGAAATATTTGGAATGCTTCCAAATTATTCCTCGTACATGCAGAAAACAACTATGATGATAACCAGTCCACATCATCCCCAGACAATTCACCTTTGTTACAGCAGAGAGCTCAATTCCCTTCGTATGAGATTCCTACCTTGGTCGCGATTCCCATTCCCGCAGAGCAATCATCTCCAGCTGAAGTGCCCAGTCAAAATGAAGTTCCTCTGCCTTAGCGGTCCAAAAGGCGGCGGCAAAAACGGCGCCACCTGGAGGATTTTGTTCTATGACGTTATGCATTTTCACTTTTCCGCATTGGCTCATATGTTGATTTTTTTTTTTCGTTGTGCAGTGCTTATGCCGTGCCGATGTGTTAATTCTACTTGCTCCTCCGGAGTTGCTTGTTAACACGGATCACCCCGTTTAGGAGGACACCCTGTTAACTATATTTCTTAAAGTGTATATGTTTGAAGCGGTAACATTTTGTTAGTACAAAGATTACACCTGTTCATTTTTTTTTTCAGTTGCGCATACAGTTCACTATTTTATTTCAATGTTCTTATTGAGCTTTTGTGGTGCTTGCAGGTGTATAATTTGTTGTTTTAGGATAGCGCCTGTTACTTTCCACTACTCGGTAGGCGTTTCATGTGTTATGTGCCAATGTGTTTCTTGTGCAGGGGGGAGGAGAGCGCGATTGGGATTGAATAGTCAATTCATTTTTTTTTTTGCTATTGGTTACCCTAACCTTTGTGGAAAAAAAATACTGTTGTGGTTTGTCAAGGACCTGCCACTCCCCTTTTGTTGCTGTTTTTTTTTAAAGGGGGGATGACGTGGTATCGTCCTTTTGGTTTCGGTTTCGAAACCAAGGTTTGCGCAGTGGTGGCGCCACCGTACTCTTTCTCCCGTCCTACACCCTCTCTCATGAATTAAAGCCTCAGTCTGCGTTTGGCTGTCGTGGAGTACGGCTGTCTGTTTCTTCCTGCACGCCGCCGTTCGGCAGGCCACGTGGCCTCCATGGCAGCCACGCCGACACAACAATGACGAAGCTATTTCGACGTGCGGATACCAACATGTCTGAAGACAGAAAGCTGTGCCACCTGATGCGTGGAGTTAAAGAACAGCTTTTTGCTGGTCTTGTGCGTAGCCCACCAACTACAGTTACCTCATTTTTAACAGAGGCGGTCACGATGGAAAAGATCCTGCACCAGCGCTCGGCTGTCTACGACAGCCCAATCCTCGCTACGACTTCTGCCGAGTCTCTTACAGTTGCTGTGAGCAATACCGACCACCTCCGAGATCTTATTCGTGCAATTGTACGCAAGGAACTGCAGAAGGTTTGTGGCACGTTCCAACCCAGGGGTGATTCTCTCGCACATATAATCCGCGAAGAGATTCCGCAAGTCACTCTGCGTGTTGCTGAAGCTCAAAGTACCCATGTTCCTGATTATCCTAGTCCGACTTATGCTGACATTCTCCGACGCCCAGTTCCAGTCCAAGCCCCGTTGTCTACATTACCACCAACCCAGTGCATGCCCGTCCAGCAGCCAACGCAATACATTCCTATACAGCAACCAACGCGGTAAGTGCGGCCACCGCGGTCACACATACGACGAAAGGACGTCTGGCGGGCCCCTGGAAGCCGCCGCCTTTGCTACCTGAAACCGCCAGGTGGCATCATTCATTTATAAAGTGACATCATTCTTTCAATTCAGCGCAGTTCTTCTACTTCCGAAATTACGTAAGAAAATTGTTTGAAGCGGGCTTCGCTGCTTATTAGTGCATATACAGTTTCTTCTTCGTCTTCTTGTTATTATTGCAGGATTCGATACAATACGGGGGAAAAAAAAGAACGGCGCACAAAACATGGAGATGGATCGCGGCTGCTATTTTGGAGCTTCTAAAGCTCATTTAGTAGGACATCGTTGTTCGGTAGAAATCGAAGCAAGGTGTGGCCGACATGCCAACATGTATACACCGATCGCAGCAATGAAGAATCTTTGCTGTCAGATTGGTAGGCAACTACGCATCTCCACGTATAGGTATCGTTTTCTTCCCGCGAGATCCTTCTGGGAAAATGTCTTCCTTGGAATAACAGCGCAGTCTTACATTTCACGCGCGGATGTCAGAAGCGAAAATGTAATGAAAGGAAAGACAAAAATGGTACGCCATGGAAGAGGGCAAAAACCTGGACATGTTGGTAAAAGTTCATAATGGATGGTAGAGCGCAAAAAGACGAACGCGCTGAAGAAAGGCCACGCACGACAAGCGCTTACTAGCAACAAAGGCATTTTATTCCACGCTCATAGAAAGAAAATGAAAAACGCTAAGGAACAAGACAGAAATGATGATTCTTCTTAACCTCATCCACCCACTTAACTATGCTGCTATATATTACTATATTACTTTATAGTACTGTTACTATCTAGAAACACGAATACTTTCCCTAAAAACATGCAGAATAGAGGGTTCGCTGACACAGCCCCTAGTTTTGGGAATATGGTACGCTTCCACGAACTCTCTTGTCCGTTCCTGGTTGCACCGTTGCCACCCTCTTCAGAGTTGTTCGTGACCTCGTGTAGTATACGCTAAGCTCGCGAGGCTTCATAGTGAGCCTCGACCAAGAGAAAGCCTTCGATCGGCTGAGCGCTCGTGTTGTTCGGTCTTCTCGTGTGTCTTGTCTGTTTTGCGCTACAATATCGCTATGTTCATGCGCCAACAAGCCCCAAAAGCTACGCTTTTGACCTGATGACAGCCCAGGAACAGATACTTTTACGGATGACGTCGCGCTTTTACTCCGTGACGCAGACAGCTTCGTGGGCTTTTGGCAAGTATATGCCGAGTGCACCCGAATATCCGTGGCCGCCTCAACGAGGCAAAACGGGCTGCAAGTCAGCGTGCTAGAGCAACTATTAGCTACGTCGATCATGCTGATAACTTGGGCGTCATACTCTCAGCAAGCGATGTAACACCTCGCACGTGGCAGCAAATTGTAACCAGCTGCCGCGGTCAGAGCGCTGCTGTTTTAAGCGCGGGAGCGGGCCTGCTTACTTTAAAAATGTGCTTTGCAGGAAGCCATGATTCGTGGTCCGTATTGTTCTGCCGCCCTCTTCGGCGGCTCGTACTCTGAACTCTTATATTTGGCTGCTTTTGGAAGTGCAAGATGGAGCTTGCATCTCGCGACCGTCTATACGCCTTGCGCGAGGCCGTGATGGTGCCCATGCCTCGCAACGTTTTGTCGTCTGCTGTGCACGAAATGGGCGCGCACGCTCGTATACAATATGGGATACGTGGGCCGGCCTCTAGTTTTGTAAAGCCTTTTTTCCTCGTCAACAGCAGTCCGGCTCCTATGCCTTTCTACGTTACGGTGGCACGAATATTTACTCAGAGACAGCCATCCCCAATGAGGTGTGGAAAGACACGACAGTGTCGCGATTGTGCGAGACACTCTCGCTGATTTGGCTACAACCTGGGGCTCACTCGGTTGTTTTCTCAAGTTCAGCATGGAAAGGAATCTGTGCCCTGACCTGCCCGATGCGGTAAAAGATCTCCGCTGAAGCACCACATGGGGAGTCCTTCCCATAAAAGAGCGACCGAGAAGCTGGAGGGTTGTATACTTGAGGACAAATGTATGCACTGTGGGTCGCCAGAGACGAATAAGATATGGTGGAAGAAGGTGTAGTGGCGCGCACGCACAATCACTTGGCTGCGCGGTCGTTCTTTGCCGCGGGCAAGGGGTGCATTTGAGCGGCTCCTAAAGTTCACGATGGCTCTCGTCCTTTGGGAAAACCACACAGGTGCAGACATCGCTTCGTTTTACGCAATCTTGCCCGACCAAGCTGGCATTGTTAATATGATGCTTCCTCGATGTACAACTTTTCGTTCGTATACAGGAAGCGTTTTTCAGGCGGTGGTGAATGCACCCCATACGCATTACCCCCCCCCCCCCCCCAAAAAAAAAAAAAAAAAAAAAAAAGGTGGCCTTCGATTGGAACGCATTTCAGAATCACAGGCACATCCACGCGAGGACACTCGCGCGTCACCAGTGGCGTATAAACCGTTTTATCATGGGCGCTGCCATTTTGTGTATGTGGCGCCATCTAGCGGCAGAGTTGTGAGCAACCGCCATGCTGGTATGTGGGGCCCCATCCGCGGAACAGGCGACAAGTAGCGCAAATCGGCATTTTGGAGCTTTCGCGTGCAATATTTTGCTTTCTGAAAGTACCTAGCTGAAAGAAAAAGAAATTTTCAGTAGCAGCGAAGCTATTCGGTCAGAAATGACAGAAAATTATGCTCCTGATAAGGTTGACTGAAGGCTACAAGCCTGATTACAATTAGTGTGTACCTTTGATGTGAGAGAGCCGGCGGCGCACCACTGGCCGCGAGGGCAGCTTTCGATCTATTTTTTATTCTTAAATGATTTCTAGAAACGGCTTACAGTAACAATTTGAGGAAAAAAAGCAAGCGAATGTAGCCGTTTCATGTCACGTTTAGGAGCAATGCTAATCGCGCTACATTTGTTGGGTCAACCGATCATTCATATACTCTTTACTGCTTGAGCGGCTACTGCGGAAGTTCCCACACCTCCACAGGGGTTCTATTCTTAAGTATCCATTATCCATTTCGGATCCATTTAATCTACCCTGACTACTTTTGTTGGGTGACAATCAGGCAGTGTTTTCAAGCGTCCACTACCAGGCAATCGGATTTCAGCATTGTCTACATGACTCAGCCGCCTGTTTGCCGGTATGTGCGGGGAGTGGCGATGACTTGTCAATGGTGGGAGCTGCTATCCTGCAATTTCTCTGACTGGGCGTTAGTTAAAATGGGCAATTGATACCTTTGAAATGGTGACCTTAAATTATGTCTCATAATGACCTCATCAAAAGTTGCTTTTGTCAACAATTATATAGTCCATTTTTCGTCGCAAGGTTGCTTACTGCAAGCAATCGCTGCTATTCCTATGATCATATTCCCCTTTATCATCGGCAGCAATGCATGTTTAAAAATATATATATATTGTAGCGCTGTTTAACTAAAGAAGTTGACAACCAATTTATTAGTATATCGTTGTCTTCAAGTGGGACAGGTTCTTTCATACTTGCATTAACCTCAGGTGACTAAATCGAAATAATTCTTCTTTACCTGGCAGCATCTCATAAATATTTGCCGCAAGGAATATCATCCGCTTGTTGCCCAAAGACTGCCGTTGTTGCAAAGGTATTCAGTTTTCCGGTCCCTACTCGACAAACATAGTGTTCTGAACTCGCACGAAAGGCTGCTAAAGCTAAACATTTTCGGTTGGGGCTTGAAATTCAGAAGCTGCTCGTCTTAGCCCAATTGAGTGAGTTGCAAGTGGAACAGTGTAGAGCGACACACGCGCATAGCACCGCTGTTAATCCTGTTAAAAATAAATCTTCTGGTAATAATCTCCTTTTGGTTATTTTTTTGTTAATGCAAGCAACTGAGTAAAAGAAAGATTGTGCTAACCGCGGCAGCTCTTAGCAGCTAAACTGCGGCCGGCGGAAATGAAACGATCAGGGAAATGAAGGAAAGAAAGGGGCGAAAGAAGAAAGAACAGGGAAAGAAAACACATTGCTCGCATCAGCTAATCGGCTTAGATACTTTGCGGCTATTCAAGACACTCTGTGTGCAAAAGACGTGTGCCCTTTCTCCGTAGAATGCCCTGCCGCCCCCGCTGCTATCCCCGCGTCCCCACATACCAGACAGGAGGAGCCGCGCAGCGCGTTCCGGTTTGAGGCTATTTTCCTCCTCGCCGCGAAAACGGTCTATACGCTACGCGTCGTAAGCCTGTGCTCTGTATTGTATATCAGGCCATTTTTTCACTCGCATGTGTTTGTTTGAAGCCACTGGAGCGCCGGGAGAATGAAATGCTAGCAGGGCCTCGATTCATCATGTGCTCTAGGATTGTGCCGGTTTATGGCTGCGTCGATGTGGGGCCTATTTTTAGAAAATAAGCGACGTAGAAGAATACAGCGACCTTATTCAAACCTCCCGCTGAAACAATAGAAGATGCATGTTCATTTAATATGGAACGATTTTTAACCCACGATATTTGATTCGCTTCGAATAATCAGAATATTCGAGTTGCTATCGAAATTTTTCAAATATTCGCGCACCCCTGATTCTGAGGGAAGCCCTGTTGCTGTATAAAACGTCAGAAGTGCCCAGTACATTCTAAAAAAAAGGATTGCTTTAAAAAGCATAAGCGGTCGCTAAAGGCGCCAAAATAGAAAGAATATGCAGACCTCGCAGCGCGGCTCTTGGTTTCATCTGTGCAATCCCCGCTTTCGTCCCGGCTTTCTTCCAAGAAAACTTGGCAGCATCACTTCGAAAGCGCTGCACGAGCGAGTGCATTACGTGACCGAGCTGTTACGTGGAAGGTAGTGCCTCACGCGACCTGTAAAGTATTCAACGGTGCCGTACAGTGGTGAAGGCAAGCTCTCCGAGCAACGTGCAGTGCATGGGCTGATCTTGTTGAAGCACGCGTCATTGCCGAGACGATCCTAAAGAGATCCCGGAAGTAAGAAGGCAGGTGCCAGGTACATCGAAAACATTGCGAAGGCCGGACGCCAGCACTCGGAAAGAGAGAGAGAACTCTACTGAGTAGGAGAAAATGCACATCCTGCGTGCTATCAGCAAAATCAGAACGTAATGCTTATCAGCTATATACTTACAAATAATGAATTGCAAATCGTTAGCTATGGCGTCGCGTAGTGATACAAAGAACCGAGGTTTCACAACGACTGGGATATACGCCATTTTGTACACGGCGCAAGACGTTGCAGTCTTATACCATAACCAAAAGCTTTGACTTCGTGACGAAGAAAGCTTCAATAACGTTATTATCAGGTTAGTTGTATTCGGGCCCAATAAGGTCGGGAATAAGGCTCTAGAAAATGATACCTCACTAAGGGCTGTGCTCCGGATGGCTCCAGTCCATGTGATTCTTGAAGTTTACGTTCTTTGACTGGGTCCGGAAGCGAGCCCTTGAGAAGGTGCGCCTTCACTATGCAATTCATAGCCACGCAGGACAACGAACACAGATCTTTAATATTACCAGTTGCGAAACTATCCGTAGGGCCCATGAATAATAACAAAAAACGGCAGTTATGATTGGTCAAACTTTGGCCATTTGTGGATAGTGGCGATAGACGTGGTCATTAAAATAAACTGTGTTCATGGTGCAAACTTTCAGTGTTAGATAAATGCGTGACAACTTTATACAGGACATATAACAAACATCTTCATTGAGTGCTGACAAAATGGAGTGCCCTCAGAGCGTTAAACCATCAAAACCTTTGGATCTCCGACTCCAAATCTCCGACTGATCTCTTTAATCTGAGCTTCTCGAATATATGGTTCTGCCCCGCTTGGAGATATGCATGCGAGAACAAGATTCCTCCACTCTATGACTGGATTCCGAAGTCTTTTATCCACCCTATACGTAATTTTACAACTCTCTGAAGAGATTCTACACTCCAGGAATGCTAAACACATCAGGACCATCTTGGCCCTTCATCTCATTCATCCAATTCGGTCACTTGAACGCTCTGTCGAAACTCTCTGTAGGAGAACGGACACACTATACGTAGCGGCCTTTCAGAAACTGAACGACAGAACTGGCATTCGTCTCAGTCTCCTTACTAGCCTTACAATTAGGCAGCATATATATATATATATATATATATATATATATATAGGTACACCTCAGGACTCAGTCCAGTGCTTTTCAATATTAGTCATTCACATAGCGAAAGCCCTCACGACCATCTCCACCTCTCTCACTCATTATATGCAGTTGGTATAGGACATCCGCAGGCAACGCAAAAGAAATGGAGGAACCCTCCCGGTTGGGGCTGACATCCTATCATACGAACACCGCGGTGGTGGGACTCGCCTGCTCACCGACTTATGAAAACTGATGCAAATACACCCTTCAAGATGCCGCACGGACACGGATCCACTATACCCAATATTCGAGTCAACATTGACGATCAACAAACTCCCGAGGTTGACAAGCTGCATACTAGGCCTCATTTATCCAAAGAAACGGTAAAAATACTGCCACTATTACTGAGCTCGCCAACACAGCTCACCACACCACAAATCTGATTAGAAGAATTGCCAACAGTAACCAGGGGATGACCTCTGCCACCTTATAACGAGCGTTCCTAATAAGTCGAGTGGTGTACCTAACTCTCTTCCATACTTGTTTCTTTCCAAGGTGGCAGAAAAGTAGACTCACTAATCAGACAAGCCTATCAAGTGGCCCTTAATCTCACCAGGAACACATCGAATGCCCATCTGCTCCTTGGTGGTTTGAAACACCCTATATAAAGTTGAGCTTATCAAAGCCACTCGCGCAGCACAACTACAACGCCTATCGTCCACCCTTATATGATTGGGCATGTTATCTCTGCCCTAGACAACAACCCTACAAGCCCCCTCACGCCCGCGCACTCCACCTTGGGAGAAATTCAGTCCCATTAAACAATTCATCCACTCCCTAAATACGTCCACCACCGAACTCGTCGAGAAGCCAGAGCCGTGATGCTGCGCAAACACTATCACACGCAGATATATAACAGCGCACTGGACGGCACACACGAGTAGAGGAGAGAACAGAACAGAGCTCAATTGTGCCGTCCAATGCGCTGTTATTATAAATGTTCGAAACCAAATCGCCCAACATATTGTTTTTTTTATGTATAGTCTATGTAGACGACGCCGAATATACTACTCATCAAGCTATGTATGATTTGAGCTTGGTTTCCAACACACTTTACCTCATAGTTCAATCCTTAGAGGCAGAGCAAGCCGCAATTGTCTTGTTCTCAATTACTGCCACACTTATCTTTAGTAATTCAAAAGCAGTAATCCGCAATTTCGCACGAGGCAGGAATTACACGCCTGTGTGAAAATTCTCAATTCCATTCAACTCCCGATCAGATCAGTTCAACCAATATGGGTACCTGCTCATTCGGGTAACTCTAGGAATGAAGTAGCCCACAACACAGCTTGAATACTACATCAACCGAGCACGGTCAGCTACAGAGCCAGGCAGTGCACATCTGCTTAGCTATCACGAGATTTCTCTCCATTGAAGGCAGCAACTTCTTCAGTATACCCCCGCTTCACAAACGTCTCTCTAAATTCGCGGTCAACTTGCGCCAGGTCCAGTACCGTACCTTTCTGTCTCCAGCTCACCCTTCCTGTATCCACCCCGGCCTTTTCTACCCTGTATGCACCATTTGCGGGACACCCAGAGCAGACATTTAAAAAATCCTCTAGATTTTCTGAGCTCCAGCCACCCCGCAATCGGCAACTGACAGACATAGAGCGGTTGGAGATCGCGGTGTCCAACTCAGACTCAGCTGCACAAAAGGAGCTGCTGGGCTGGGCTCTGAGAGTTGCCGAGAGCCACAAGCTGCCGGCTATCTTACGCGATATCGAGCTGACCCATCGAAAAAGGGTGAAATGGCTAAAAAATCAATAAACGTTTTCACCACAACCACCCATTAGATTCATTTTTACTTGCATTTTTTTAGCTTAATGGCTTTTTCCGTTTAGTTTTCTTCTAACGGCGTATAAGTGTACTGCTTTCTTGCTTCATGAAGCAGTGTTTACTCTGCATTGATTGTACATGCTGCATGATTTGTCACGTTGCATTGTCATTATATTGAGATGGCTGGTCCCAGACATTTAACAAAGTGGTTGTTCTTCAGCGAGAAAACCGGTAACAAGAGTGTATGCTGGCATCTGCTCGAACGAGCTTCTAGAAGCGCTCGCTCTTAATCCGGCTGACTACAGCGCACTCTGCGTGCTCGACAAGGCGTAAACTTCGTTTGTTTTTGTTCACCTTGGCAAGTTTCAAGGCAAGACATCTTTAATTCTCTTTTATGCTATTCCGGCGTGGGATGCACGTGAGCAAAAAAAAAAAAAAAAGAATGTGGCACAAAAAATAGAGAGAAGTAAATAGTTCAACAGCAAATTTATGCGGGCGGGATCTTTTTGAGTTCCATGGATGAAATGCGGATGCATGACTCATGGATATATATGCAAGGCCGAAGGGGGAACATCCTTGACACCGTCGTGCCGTACACTGGATACAGTGCGTACGTGCCTCAGAGTCAGTGCACAGAAAGGAGGAGCCAAGCCGAATAGGCTCGTTACACACGCGCGTAAGGTATACACACCGGAGAAGCTCGAACCAGCCGACTGGAAAAAAACGGCGGCGTAACTTATTACGCAGGGAGTCATGCATACATATTATAAGTTCCGGCGAGGAGTCGAAGCTAGAAGGAACAGGCAGCGGGAAGGGATATAAAGCGACATTGCGTGGGCGGCTTTTTCTGGAAGTACGTATCCCCTACTCGTCGCCACCTCTTTATTACTGGCTGCGCCTCTGCTCTTTTTGTTCGTGTATTTTTTTTTTTGTCTATACGCGCCGTTTAACTCATGCGTGCAGTGTGTCCGCACGGGTATACCACCCTTTGGGCTGGGATGTTGCTGAGTGTGTCGCACACACCGCTCTTTGCTCTGCGCCGTTATCTGCAGCGCTGTTGGTACGGCCGCTGTCTCAAAGGTCACGTGACACACAGGCCACCGACTGACGTGTGCTTGTGGGTGCAGATTAGCGAAGATATATACGCGCCCTCAGCAGCCGAGCGGTTTCGATTTGACCGATGTTATTGCGTCACACTGCCGACAAACAGAGTCCCCGAAGACTGAATTATACCTGTTACTTCAACAGCCAGCTAGCGGAGTAGGTGGGTCTGCAAATAATTCCGGAGTATTTTAAAGCGGCGCGCGCCTCATGCCTACTTCGGGACGCAAAAAGTTCCAGAGCAGTGCAGAATTTAAATGGGAGAAATGCGAAAGCCTGAGCGCTGCTGCTGCGCACTGTATACATCCCGAGCTTTTTGTCGAACACAACGAGCGTTTCATTGAAAGCTTCAAAGTTCACCGGCGTTATATAATTGGTTTCAACAGCAAAGGAAATGTGCCGTATCTGTCACTCGCGGAATCTCGCTGATACATCTCGCGGAAAAATCTCGCCGATGGGAGATTTTCACCATCAGCCTAGAAAGGCTTTCGCATTAATAATGGGTAACAGGAAGGAAAAGGCGCAGTAACTGTCATACGTGTTTCTGTGGACACCTAAAGACGTTTCGGGATACCACCGAGTCCACCCTCCGGATGTTCGCGTAATGGGATTAGGTCAAAATATGTGAATTTATACCGCAGATAACTTTGTGACAGGCCATATGTATATATGCTGCACGGTAGAATATTGAAAAGAAATCCAGGCAAAGTGATGGAAAATACTGGTAAACAAAGGATAAAACGCTCAGCAACTGGCTACACGTGCATGCGTTCGAGCGTTCCTTTACGCCCTCGCAAGAGCGTGCCAGGAGCGTTCGGGTAGCAGCATCAACGTTCATCGCTACAAAAAGCATTACTGAGTGTTCTCACTTCAGCCGCAACAACGACAGCACCTTTTGAACGAGCCTTGTACACTCGATCACATGCCAGCATTTTGAAGCGAAAACCTTCATTAGGCTAGTCAACACCGGTTCTGGCGTGCGTGTGATCACTTTTAGCCACAGCTGCGAGCTCGCGAACTCGCCGAGTGACGTCACTAGGAGAGGCGCTGGTGTATGCCGCGTATGCCGAATGCCGAATGCAGTGTGCCGTATGCCGTGAAGTCACAGCCAGGGCCAAATGCGCAGCCCCCTCACTAAGCTCTGCCGGCGTTGCCTAGCAACGCTTAAGAGGTGGGCGAGTCCTCTCCATTAAAAATAAAAATATAGTATCCACCCGGGAATCGAACCTCCATCCCTTAGATCCCCAGCCGAGCGCATTACCGCTGTGCCATGCCATTTTTTTTCCTTTATGCCTGACTTCGGCACAATACACAAAACCACTTACAGGGCACAATGAGCATTCATTAATACAACAATCATCCAGGTTGGTTGTAGCGTCGTCATGCTGAAATTCTCTTAGGGTCACTAATAGCTCCAGACTTCCGAGCCACTCGGGAGCTTCAGGAGCAAGTTTCTGAATTTCAATATATCTATTCATGCCTTCCCGAAAATGCATCCGTGCTGGCCGTGCGTCAGGATCGCAATGGTATCCTGCCACTCTCGAGCGCCAAATACAGTGGAGGGCCATTAGCATAATAAGGTCAAAAGGCACCCCATCCTCATTCTCTACTGGCAAGTACCTAATACCATGCGAGTCTAATGGAAATTCCTTTTTTTAAGTCCTTTGTAAAATATCCGAAAAGTATACCCCTTCCCAACAATGTAGGAAAACGTGGTCTATAGTTTCTGGCTCTTTACAAATTAAGCAATGCGAACCCCAAGGTAAAAATAAATTCTTCCCTTCCAAGAACTTCTTTACTGGCAGTGTTTCCGTGTGTAACTTAAAGAAAAAAATTTTTGCATTTGACGGCACCTGCATCGCCTTCACCCGCTTAAGTACGTCGCGTCCTGGTCCTCCACTGTATAAGGCCCTGTACATTGGTATGAGAAGAACTATGTCACACAAATCCTTGCACAGCTTCTTCCTGCTAACACAAGATAAATATTCATAAGAAAGTCGAACAGACAGGAATCGCACACTAACGACTACTTCTCTAAAATAACCAAAACTGCGTCCCGATACACTTTCGGTCGAGACAACAATGTCCGGCAGTGCATTTCCGAGCCTTAATTGGCACACAGTACGCAAAAATAGATCTTTTACATCGCGAACAAAAAGAAATCTGCTGACAATCTGTCGTAGAAATAAATGCCCCAAACCAAGTCCACCGTCCTTCACCCACCTAAACAAACTGGTCCGGCTACATCGTTCCCATTCTGCTGCCCACACAAAAATGGCAAATGTCCGGTGCAGTCTCTGTACGTTCATCCTTGCACAATGCAACACTTGCATCACGTACCACAGCTTCGACATAAAAAAACATATTGCACACTGTGGCCCTGGCGAAAACTGACAATTGTTGCCCTTTCCACCCTCCACCTTTTCCCGCATGGCCACTGTTTTTTCTTTATTGCCTAATTTATTATTACATTTTTACACATATAGAACATCACACACATACACACACAGAGAGAGTGAATATTACGCGACAAATACACTACATGGGTTAAAACCACGCGATTTGGGCTGCGTGATCCATTACAAATCAGTCATTTTCAGCAACACTTTCATTCTCGGAAGCCACTCAGGCACTTCGTCTTGTCTTGAGAACTTCAATAACACTCGCAACGGCTTCGAGAAAATACTGTCGTATTTTCCTGCCTGCCATTCTGGACCGCCAGATACTGTGCAGGCCCAGGTCGTAAGCGCTGCTCATAATTCCGCTTGTGTACCGTAAGGATGATAGTGTAATTCCGCGCGTGGCAAGTACTGCGATTGGTGCGCAATTTGACAGTACCAAAGAATAAAATACTTAAGTCACTCAATTAGGGTGACGTCAAGGATGTGACGTCACCCATCTGCCGTCAGCTATGAGAACCAAGCGGGAACGAGACGTTCCAACGCCGCCGGGCGGCGCGCTTCTTGCCTTCCGCGAGTGACAGATGCTGCGCCTTTCCTTTCTTGTAAACGAATTATAGAACGCCGGTGAACTTAGACGCGCTCGACATGGAAGCCAAGGAGAGTTTAGCTGCTGACGAACGGCGCAGAAGACTGGAAAAATTAACTTCTTCTGATCCCGAGGTAGTCACTGCTTTTCGCTACCTATATCCAGGCATAGCAGAACTAAGTCATGTTAATTCTTTTTGGCATTTTACGTTCATATATATATATATATATATATATATATATATATATATATATATATATATATATATATTAATATCGTTCCCATTCTGCTGCCCACATATAAATGGCAAATATCCGGTGCAGTCTCTGTACGTTCATCCTTGCACAATGCAAGGATGATGAGCTTATATATATATATATATATATATATATATATACATATATATATATATATATATATATATATATATATATAACGAAACCCTCACCCGGTATTCGTTTTTTTTTTTCGTTTACTCTACACATGAGCCACGACCACCGCTCCTGGTTGGTTGGTTCATAGGAAAGGGAAGGCGCAGTATCTGTCACACTTGCTCTGTGGACACCTGAACCGCGCCGTAAGGGAAGGGATGAAGGTGGGAGTGAAAGTGAAAGGAGAGAAAGGGGGGCCGTAGTGGAGGGCTACGGAGTAATTTCGACCACCTGGGGATCTTTAACGTGCGCTGACATCGCACAGCACACGGACGCCACTTCGTTTCGCCTCCATCGAAACGCAGCCGCCGAGGCCGGGATTCGATCCCGGGAACTCCGGCACAGTAGTCGGGCGTCTTACCACTGCACCACCCCGGCGGGGCCCACCGCTCCTGCAGAGAACAATTGCGGTGGACAATTTTCGTGCCTGCGCCCTTCTCGCTTTCCTCCTCGCACTCCCTTCCTAGGAATTAAGCACCAGGAAGCCACGTACACACGCCCGAGCGCATCCTAGTGGAGACGTTTCGGTGGTGCGCGTTTGGAATCCGATAGCAGCAACCGCAGCAGAGCGCCTCGCGTATGCTACTCTATCTCCCCGCTCTCGGTTGGGCCCACCAATGGAAGAAGGGGAGGGCTGCGCGCAGTTTCGCTACATGCGTGTAATTCGCCCTCCGTGTCAGCTGCAGCTGCGGCCGCATGCGGCGTTGCATTCAAAACGCACCTTGTGAATTCCCGCGGCGCTCATGGCCGCCGTTACAAAACCAATATCACCCTGCAGCACACTTCATCCTTTGCTCCATGCAGCATCACATCGGGTCTCATCCCTTTCTTTCTTTCTTTTTTGTTTCAAACTCGCACTCTTTCAGCGTTCGATGTGCGAGCGTTATGTACCATCGAACAAGCAGGTCACGTCCGCACTACCCCAGGCATGTAAGCGCCTGGGGCAGGTAACGTGCAACGCGAAACTCCACCACCAAACCACTGCTGCCTCGACGACAGCTCCTGGTTGCAACACGCAACGTTCCTTCGAAAAAGAACTCTGCCCCATCCGCGCATAAGGAGGCGCTTCTAATTATATTTCTCTTTGTGCTGCGTCAATGCTTTTTATTTCTGTGCTTTATCTTGAAGGCTCAGCCTTTAGAATACGGGTTCGCGAGCCATGGCCTCGCCCGACGAGGGAAAAACCAAGTCTTTCCCTAAAACTCCGGTTTATTCCGGATCAACAGAGACAAAACAGAGCGGAAAACATGCCGTTGAGGTGTGCGACAATGGACTATAAAGAATAAAACGGAACAAGGGTCAAGGCTTTACTGCGGCAACATAAAACGCACTGCGGCGCGAATAGGTCGAGTAATAGGGCCAAAGCGCTAACGGCGGTACAAAATATTGCTTCTCGCGTGGCAGCAACTCACGCTAATACTCCTAAACCATTTTTGTGGGCACTGCTTTTGTCTTCGTCTGGCAGGACCCCGCTCCGTCGTCCGTGTACATCCCGCCGGCCTGTGACGCTCACTGGCCGCCCTTCGCTGGCCCGCCCTCCGGCAAAAAGCCCCGAGCCTTGCTTCCAACGTGTTTGTCAACCCTCGGCTTCGCGCCGATAACATGCCGCCTCCGCTCCAGGCAGCTTGCTCATGCGTACTCGCGCTGTCCAGGCAAGCACCAACACAAACAGGAAAAAGCGCGAGCGGTTTGAACACTAAAAGGGGCTGTGGGGCCCCACAATCTGTAGAGACGATGTGTATAAGCCAACAACAAGCGTCACGTGTCCCTGCCCGCGATGAAAAACCACTGTGCCTCACCCCAGAGCGGCGAGCTCTGGGGTGATATAGTTATATGATGTGCACGTCAAAAGTCCTACAGCTAGTCTAAAAGGCCAGTAATATTGATAAATGAGACTTTTGCGGTGTCAATTTAGGTGGCTGGGAAAGTCAAGGACGGTGTAGGAAAGCGAGAATGCTGATACCAAACAACCCTCTTCCGCAAATGTTTTCGACTTATCATAACAAATGACCCCTCTGCCTTTTTTCTCTTATCTCGTATGCTGTAATCTGGCGCTTCAATGAAGTCTTCTTTTTCTACTACTACTGTAAGCGGGCGTAAAAAAATATGACCAGGTCGGCCCAAGCTCCTCCAAAAAAATATCAGCTTGTTTACTTGCCGATGCAGTGATGTCGCGCTCACGCTCGCTCGTTCGGCAGCATTTGCTTGCTTATGCTCCTGGAATAGATCTGGTTCTACGAGCTGTGCCGTTTTAAGGTGACAGCCTTACTGCAGCGCACCTGAGAGAAAAGCTGCTGACGTCTGTGTGTACTCGCAGATGCTTCTAAAAAAGTTAGGGAGACAATCCTGCCGTTAAAGGGTATGACGGAATAGCGTTTCACACCTACGGATAATGTTTTTTTTTTATAGTTTTTATTTTCACATGTCAACACATCGAATTCACAAACATTGGCTTTCAGTTCTGAACTGTTTGACACCTTTTAACGCATTTTATTTTTTCCATTAGTACTAATAATAATAGATTTATTAGACACATTAATTTTTCTCATTTAGCATCATCAAGCATTGGCTTTTTATTCTGAGCGTTTTGATGCCTTTGAGACCCTTTTCCCATTATTTTTTTCCATTTCATCAATTAATTAAATGCAATGATTTCATTAACTAGTGATCGCCTATCCCACACCAATAAATAATCAATCAGGAAGCACAAATTACAATGATAGATTTTTTATGCACTCCGTGATTATTTCCGACACACGGGGCCGCTACTACTACTAACTACGCCGACGGCTTTTCAGCCTAAAGAGCTGTAATGCTATAGCTTAAAATAGCTCATCAAGCAGCCGTTTAATGTAAAAGCTGCGAACTCGCGACGCAGACCCATCAGCGACGATGATGCTACCCCTTCAGACAGCGCTATACATGTTCGCATGTATATAAGATATTTTTTTTTAAGGTCCAAGTTCTTTTTTTTTTTTTAATGAGCTGGCTTCAGATTTATTTTAGTCTTCATGCTATCGTGGGTGGACACCAGGTATGAGGCAGAATGCTTCAATTAGTTTTCTAATGAACTAACTAACTAGACTAGAAGGGTTATTAGCTTCCTAATTTTTATCCAGGGGGTCTGTTTTATTTGCAGAACTAGAGCTCGTCCGCCAGAGAAGCATTTATTCAATTAAACGGGAAGTGCACATGTGTGGGGACTGATAGTGGTGCCCTCAGTCTGCAGGCCCGCCAGTCCGGCGAACAAGCAGGCGCTGGTCCACCAGGTCTGGTGCGCGAAGAACGTTCTCCCCAGTCCGCCTGAGCATCACAGGCCCAGACGGTGTGGTAGGTTGTTGTCAGACGCCCACAGAGGAGATATTCAGGGCGGCAGAGGGTTGGATGAATACAGTGGAGACGAGAGAGGCAAATGAATGTGACTTTCGAGCATTCATATAGAAACCGCCTCGGTCTATGAGAGGCGGTGAAAAGTCGCGGTGCGTCGCGCGGTAGGGTGCACGTGCAGTACAGCTGCCGGAGGATAGCGAGGTGGTGGTGGTGAACTCTTTTATTGCGCCCAAAAAACAGGGGACTAGTCAAAGGACCGGTTGCGCTGACTTAGAGGAGGTCGGCGGGGATCCTTGGGGTGCCGCGGCCTCCACCGCGCGCTGGATAAGCCAGCGTTGGTCTGCTGGCTCGGAAGTACACAGGAGAGACTCCCACGTCTCTGGGGTGTTTGTGTTGACTGTGTTGTAATGTGTACAAGTCCACACCATGTGTATGAGTGTGGCCGGAGTTGAGCAGTGTTTACACATGGGGGCTATCTGATCCGGAAAGGTCCTGCTGTATAAGAGGGGGTGTGGGAAGCTGCCAGTTTGTAATTTGCGCCATTGGACGGCCTCGCGTCTTATTAGATCGCGGTGTGCGGGAGGATATGTGCACCTTTGGAGTCGGTAGTGCTGGAGTATGTCCGTGTAAGTGGTGAGTAGAGAAGCGCGTGATATATTAGTGTACGCGGAAGCAGGGTGGCTGATCATACTCTCGGCTCGGCAGCTGAGATCACGAGCGAGAGTGTGTGCCTGGGCATTTCCGTTGAGCGACTCGTGGGCTGGAGCCCAAAGAAGTAAGCGAGATGTGGAAGAGGGTGCTGTAGAACGTAGAATGTGTAACGCCTGGCAAGAGATACGGCCAGCATCGTAATTGCGAATAGCCTGTTGAGAGTCACTGATGACGACTTTGGTATTAGGGTCGGCTAGCGCTAGCGCAATGGCAACCTCCTCAGCTGCGGTGACTGTTTCTGCATTGCGAATGCTGCAGGCTGTGTACCAGCTGCGGTGAGGGGCGAGAGCTACCGCCTCCATTGCTGGCCTCGATGGATGGTAAGAGGCGTCCGTATACGTGACGTCCGGACGTCCGCTGAAGCGTTTCTCGAATTGACGAGCCCGGTCGGCCCGTCTCTCGGCGTGGTGTTCCAGGTGCATCAGTTTGGGAATGGGAGGAATGCGGAGATTTAGGCGATATTCCGGTGTAAGTTCAGCGTAACATGGGGCCGATCTCGGCGGGGAGATCCCAACTCTCTGCAGTACCGCTCGGCCAGCGTGTGTGAGTGAGAGCCGCTCATACTGGGCGGTGAGGGTTGCCTCGATCAGTTCGCTCACGGTATTGGCGATTCCGAGAGCCATGAGCTTATGGGTAGCTGTGGACATGGGAAGACCTAGGGCCGTCTCGTATCCTTTTCGAAGTGACGCCTCTAGCCGTTCGCTTTCGGCACGAGTGAGACGTAAGTAGGGTCCAGAGTAGGTGATGCGGGAGCAGATGAAAGCTTGAACGAGGCGCAGGAGGTTGGACTCTCGCATGCCATGATGCTTGTTGGAGATTCGCTTAAGGAGGCGTACGATCTGTACAACCGACTCGTCGATGCGTTGGATCGTGATGTTGTTGCTGCCGTTGGCCTGTAGATGCAAGCCCAATATCCTGATGTTGTCTGTTCGAGGAATCGGGTTTCCTTGCACCTGGAGGTTGATGTAAGGAAGTAGATTTGAAGGGCGTCGTCCCGGGGAAGGGATGATGATATACTCGGACTTCGTCGCAGAGCAAGTGAGGCCAACTGTACTTAGATAATCTCCAATCCGTTTGATCGCGGTCTGTAAAGTCTCTTCAATCTGGCCGTCACTGCCGCGCGTGATCCAAAGTGTGAGGTCGTCAGCATAAATGTTGTGATGCAGGTGGGGAATGTCGGCCAGTAGCTTCGGCAGGCCTATCAGTGCGACGTTAAAAAGCATCGGCGAAAGTACGGCGCCTTGCGGCGTGCCACGGTTTCCCGGAGAGATGATGGAAGGATCTCCAGTGCCGGCTTTAAGTTGCACTGTGCGATCGGTGAGAAAGTTTCGGATGTACGCATACATGCGATGTCCAACACCGAGAGTTTGAAGTTGTTGAAGAATCGCTTCATAGAGGACGTTGTCGAATGCCTTGGCAACATCGAGGCCGACGATGACATTCGTGTCTAGTGTACGTCTCATGACTACCTGATGATGGAGAAGAAGCATAATGTCCGGGGCTGCTAAATGAGGGCGGACGCCGAACATTGTGTCTGGTAGAAGATGGTTGTCTTCAAGGTATCGTGAGAGTCTGGTCTGGATAACGTGTTCCATCAGCTTCCCAACGCAGAACGTGAGAGAGATGGGACGGAGGTTTGCCAAGGTTGGCGGTTTGCCCGGCTTGGGGATGAGGACTAGATTGACGCATTCCACTCTTGAGGGGTGGTACCGCTGGCCCAACATCCTTGAAAATAGTCGGTAAGAGCATGAATGGATGTGTCGTCTAGATTCCTCAACATTTTATTTGAAATGCGGTCAGGGCCGGCCGCCGAAGTCGTCGTGAGGCGATTAAGTTCTGCTCGGACCTCCGCAAAAGTGATTGGAGCGTCTAGACAGAGATTGTCCGCGCCCTGATTAAAGGGGAAGTTGGTTGTTGGTTCAGGGCGGATGTAAGTATTTATAAGCTCTTGTTTGAGCTCGTCAGACGTGCCAGGATACTGGTGGAAGATTCGCTCGAGCTGTTGGCGTGTCTGGAGCTTGCCTCCTGCTGGGTCGAGTAAATGTCGAAGGAGGTTCCACGTCTTACGAGTGTTTGGAGTCTTGTTCATCTGGTCACATATGTTGTGCCAGCTCTGTCGAGTGAGTTCGATTGCATAGTTCTCGACATTCGTATGTGCGCGCGCCAGTCTACGCCGGGTATTGCGGTACCATTTCCGAGTGGCAAGTAGAGCTTCGAGCGACTTCTTGCGCTCCCACAGATGGGCGTAGTAGCGGTCGCAGTGTACGATACTGGCCTCTAACTCGACGGTTTGAGTGGCGTCGGCCACTTGTTTGACAGTTTCGGTTGTCCACGCCTTGATATCAGTAATAGCGGGAGGTTTGTCCTGCTGTTTCCTGTGTGTCCGGAAGGAGTCCCCGTCAATCACCTGAGTCGGCCGCGTACATTGCCTGGTGGGCTCGTGTATTACGATTTCGAGTACGAAATGATCACTCCCAAAGTTTTCGTGAGCGTGACACCAAGTCGCTTTAACTCCGGAGGTCGTAAAGGCAAGATCCGGCGTTGTATCACGCTGTAGGCCCGTACCGTGTCTAGTGGGGTAGGACACGTCCGTGATAAGGGTCAGCTGGTGCGTATGCCAGTCATTCCAAAGGCGTCGACCTTTAGCAGAGTCATAGTGGTAGCCCCAAGCGCGGTGATGCGCATTAGTCACTGAGAATGAGGAGGGGTGGGCCAGCTGCTGGGCTTTGAGGAAAAGCGGACCGAAAATATCCTTATGAGCTCGGGGAGGGCTGTAGACATTAATTATAAACAGACTAGTGCAACGTTTACGCGAGGGTCGAGGTAATATTTCTAAGAAGACGTATTCGGGGAAAGTTGGTTCTAAATTGTGCTGGAGGACGTGAGATTACGTTTGACGAGAGTAGCTATTCGAGGTTTTACTCGTTCCGATAGGTATGTACTGTAACCGGCAAGTTTCGTGTTCTTGTCGCATTCCTGGCGAGCTATTAGTTCGGGGCGATCACTCGCGGCGAAGAACTGCTGGAGGACCGGACGCTTACGCGCGAACCCACGACAGTTCCACTGCCAGATGGTGGTGTTACCCGAGCTGCTCGCCATGATTAGGCTGGGATAGTTGTGGGGTTTGAACGGGTGTCGGCGCAGGGGCCGCGGGTACCACGGCAGCGAGGAGTTTGCCCTGTGCTTCTATAGCTTTGCTCAGCATCTCAAATTGTTGCGTGACTTGTGAGCCGATTGTTTGGAGTGAGCGTTCTCATCATCATCATCATCATCAGCCTGATTATACCCACTACAGCGCGAAGGCCTCTCCCACATTTCTCCACTTAACCCGGTTCTGCGCTAGCTGCATCCACTTGACCCCTGCGAACTTCTTAATCTCATCCGCCCAACTAACTTTCTGCCGCCTCCTGCTACGCTTTCCTTCCCTTGGAATCCAGTTTGTTACCCTCAGCGACCATCGGTTATCCTCTCTCCGCACTACATGTCCTGCCCATGTCCATTTCTTCCTTTTAATTTCTACTAGAATGTCGGTAACTTGAGCTATTTCTCTGACCTGCTCTGCACGCTTTCTATCTCTTAATGTTACCCCTACCATTTTTCTTTCCATAGCCCTCTGGGTTGTCCTCAACTTAAGTAGAACTCTCTTGGTTAGCCTCCACGTTTCAGCCCTATAGGTGAGTACAGGCAAGATGCAACTGTTGTATACATTCCTCTTGAGCGATACCGGTAAGCTGCTAGTCATAATCTGCGAGTGCTTGCCAAATGCACTCCATCCCAATCTTATTCTTCTTGTTATTTCCTTTTCATGGTCCGGATCTGCGGTTACTACCTGTCCTAAGTAGACATATTCGCCTACTACTTCCAGTATTTCGCTACCTAATGTAAACTGCTGTTCCTTCCCGAGGCTGTTGAACATTACCTTAGTCTTCTGCATATTGATTTCAAGCCTACCTTTCTACTTTTCCTGTCTAGGTCATCAATCATTATTTGCAGTTCATCCCCCGAGTTGCTTAGCAAGGCAATGTCAGCGAATCGCAGATTACTGAGGTATTCTCCATCTACCCTTATCCCTAACTGCTCCTATTCCAAGTCTCTGAATACTTCCTCTAAACAAGCTGTGAATAGTACTGGGGAGATCGTGTCTCCTTGCTTAACACCTTTCTTTATGGGAATTTTGTTACTTTCTTTATGCAGAACTATGGTTGCTGTGCAGCCACTATATATATCTTCCAGGACTTTCACGTACGGCTCGTCTACCCCCTCATTTCGCAATGCCTGCATCACCGCCGAGGTTTCAACTGAGTCAAATGCTTTTTCGTAGTCAATGAATGCTATGTATAAGGGCTGGTTATATTCCGAGCATTTTTCTATCACCTGATTGATGGTATAGATATGATCGATAGTAGAGTACCGTTTCCGAAACCCTGCTTGATCCTTTGCTTGATTGCAGTCTAAGGTTGTCCTGATTCTATTAGCGATTACCTTAGTAAATACCTTATATCTAACAGACAGTAAGCTGAATGGTTTGTAATATGGAGCTTATCATAGGAGGTTGCGGTCAATTACTGCACCAGAGTGGCCAACTCCTGTTCTGGTGAGGGAGTGCATTGCCGGAGGTGTTCACCGGCATCAGGTCGCACCCCAAACCTGTTTATGCAATTCCATCGACACGCGGATTTTTTTTTTCCATCCGCTGGAGAATTGCGTGGCACCGGGATTTGAACCCCGGTCCTCTTGATCGTGAGCGTTCTATGTGTGCTTGAAAGCCTTGATGCGAGTTTGACTTAGGTTGCAACTTCCCTCAACTTTGGCAAAACGCGCCTGTCAACCCTCCGCGGGTGAGTCGTTGTCGGACGTTGCTTTGCGTTTTTGTGCGGATCGGTTGGGAGGAGCGATATCCATAGGTACTGATTCACATGATCCCTGCGGATGCGGGGGAGACGGAGTGAGTGTGGCCGTTGGCTTTTCGAGAGCCTCTACTCTGAGTATAAGTTGTTGGATGACTGCTGTCAGTTCCATAATCGCTTTGTGTGTGTCTAGAGTAGTGGGAGTCCCTTCCTGCGTACTCACCGGTTCTTGACGTTCTCGTAGATCGGGTAGAGATGGTGGTAGCCCAGGTGGCTGCTGCAAAGGATGAGGAGAGTCCCCTGTCTGCTGGACGACTGCAGGTGGCCCGGGATTGGTTCGGGAGGTCCCCTGAGAACCCATCCGTGGAGTGGGAGACTTGAGCGGTGGAAAAGAGCTCGAGTGGTCTCGAAGCTGCCGCTGCTGCCTATCGGAGCGTTGCCGATCCCATCGGCTGGTGCGCTGGAATGTGATCCGCTTGGCGGTCTCTTGGGTCTTGAGTTTCTCTTCCTCAGCATTTCGAATTTTCTCCCACTTCCTGCGCTTGACTTCGTAAGGAGTCCTGAAGATTTCCCTGCAGCGACTATCGCCCTGGAGATGTTCTTTGTCGCACAGGCGGCAGATTGGTTTGCACGTGTGGTAGTTGGTAGGATTGGATAGTCCGTAACCTCTGCAGTTCGTAGTTGTGCTTGCACAAACATCGGCTCGATGACCGAGCTCGCCACAGCGATAGCACACCTCGTACTTCTTGAATAAGTTGCATCTGTGGCGACTATTGCAAAAGTAGACCCAGGTAGGCACTTGGCGCTGAGCGAATGTGATGAGTACTGCGGTGGTGTTCCCGAGCCGCCGAAAGTCCACAATGGGTGGGTTACGGTTGTCTTGTAACTCTGCTTGGATTGTATTTCGATCCAGTCGGAGGTCGACGCCGCGAATCACACCACGGCTCGAACTATCTGGAGCGCAGTGGACGGATATCTCATACGCCTTGTTGTCAACGGCGATCTCTTTGAGTTGCATCACCCGTTCAGTTCTTTCGACGACTGGGGTGCAGTACGCGAAAGTATTCTGGGTCAGGTTGGCTTGTATTAGGTCTTCGTGACGAACAGCGTCCCTAGTGAAGTGAGCAGCAGTGCAAATCGCTTCCAGTAGTTGGTAGGTTGTAATCTTGGAGAGTAGCAGTCCGCCCCGTGGGCGCACAATTAGCTTGAGAGCGTTGCTGGGTAAGCGAGGCTGGTTCGATGCTACAGATTTTTTGGCTAGTAAGCGTCCTCGCTGCCGAGGCGTGAGTTCAGCTTCCGTCTTCGCACGTAGCCCATTGTCGATTTGGGACGCTTGGTTCGGTCCCGCTTTGTCTCCAGGGAAATCTGGCACGGCAGGCCCTGATGGTGTTCGCGCTTCCCGGAGCTTGTTTACTTTAGTCAACCAATCACGGCTGCTAATTCTCGAGAAATCGGGATGCCTTCTACGGTGACCCTCATGGCGAATTACGGCGCGCGGGCACGGTCCACGGCGCAGCCCAGCTGGCGAACGCTGCTGCGACGCAGAGCTCCGTATTCTTCGGCGCGGTGCAGTAGGCCTAGCGAGGCATCTGGCTTGGTCAAGGGGAAAAGTTGACCTAAAATGGTCAAAACTCTTTTTACGTACTTCTGGTTGGTGTCCCTGGATTTCGCTCGTCTTCAGGAAACCGGTGATATCAACGGAAGTATTGTAGGGTCTCACTGTCTAGGGTGAAAACACGAAATCAGCAGAGCTCATGTGGAGTTCGTCCGTTGTCCTCTGCCGCCAGGTGGCGCTCCGGATAGCGAGGCGAACTCGGTGATGAATCAGCTCGTTTAGGAAACAGCGCGAGTCCATGCATCGCTGTAAAGATATGTTCCCTGCTTTATACAGCAACATGTAGGCAATTTATTGTCGTGAAGTATCCGTAATGCATCCGTAATCCTTAATGAACTTGTCACAAATGCAATAATTAATAATCCTTGTTTCAGAGGAAGGGAAAGGCGCAGTATCTGTCACGCTTGTTTCTGGAGGCACCTGTAAGGGAAGGTGGGAGTGAAAATGGAGAAAGACAAAGAGTAGCCGTAGTGGAAGGCTGCGGAGTAATTTCGACCACCTGAGGATCTTTACCGTGCCCTGAAATAAAATTGCAAAAAGAGTCCGCGTATTGAATTACGGAAGTTGTAGTTTAGTACAGGAGTAAGCCTGATGGACAGACGGCAGGGCTGAGCTTACACTGAGATACTGGCATACAGGGTACATTCTCAAAGGTACAGAGTAAACCAAATTATCATTGTTCCACAGTTCCCTCAATGGCACTATGATAAAATTCCGAGCAGGCACTTTTGACCGTTTATTCCCTCCCTCCTCGCTATCTTTTTGCCAAATTTTAGATTGTGTGACTGGCGGTGTACATGAGGGAGAACGGCCCTTAGCTCCGTGTCTTTCTGGTTTTCTTCGAACAGTATAAGGGAAGTTCTATGTATTGCTTGAATTTTTGAAGTTTCTTTACAGAGCTCCCACTGTTGCCATATATGCATGTTTCTTCCGTCTACTTTACCAATTTCTTCTTTTACTACACGGTTATAGAATTCATCCTGAAGGAGCGTATTTGTGAATTTCCACAATTCCCACGAAAAAGAATTCCCTGGCTTTTCAATCCCTATGGAGCCTTCAACTAAACAGTGGTCAGAAAAAGATACCGCACTACTTTATAATTATTACATCTAGATGCGGTATCGACGGATGCATAAATGCGGTCCAGGCGAGCATGGCTAGAGCCCTGGAATCACGTGTACTTCACAGCACGCACTCCTTCGAGACACTCCGCCACATCCTCCAGTTTACTATTCTCATTTATTCGCAATAACCCTTGCGTACTTTTGTCTGGATGACCATGGCTACTTGTTTTATCACTCGCGCTGAAGATACAATTATAATCATCCATAACTACAAGCTGTCTGTATGTACAGAGGCGCTCTTCAATACTTTGAAAAACACTGCTCGGTCGTCAACCACATTAGGCGCGAACACACAGACAAACCGCGACTCAGTTTCATTCAGCTTACTGTCGACAACCACACAACGTCCCATCACACACGAATGATGAGCCTGAACTTCTAGCTGAGCCAGCTTCTCAGAAAAAGAATACAGCCAGCCGAAGTGCCTACAGCGTGGCTAACCACAGCGAAATCATCATCATCATCATCAGCCTGACTATACCCACTGCAGGGTACTCACCTATGGGGCTGAAACGTGGAGGCTAACCAAGAGAGTTCTACTTAAGTTGAGGACAACCCAGAGGGCTATGGAGCGAAAAATGGTAGGGGTAACATTAAGAGATAGGAAGCGTGCAGAGTGGGTCTGAGAAATAACTCAAGTTAACGACATTCTAGTGGAAATTAAGAAGAAGAAATGGACATAGGCATGTCATGTAGTGCGAAGAGAGGATAACCGATGGTCGCTGAGGGTAACAAACTGGATTCCAAGGGAAGGAAAGCGTAGCAGGCGGCGGCAGAAAGTTAGGTGGGCGGATGAGATTAAGAAGTTCGCAGGGGTCAAGTGGATGCAGCTAGCACAGAACCGGGTTAAGTGGAGAAATATAGGAGAGGCCTTCGCCCCGCAGTGGGTATAGTCAGGCTGCTGCTGATGATGAAAACGTTGCACCATGCCCCTGGTCTCTTCGTCGCCGTCAACGTTCGTCTCCTGCGCAGCCAGTACATCTATGTCTTGCTCTGTTAAAAGTCGATAGAGTTGGCCTTGTTTTCTCTTTCCTGCCACACCTCTGACGTTTAAGGTGGCGACTTTCCACCCAGGTGCCACAGCCATTCCTACATAGGAAGAAGAAACCGAGAGAATATTGTCACGTAGTGGTGACGAGGTCGACGACACAAATGAAGGGGTCGAAGATAGCACTAAAGAAACTCTTTATTTGGGCTGACTTGCGCCCGCAAAAGAACTAAGCAACTCGGCGGCGGCGATAGAAACAAACGTGCTCGTCGATCGTCGAACAAAGAATGCTCGTCACACTCGTAAACGCTCAATTTAAAGGCTGCTCAGAACAATCTAGATAACGTCGCAAACAGCTAACAGCACGGGCTGGAATATTGTGGAAAGACACCCGAGTGTCCGGAACCTTCGAGACAGATCTCGGTGCATCTTGCGCTACAACAAAACTGATAAAGGTGTGACTCGCGACATCGCGCATTAACAAACAAAGATTACGGAACTGATACGCGGTCCAGAATCAGAGTGATAAGCCTGTATGCCGGCGGCTGTTAAAAAACAACAAATACTGTTTTGAAGGTTTCGCGGCAATATGGTGCTTACAGGTTACAGCCTACAGACCAAGTGCGCTTACAAACGTTGAATACGATTTTTTTTTTATGAAGGTACTAGCTGGAAGGTTGCAGACCGTGATTAAGGACGTAGTTGGTCCCCATCAGATGTGTGGAATAAAAGGACGCTCGATTCTTGATGACTGGAATGGTCGCGTAGCCATGCTCCAGATCGACTTCGAGAAAGCATTTGACTGTGTTGCTCACAAAATTTTGCAGTCCATTTTGGATCGTGTTAACGTTGGTTCAGTTATCTGCAAGGGCCCTGGCGTACCAAAACTGTACGACAGGACTGATCGTAAACAAGAGTCTGGGGGCCCCCATAAGCGTGCTGCGTTCGGTGCGGCAGGGCTTCCCCCTCAGCCCTCTTTTGTTTTGTATTTACATTGATACCTTTTGTATGGAAATAATGAAAAACGACACCACTAATGGTTTTAAGTTACAAGCAGCTGAGGTGAACTTGTTGGCGTACGCGGATGATGTTGCTGTTTTCACGGTTCACCAGGAAAGTGTACTTGAGGCTGTCAAATGTGCCCGTGAGTTTCCCCATGTTACCGGTAGTGGTAGTGGGAAGAACTGGGCGAAGACCCAGACCAAGTACTTAGGTATCGAGCTGGATTGTTACCGCCAAAGCGAGCAATATTGGAAAGGGAAGACGCAATAACTACGGGAGAAAGCAGAGAAGCGGAAAGGCGCCAACATATCCGTTTTCGCCAGGGATACAGTACGTAATCTTTTTTTTTATTACGTCTTTATTTCTGCTTACGGTATGCGTTTACCTTGCGGCAGAACTAAGTTGCTTCATGGATGTAGGGGGGGGGGGGGAGCGGTTAAGGGTGGGGGTGAGGGTATAGGTAGGGGTGGGGGTGAAGGTTGGGATAGATATGAGGGACCGGTGTCCACTTCTTCCTCGAGGTAGGGTCGTCCCAAGGTCAGCTCCGCGAAGTAATGGCCTGGTCCTTCTTCTTCCTTGAAGTAAGAAAGAAAAGTTCGCCAGAGCCGGGTTGCGTCTGATGGCCCGATGTGCGATGGGGGATCGACCCATGCCTGCAGGGTTGCAGGTCGAAGCCCGCCCAGGGACTTGAGTGCTCTCTCCCGCACTGCGTCAAAAGCAGGGCAGCTCCACAGGAGATGTTCGGCCGTGCCTCTGGCCGGGCATGTTTGGCACTGAGGAGAAGGGTGTACCTGCGGGTTTATAAGGTGCAACTTCGCGGGTGACAGAAGCTGACCAGTCTGGGCTCGGCGAAGGAGTACTGCCTCCACTCTCCGGAATAAGCTATCTGGGCGGCGATATAGTTGCTCAGGGTTGGCCAAGTGCTGGAGTATGCTTCGACGATAGCGTTGTGCTCGATGCCATGTCTCCGCCCTATCCATATGAGGCAACGAAGGATGCGTAACGTCCTCAGGGGGCCACGAAGCGGAAACGAATGTGGATCCAGGCAAAGGTGCGGAAAGAGCTGCTGCGCGCGCTGCCTGGTGTGCCTTTTCGTTTCCAGTGATTCCTTCGTGTGCAGGAATCCATTTGATAATTAAGGTGTAGCTCTCCTCTCTCAGGCGACGGGCTTGTGTTCGAATAGTGTTCAGAATGGCATAGTCTGCTCCCCCTGCGCGGCATGCAGTGTACGCTGCTTGTGAATCTGTGTAAACATGGTAGGTGCACGGAGCCCGATCTTGTCTTGCTACTATTCGAGTAATGGCAAGTCGTATGGCAATGAGTTCGAGATTGGTAACAGTGTGTTCCTCGGAAAGCCGTTGAACTACCGAGGTATCTGACACAGAGTCGTGACAAGCTATAGCTGCGCAGTGTTGAAACTGAGCGGCGTCTGTGTATAGTTGGATAGCTCCTTCCTGGGCTAGCTTGTGTGACATCTTCCTATGACGTTTGGCGGCAGCTTTGCGCCTTTGAGGATTAGCCAACGCATATTCTTTGGTAATGGTATACCATCTACTAAGTCAATCAACTCCCATGGTGGGGCGGCGGACGAAAGTGGCTCTAAATTGTCAACGTTGTAGCCTAATGCCTGCAGGATCTGTCGGCCAGCCGCCGTTGTGGAGAGACGGACTCGCTGGGCTTGCGATTGCTGCTCTGCCAGATCCTGAAGGGCATTAATATTGCTGCATGCGTGTAGGTTCACTACTGGGCAGTACTGTGGCAGACCAGTAACTAGGCGCATCGCCTTGCGATTGATTCGCTCAAGCTGAAGGCGTTGGGTCGCGTTAAGTCGCATGTACGGATATGCGTACAGGATTTTCGATGTTATGAGTGCTAATGCCATCTGACGGAGCCCCACCTCCTTGATTCCCCATCCACGCGCAGAGACGCGGCGCATTAGGTGTAAAGCCCGATGACAGCTAAGCATCGTGTTATGAAGCCAGCTTTTGGCTCCTCCATCCTCGTCAATAAGCATGCCTAGTATACGGATTGTTGGTTTCCGGCAAATAACCGAGTGCCCTAAATGAAGAGAGATAAGTTTGCGCTCTGTCTCGGCTCGTACTCGCGGGCCGTTAATGACAACCACATACTCGGTTTTTTCCGGAGAGGTTTTCATTCCCCACTTCTCGATGTATTCATGGACGGCATTGAGGCCTGTCTGTAGGGCTTGTTCTTGCTCTTCTTTTTTTCATCAGCAAGCTATGGTACCCGTTGAAAGTGTTGCAATGTTCGCGGGTAAACTTACAAAAGCTTCACAGGATATTTGCTGTTTTCATTTGGGCGGCGGAATAGGAACGCTGCAGGAGAACGAATCTGTTCCGCTGGGTTAAAGATGGGGGTTTGGGGCTCGGGCATCTCTTCTTACGGCAGTTGATCAATAGATGTTTTTTTTTTTTTCGCAACATTTCCGACCCATTCTTGCGCACCGTTTGCCAAGCTAGACTGCGACGCCTGTTGCCTGAGTTTGTTGTCTCCACAGAAGAAGAAGCGTGTGGGATTTATGGATATTACAGGGAGGTCATCGAGAGTATTAAATTTCTCTCTGCGTTTCTCTCTGGAATGTTTTTTCGGTGTAGAGAGGAAAACGTTTTACCACGACCTGCATGATATTGTCTTCCCAGGACCCTTGTACAGGGTCATATGCAGCGGAGGCCCTGGTACAGATGTATTAAAGGGTGTAAAGAAAAAGCAAGTTTTCCCAGGAGAAGACCTTTTTTTTAATATAAATACGGGAACATTACCAGTAAAGAAGGTTTTGCAGGGAAGGGTTCCTCTTTTTACCGTGCGAGCACATTGTTTAATCTGTAACTAGCCGGAAACAGTAAATCAAATAGATCACGTTTTTTGCATTGTTGGGAAGGGGTGTATTTTTGGGATGTATTAAAATGGACCATAAAAAGGATGTTGCACTAGACTCGCACGGAATTCGATATTTCAGCATAGAAAATGAGGATGAGGTTCCATTTGACGTAATTATACTTATGGGCCTCCACTGAATATGGCGCTCCAAAACGGCAGGCCATCACTCTGACAGGGATGCCAGACCTGCTCGAATTTATTTTGGAGACAGTGGGGAGTGGTACATTGCCATTTAAAAAGTGGCTGTATAACCTCCCGAATAGCTCTCAAGGGTAGAATCTTTGTTGTCGCTGCGGGAGTTTTAAAGCCGCAAGACCAGTAACGCTGGATGATCAATTCATTCATGTACATTGCCTTGTATGTCTTTTTTCATGTTTTGATCGGAGTTTCCTTTTGTGTTATGTCGTGAGCCAAAGCCAGGCAAAAAAAGAAAAAAAATCCGGGGCGTGGCGCAGTTGGTAAAGCGCTGGGATGGGGATCCAAGGGAGGGAGGTTCGATTCCTGGTGAAGACAAGGTTTATCAATTTATTTTTAACTCTCGCGCTCGAGCAACGATGCGCTCAAACGCGAGCTTGAGCTCGGTCGACTCAAACAAAATGAGCTCGAGGAACTAACAAAAACACTAAAGGCACAACAGCGGGAACTCGAAATCACTAGAGCCCTTACAATGCAATAACCACAGGCATCCAACGAGAGAGACCTTAAAACATGAATGCAACAGATGATGTAGGATATGACGCGACAAATCCAATCTCAAATGCAAGAGATGCAAGCAAAATTGCAGGGGCAGATCTGAGAAATCAAAAGTGCTCTTCGAAAACAGACATAATGAAAACATTACAGAAAGACCGTGCAACCGTCCAGCGTTAACGGCGTTCACTATCGAACAAGGCAACAGCCGTAACGTGTAAACATGACCAAGACGCGTCAGCAAGAACAGGAATACTTAGAAATTTGGCAACGAAACTGCAGAGATATGCCGCAAAACGCAGGGTCTCATAAAACAATATATAGCCTTACAAAAATGGTAGTCAACAGTCTTTAGAATCTCTACGATTCTCTTATCGACTCTATCAACGTTGTACGTACTTTTAGTCTGTATGAACATGATTAAATACGAAGTTAATAGAAGCTCAATGCTTTGTGCGTACTTAAGTGAATAAAAGACTGTACATAGAGTTTACAAGAGGATATACTTCTTTGTATATACTCCCGTTGATATACCGCACCTAGAAAATCTGAAAGCAATTTCAGATGTAAAAAAAAATTGTACAATTTGAATTTGGATCAGTAGTTGACACTATGTTTTTCGCTTAAACAGCAATGATTCCTTAGGTGATTTAGTGTACGGGGAAATTCATAGCAACTGGTTGATATTTGGGTGAAGTTGATTCGAATATGTATCTGATATTTTCCAATTTTATTTGACGAGAATAAATTGGAAATGTAGACCCTATATTCGTATCAGATAAACGTGTAGCTAGGGCAGGAAAAAACGTTTCAAGAAAGGATTGAAGGCCCTTTAGTTCTTATTGGTTCAGAAGCTGCATATGTCGAGGGCGGGCCATCAAAATCAATTTCACAGATACGCACAATAATTGAAGATGAAGGAAGTGGTACGCGTGCATGGTAGTTAAGACTATGTACAGACGCGCAATCATGTGCGACCAACGATCGAAGCATCCATGTACGTGAGTCATAAAATTTATATTCATATGCACGAGCGGGTACTATTTGAATAAATGTGATGTATGAAGATGCGTACCCTTTGGTTTCCGACCACAAAAGTATGGTGGGTGAATGTCACTTTACATGCCGAACTTACGGCGTAGATTTTTTCAGCTAACAGCTAGTGAGACTTTAATAATATAAATCTTCAGACATAAATTGGTAAAAGATGAATTTGGAATAAAATTAAGATATTAAAAATTTTTGAAACAAAATGGGGCTTCGCAGGTCTAGGGCGCGCAATCACGTGACACAAATGTGACGAGGGGCGACGTCCCTCCTGCGCGTCCTGTGGGTGTATTTTTATTATTATTATATTTTTTATTTTACTAGAAGGGGTAAAGAGGGTGGCTGCAAGCTGTCTTTCAAATCCAATGCGCAGGAAGGATGCAAGGAGGCGCTTGGCCATCGGAGCGCGGCTTCGAGCTGGAGGAGGGGGAGCGTCTAGTCGTCCTGCGAGCAAAGCACACAGCATCACGCACGCACGCACGCTTTCTCCCCCCCCCCCCCCCCCCTAGAAGTGTGGAAGGTATGGAAGAAGAAGCGGGCAGGCTAGCCAACGTAGACAGCGCAGTATCAAACCTGTGACGGCTTGAAGCTGCCCTCGGCAAAGCGTGCACAGAGCAGGTTAAACGCTTTCTTCCTTTCGTTTATTTATTTTTCGCTACAAGGTAGGTATGGACTGCTTTATCCTGAGCGGCAACTAGGTAGCGCTGAATATTTGACTGCTACGTCAAAAATTACGCGCCCTTCAATCAATCAATCAATTTTTATTTTCAAATCCGAGGAGGGGGGGTGGGGGGGGGGGGCACCTCAGCGAAAACGCAGTTCCCCACTGCTTGAGAGTGCCGAGGACCCCCGCATACATCAGCAGGTGATAGTTCAAGAGGAAGCTAGTTTACAAGGAACACATTACAGGCATACGCACAGGCATTAACACTGTAGGCATTACAAAGATGAACAGCATCAAAAGCAAAAAAAAACAACAAAAATAGATATGTATTTACCGAATAACAGCGCAATTCACGGTATTACCACAGTGATGTCATCAATACAGCAAAAAGGATGGGTTTAAAGTTTCACAAAATATTCACTAAGTTGTCTCCGAGTAAAAGAAACAAAATCAGCAATCAGTTTTTCGTGTTTATTTGGCAGAAATAGATGATGCTCTCAGTCTTGAAAGCTATTTCATTTCCGCCACTGCAAAGCTGCATGTGTGTGAGCGCGCGTGTGTGCAAATAACTCATGCGCAGGTACTCAATATGTGTGGCCCCGAATACGGTCAGTACTCAAGTTTTTATTACAATGAGGAAAGCAAGCACAAGATCCATGCAGCGCGCTGTGAAGAAACGGGCTCGCGACTCCGAGTGTCTGCGTCGCCTCGAATACCAGCCACCCCACAAAACTACCGGAAAAAAAAAAAAAGAACGAAAGCAAAAGATTGCGAACGCACATAACCGGCACTCGCACGGCATTCCACGCATCACGCTTTCGTCTCAGCAGCGCGGCAGCGCGACTGGAAAAAAAAAATGCAAACTCCACGAGACACGTGTGAGTGACGCAGAGGCTACAGCGCCCATATGTCTCACGTGATTCCGCACCAAACATCTGCAAAAATATTGTCCCGCGACCATGGTAACCATGGCCGCGACAAGGAAGAGCCTACGTTACGCATGCGTCAAGTCGCTCATGTGCCACGTGATTGTGCACCGAAGATCTGCAGAAAACTCCCGCGACGGGGAGGCGGCGTTTGGCAACGTCGAGCGTCGAAAATAGTTCTTTCTGGCAGAAACCTTCCATGTAAGTTGCCGAACTTTTTCATCCCTTTCTTATAAACCCTTTGCACACACTCTCGGAAAATGTTATGTTTCTGAACTGAGAAGTTTTAAATTACAAGCGTTTGCCCATCTTTTAATCGAAGTGTCTAAAGGTACGTCCGAGGTACCCGTTCGAGTCTCGTAAAGACGCGGCGGACGTCGATATACAGGCTCATATGCACGTCGAACGCGTATGTCCGCATTCTGCTTGCTGCGCTATGATATCAGTTAGCTTCGACTCTCGATGAGGTGCTATGAAGAGTTTGCCCATTCTAACATACATCACAGTCATCACTCAGGATTGTGTACGGCAAGCATCGCTTGTCACGCACGTAGCTGCAGGCGATGCTACGTACTGCACCAGCTCCACCAGCTGGCATCGAGATACGCACATTCACGAGCAGCTTTCGCTTCGCACTAAACTATCACCTCGATCTGCCTGTAATGCGAGCGAGCTATTTCTAGCATTTACGCTGTCGACTTCCCAAGATCGAGCGCAGGCACAACACACACACACCTCGCCGTGCAGAACATTCGGCAGTCCAAAGTATGTATATACGCTTTATGTGAAATGGAATTATGCTCGTTGCTCACATTCAGACAGAGTAAACAGGATATTTCTAGTTAAATTCTTTGTGTAAATTCTACCTTACAGCCGTGGCAGAAGACATGCCGAATCTACTAGAGGCCCACGCTTTCTACTGCGGCGAGCTGCGCGTCGACTCGCCGAGGCGAAGACCTTCTGTACCGCAATGCATAAGTGTACAACAGAAAAGCCGGAAGCGCAATTGATCCGAATTCCCTGCGAACAACAGTGGTCTTCAGTATTTAGGGGAAGAATAGATAAGTGCTCAGCCTGCATCTTTTTCTCGTCATTGAACTTTACGTACATGTAGTTGTACGCAACTTTGCGTACATGTACCGCATGCTCGAGGTTAGCGTGACCCGACTGAACGGCCGCAGCTTTGAAACGAATCGTGAGATATGCATGCATCGCCGGACTTACGTACGCGGTAGAAAATGGTTGCAGAAACTGACTTTTGGAATTTTGCAGAGTGTGCCATGCAAGTGATCGTTGCTACAACCACTCATCTACGTTCCCACGGCTGGGTCCCCGAGGCGCATAAATGTTCAACCGTGGACGTTCAATGATCGAAGAGAAGACAAATTTTCACAATATTGGGCCCAAAATCGATAGCTACAAGTGCTCAGTGTTAGAGAGATTCTGTCTTGACCATGCACAATTTAGTGTTTCAGGTGCGGTCAGTAGTTGAACAGTTCGCCTTTCAAGTCAGCGGCGCCATCGATGGACCGGCGGAACGATTTTTCACGCTACACCGCTGTCTTGCTAGAAAGCCTACCTAGGTGGCGTTTGACATTCAGATGCTATTTGTCGGCCCCGTAATTGAAAGCAACGCTTTCAAAAATGCTTAAATGTTCAAAAATGTATTCACTTTAACTGTTTCACTCCAGGCTGTCAAAGCAGGCGGACGCTGATAAAACATTTGAACACTCCAGTCGAAACCAAACACCCGCGCGTCTTGAGAGATCTGTAGAATAGCCTTCATTTTTTTAAATTATTGGAATAGGTCACTTTCCGATCGCTGGGACATAGACCCTCGTGACAGCGCTGTCACGTGAATAAGGACCACACCAGATCGAAAGCTTATCTCATATAACATAGCTACAGCGTTGAGTTGATTTTTATGATGCTAAGCGACTAATGCTGCCATGCATCAAGAACAAGGTTTAATGTATTTATTTTGTGTGTAATGACTAACATGTTCTTTAGGATGTAGCTTGTTTAGGAATATTTTAGGAAACCAAAAATTCAGGGAATTTGCACCTCGCTCCTAGGATCATGCTGGGATGTAAAGGGACCTGTTGCAAAATTGTACAAAATGTTTCCCTCTTATTTTCTCGAGTCTGGCGCACGTCTAAGATATGGTTTATTATTAGTTCATCTCCACACTCCTTGCATATTGGTTTCTCCTCTTTCATGAGTATGAGGCTGTGTGTCAGGTGTGGTTACGTTTTGTGAAGCTGACCTAAAATGTCCTCCAGATTGTGTTTTTGATGACTGCATGATTTCCGTTCCTCGATGACAGGTTTGACAAAGTTTAGTTTGTTGTTTATTTCAATGTTTCAAAAATCCAGCCATTTCACTCTCACTTTTTTTTGTACAAGCTTCTTGGTATCTTCATGCAGCATATTCAACCTGTGTAATTTAGCATTGTGGCAAGGCAACCTGGTTATTTCTTTTCATCACCTAAGACAGCTGTGCGATTTCATAAAGTGTAGGGTTTCTAACGACAGGAACTTCTTGGGAGTCATAGAAATAAGTGAGATCCACAATCATGAGCTATCTAAGGTAAGCATATACATGTCCATCGCTCAGTGGAATGGTGTCAGCACGCTATTAGAACAGGTCTTGTGGTAACAACAACCATTGTCTGAGGTGATCCTTTAATTGGCATTGAAGTGCCATTAACTGCAGGTACTGACAGATCTTTTGATCATGTTATATGATGATGCCACCCTTGCATGCATATAGGTATACATTTCAGAATCTGCAGTTCACCACTTGACCATTTGCCACCATTTTGTGTAAAAATTGAAAACTGAATTAAAAATTTATTTTCAGTAATATACAGGAAATCGGCCTCGGGCGAAAAGCTACAACGATAGCTTGAGAGATGCGCCAAGCCCAGTAAAGGCAGATCAACAAGACGTGTGAAATTAAGGCGAACTTATTCACTTCACTTCACATCACTTTAATGCCTTAAAGATCCTCATTAGAGGGTTTTGCATTAAAAACAGAAATTAAAAACAGAGAAGGTAACATATATGCGTAAGTAACTTATACAAATAAAAGATTTTCACTCAGCAAGTACACACGCGATTCTTTCAAGAAATAAAGATGAGCATGTGATAGCAGCAAGTTCTCGGGGAAGGCCGTTCCAGTCGTTGGCAGTCCGGGGGAAGAATGATGAAAATGTGGTGCGGGCGCCAGGGCGTGACATTTGCTGCTGATGACCGGTGCTGAGGAAGATACGTGGTGGGGGTGCGTAGATGTAAGGTTCCTGTCGTAGCTTGGAGTAAAAAAACTTGCGAAACAAACAAACTAGCAATGTAAGGACGATGAGCAAGGGTAGTGTTAGATTTAGGTCGCGAGTGCCTGGGTAGCGTACCATTGCCCGCAGTTATTACGTGCGGCTCGCGCTTGCGCGCCCCTCGGTAGCGTTGGCCTGGCGGCTCCGTGGACGGCGGACGGCATCAACGGTCCCAACAAAGACGCGGCGTCTTCTAACGAAACAACCTTTACTAAAACATCATGAAGGAGCGGGCAGAGAAGCTGACCCGGAGAGAATACAGACACGTTCACACAGCTGGTGTCTAGCGTCGTCTCAACGGCGCGTCAAAGTAGTTTCTGTCTCAGCGGAGTCGACCGCTGCTTTTTATAGGTTTTCCAGTTCATAGGGAAAGGGTAAACCCTCACAGGTAAGGGAGAGCCAAACACGTTTGTACACGTCGGGATGACTCAATCGCAGGTGGTCCGACCTCATCTCCTCCACCTCCTGCAGACGGGCGAGGGCGGCGCACTCTCTCACGAGCTCCAGGCTTGGCCGGCGTTTGAACACACACGCACGCACACACAGTTGGCGCGTGGCAGGATCACGCTGCTGAGACATGTCCGCGGGAGGAAGCGTTGCGCGGCCGACGAACGGCGCCGAAATGGCCGATCCGCTCGCGGTTCTGCCTGTTGCTATGCGGTGGCCGCGTCAGCTGTCCCATTTGTCGGTGGAGAAACGTAACAGTAGGTAGGTTGGACTGTGATTTTAAGTATGATATGCTGATATCAAAGGAATAGGATGAATGAATGAATCTAGTTGCTCGGTTTTGAACTGCTTCAATTGAATTACAGAGATATGCTTGTTTCGGAGACCAGGTGGGAGATGCATATTCTATTTTTGATCTAATTAGTGATTTGTATGCGAGGAGCTTGACATGCTGAGGCGCAGAGCGAAGGTGACGCTTTAAAAATCCTAGTGTTCTGTTAGCGGATGTATATGATGTTTGAGATATGCGTATTCCACGTAAGATCATGACAAAGATGAACACCAAGGTATTTGTATGATTGGATAAGGTCGATAGGAACGTTAGATATGCTGTAGCTGAACAGGAGGTGGTAATGGCGACGATGAAACGACACATATTTACATTTACTTGTGTTAAGTGTCATTAGCCATTCATTGCACCAGTCTTTCACACGAGTTAAATTATTTTGAAGAGATTGTTGTTTCAAAGGGTTAGTGACTGTTCTGTAAAAAACACAATCGTCAGCAAACATCCGAATATGGCAATCTAGGTTCTCAGGAAGGTTGTTAATATAAATTAGAATCCTTGGATCCTTGGAAATCGGATCCTTGGGGCACGCCCGAGGAGACTGGTAGGAGGTTAGACATTTCATTATTGACGATGACTGATTGGAAGCGGTGAGTTAAGAATTATTTTATCCATGCTAGTATATCGGGATGCAAGTTTAGGCGAGAAAGTTTCAGAAATAAGTGGTTGTGAGGTACCTTGTCAAATACCTTAGCGAAGCCGAGCAAAATTGCGTCAGTTTGGAGGTTAGCATCAAGGTTTGCATGTAAGTCATGAATGAAAAGTGCTATACGACTTTCACAGGAGTATCCTTTGCAAAATTCGTGCTGCGAAGAATGAAAAAAAAATTATTTGAATCCAGAAAGTTCTTCGTTAAAGAGTAAATAACGTGTTCCATGAGTTTATATGGTATGCTGGTGAGGGATATGGGCCGGTAATTAAGCGATGAATCTGTTACCCGACTTGTGGACCGGAACGACCTTCCCCACTTTCCAGTCATGGGGTATGGTACCTGTAGAGAGAGACTGCGAGAAAAGCAAGCATAAAATCTTAGCAGAAGCATGATTAACGTTTTTTTAGAACCTTTGTTTTAATTTCGTCAAAGCCGGCGGATGATGACAATTTTAGTTTATCAATAAGACATGATATGCCGGTTTCCGAGAAAGTAACGGCTGGCATTGAAGTTCTTTGGTCGTTTGCTGTTGTGAGGGGAGGCGGTTCCTGTTCTTTAGTGAATACAGATGCCAAAGCAGAATTAAAGATGTTAGCACACTCAGCATTGGAAACAGCGCGTGCGGGATCATCAGTGAGCGTAACAGTGCGTATAGATTGCGGGTTTAAAAGCTTCCAGAATTTAGTAGGATTATCTTTAAGTATTTTGGGCAGGTCAATATAATAAAATGAGCGTTTGGCGTTTTTTACTGCATCCAGGTATGTCTTTTCAGCAGTGTAATATTTTTTCCCATGCGCAGTCCTGTCCAGTCTGTTTGTCACTGCGGAACAAACACTTTTTCTTTTTTTTTCTAATCTCCCCAGAGCCTTGGTGAACCATTGTTTCTGTTTGTTCGCGCGGAAGCTGCATTCAGGAACATATTTGTTAGTAAGTTCGTTCATTTTATCAGTAAACATCAACCAATTTTCGTGGATGGTTTGTTCTTGGAAATAACGCTGAAACGTTGGGAAAAAGCTTCGAAAGCCCTGTTTATGACCTTGTAGTTTCCTTTGTTATAAAGGGTGATTGTTTTTTCGGGTTTCATTTGTTGTTGGAGTGAAAGTGAAAGACGCGTCGATGACTTTGTGGTCACTAATTTCCCGGAGATAAGTAATGGATTGAGGCTGTCAGGGTGGCTAGAAAGTATAAGGTCAAGAATTTAGCGCTATCACCGGCGATGCGTGTGGACTGGGTTACTAATTGAGTTAGATTGAAATTTAAGCACACTTCCATGAACTCCCGTGATGCGCATAAAGGAAAGGTTAAGAGCGCAAAAAGACACTCACAAATAGGCACAAATAGACGCACAGGACAGGCGCTGACTCCAACTTCTTTCTCAGAAGACCACATACGAACTTCTTCTTCAACATCCAAATGTTCCCACCAAGTCAGCAACAAAGTCATCATAGCATTTTAGGCCAACCCTACCTACCAACATTTAACAGTCGACCTTCACTACTATACAGCGAGAGAGATGATTCACTAATACATTTTGAACCAACTCTTTTTATATACGAGGCTTCTAGCAGCTCACGGGCTAGATTATCCGTGATCCTGCCTACAATCTTAATTTATTTGAACTTCGGTTCACATTTTGTCTTGAAATCGTACGATTTGTAATGAGCAGGTAGATGTAAATTCTGGTTGTTTTTAGAGAGCGCATATGTTCTGCAGCCCTATCTTTGACATTTCACGTATGCAGAGCATATTTCTTGCACCTCGCACACCTTGTACCAACTTTGATTTTGCTACATAAGGCTATCGCTACCAAGTTGATGCTACAACCACACATCCGGGGATCTTGGATCCGTACGGCTTTCCCGACGTATCCCAAGGCTTATCTATCTTGCTACACCTTGCTGATACCACAGAAAAACGCGTCGGGTCCGTCAGACGTAAACATGAACCCCACCTATTGGGTCCGTCCGCCGTACCCCTCCCGGATCCGTCCGGCTTTCCCGACGTAAGAAAAACTAATCGTGTCCGACAGACGTGAACACTTGATCGGGTTCGTCCGCGGTACCAACGTATCCCGAAGAACAACGCACCGGGTCCGTCGGACGTACCTTTAAGACCATTGATCGGGTGCGTCCGACGTTCCTTTAGCCACAGCCTTTTTAATTTCCTGCACACTGCACGTCCAAAGTGCTAGGAAGATTTTTCATCGTTTAGCGTTTTTATCACCTAGTTAGGTTTTAAAAAGTGATCCTCGATTGTCCGCAGCCTCTTTCCGATCATTTTGCAACACAGTTCAGATCGTTAAGGGGTTGTTTTGCTGAGTTATTACTAATTAATTAAAGGTAATCAACCGCTTGGTCTCGCAGCCATAACTGTCAACTTCAAATATTGAGAGAGGCCTCATAGTGCGTAAAAGCTATGTAGACGCATAAAACCTGCCATTTTTATATTCCTTCAGATGTGTGCGATCGCTCGCTACCTATCTTTTTTATTTATAGCGTATCTTTGTTGAGCTATTTGCAAACTGAGCCGGTAATTCCAGGTATATTGGAATAGTCCATAAGCAACGACTTTTCAGCGTAAAATTATACTGTTTTTTAAGCTTCTTTAGAGTAAGCAAGGATTGTGATATGTAATTTTATTCATAACAATTCGCAGACTTCAACGTAGTAATAGTTATATTTATATCCTCAGTAGGCCAGTATGTAATGTTTAATTAAGTAGTACAGGCCCAATGTGTTTTCTCTTTTTTTTTCTTTTTACGGAGGCGTGGGGACGGAAATCCGGCAAGTTTTGTGGGTCAAGCTAAAAATTGGCTGTGAATTAGGGATTGGAGCTTTGAAACTTAGTCTCCTGTTTTGTTTAATTTCTAAGAACTCTTAAGCTTCACAGAGAAACAACATATTTTAAAAAGTGTTTCAACTTTGGAAGTTCTTCGTTTTATTAATGTTTGACAAGGGTCAGAATTGAAACAGGTGATAGGATCGAGTTAGTTGGTAGCTTATGGCATGTGTGATCTTGAGCTGCTAGGAGTTCATTTTCTGAGACAGCTTTTCTTTAGAAGTATAGGGAAAGGAATGGTATGTTACCACGGATTTTTAGGAGCATGGATTTAATGATGTCTTTTTTTTTACTGCATTTACGGCTTGTTTGGCAATAATGCTTGCAGTCCAGCTGATGCAATTGCATCGTCACACTGCTTTTGCACCAGATTTCACCTGCCATCGAGGAAGTGCTGCCTGAATATGAGGTAGACAGCGTCATGAATTTGTTGGGGCAGTTTAACCTATCAGCCATGGGTACCTTGCCCTAAAGCATCCTTCCTGTAAAGGAGACATTGGATTGGTAGGTATCACATGCTGATATTTTTTGCATTCTTGTGTTTGCTTTAACACATCAAAGCTTTACTGGTTCATGCTCTCTTGCATTTATTGTTTTCTTTTGAGAGTATAAAGGGTGGTTGTGTAATAGGCTTAATTAAAGCAAAGCTTGAAACCAGCTCGGTGTTGTTATATGATTCTTGCTGGGTTTTTAGCTCAAGATTGAACTGTTGATGTATCTTGCTCATAATCTGCACTAAAGAAAATTTTTCGTTACCTCTTCAGTACTTTAAAACAGGAGATATACTTAGCTGTTTTATGGCAGCAGTACCTACTATTTCTAGTAGAGGGAAAATTGAGTGAACCTGTGTTTTAATAGCTCAATGGCAGACATGGCTTCATAATATAGCTCACTGCACTGTGCATATGTGTATATGTTGATGCTGACATTCAGTTACTGGTTATTTGACTGCCTCAGCATATGTACACATACAGTGAAGCTTCACTTGAACGAAGTTCAAGGGACCTTAGGAAAAAGTTTGTTAAAATGAAAGTTCATTGAACGGAAATAAATGTGTGGAAGATTGTTTCCATTAGCTCCAAGAGACGTAAGTTAATTATTCAAATGTTATCTGAGCCCATTTGTTTGTCACTGTGCTCATTTGCAAGTGAAGAACGCGTAACCTTTTGCAGCACTTTTGAAAGGACTGCAGTGGTCTTGAACGCAGTCACTATGTGCAAGCTCCCGAGAACCTTGCCCATCACAACGGCCTGCTGAGGAGAAAAGACTTTCATTTTCTCCAAGCAGACCATGATTAACCAAAATGCACACGTTCGCAATTCTCGGAGCTAAGAGGCCTAGTAGGGCTGAAGATCTGGCTTTGACTGGCTACCACTGTACAGCTAATTAAGCGTGCAAAGACAGCTATGGATTCGGCTGGTTACAAGCTAGTTTAGACAGCCAGTTCACTTTAAAGCTAAAAAAACGGCCACTTTTCTTCACGCGATAATGAAGAGTGGTTGTCAACATAAAATTGTAAAACGAAGAGTGCGGGTTGTGCTTTTTTAAGTGCTCAGTATGACGTTGAAGACAGGATGTCGCCGGGGAAAATGTTCCTAGAACTGAATTGAGCAATAGCTGAAGTTCGGTAAAATGAAGGGCGTTTTCATAGTATTCAATGGGGCTTCGGTGTGGGTTAATAAAGTTCGTACAACTGAATAGTTCCTTTCAGTGACGTTTGTTTAAGGGGTATTCTGCTGTATTCCTGTGACTACACCAGAATATTTACTTTGCTGAAAGCAACATATACGCAAGTATTTACTTTCTTGCTAGCCGCCAATATTTGCAATTAACTTCCCAACTATTCACAACCTAAATAAATGCATCGTTAGCCCTAGAGCTAAAAAGTTACTAGCGGATACCATAATGAAGTAATAAATAGATATTTATCTTTTCTGAACACTTTTTCTGCGATTGTTTTGGTGTGGTTTTGAGTTTGAGTGAGCTTGTTGCAGAAGGGGTGGGCTGCAAGACGAAGGGAAGTATCAGTGTGGCTGCTTTTTTATGCGTATCAAATAATAATGTATTGTAACTTGTAAAACGAATGCCTTTACAGCCTACTGGGAAAACGTTTTCTTTTTTTTTAATTCAGTGTTGGGGTTCTGCCTGGGTAAACATGGATGGCAGAGAAAGATCTTTCTGCCATGGGGTGTGAACTGTATTTTGTGCAGAAAACCAGAGGCTGTCGGACGTGTGTTTATAGATTGTTGTGACTGGGTTTTTGGGGGGGAATATCCTACAATGAACTTTGCTCAAAGATGTCCCTCTAAACCCTCATAGCATTTGGTTCTTAGCTGTGGAAAATGACGACAGTGTTCTGTACACAGCGCATGGAAGCGCCGACTGGCTGTTCGCCATGCTGATCTTTATTATCAGACCTATCAAAGAGTATATTGAGGGTTCTGTCCAACAGATGATGTTTTGAAAGCTCAGTCATGTGTACTTGAGCTTATCAATGTATTTGAAAAAGTTATCAGTTTGAATGTTTGATAAGTAGAGGTATTGTATGTAAACTAGCTCTCGGCCAGCCTGTAGTGTTTGTGAAAAGGCAACAGTGACAAGAAGGGTGTTTTGCTAGAGCTTTTAAGGCTCTTAAATCTGTGCAGCTCTGCTTTAGTACATGCATTGTCTCCTGTGCATGGCTAGTTAAATGATTTCTGTTCATTTTATAACAAAAAGTCATTCTAAATCTTTAGATAAGCTTGCTCACCTCTATTGTTTGTTTGCATTGTGTTCATGCATGCTGTAGCTGGAAATGATGCAGTATTAGTTACAAGTAAATAAATATAAAAGGAGCAGCAACTACATTTCCTTTGTCCGCACATTTTAAGAGAAACATAAATGGGCTGAAGAGATTTTAGTGTTGTTTGCTACTGTGTTTGATAGTGAAAGATCTTCCTGTCATTGCATAGAAATCTTTCAGAAACTTCCGAAATAGTTTGATACCTGGTGGTGTGGAGGTTGACTTCCCAGACAGTAATATATTTCTATAGTACCATATGCATGCACAATAGATAAATGTAACCCCTTGCATATATCACTGAATCTTCCACTCTAGAAGAGAATTTTGTGCACAAGCATTTTACTGTAGTTTGCCTCTGTGGAGCATTGTATTTCTAATTCTGGGCTTCTCTTTTTATACTGTTACTCAGCAATCATACGAAATATTCCTCGTATGTTTCTTTTACTTGTGCATTTGACTTTTCCTTTTTTTATTATACAAAAGAACTTTCTTCCTGCTGTTCTGACTAGTGCTCTTGTATGTATATGTAGTCCTCTTGTTGCTTCATTTGGCCATATCTGGAGACTCCCTGTTGCCGTGGTCTGTGCCGACAAGTAAAAACTAGGCAACCTGACTTCCGGGACAAGTAGCAGTGGGACGTAGCAGCGTGGTTTCTTTAGCATCCATGTGGACTTCTTATAAAGACAGGTACTTTTCCTAAATTTTAATTTGACATGTGATCAAGATTTTACCTTGGTGACAAGCTCTTAAAAGGAAAAGATGGACATGACTGGCACTTTCTTAATTTCTTCCTCTCGGGAATACACTATTAAAACTTAATTTGTTACCTGCATATGTAGTGAAATGTATGTGTGACTGCATATTCCAGCAGTAAGCTGCATAATTTTTTAAGGATGACATTTTTTAGCTCCTATTGTCGGTACCTTAGAATTGACGAGCCAGAACAGGCAATACCAGGCACCAAAAGGTGATTATGCGGGGCAGGCCCAACATGCCTCCCAGAATGTGTCTGGGACACATTCCAGTCTAGGATCCTCAAAAGCACCTCGTTAAAATTAAAAAAAAAAAGTAGTGCCAACCCTTTTTGAGTACGACCAGTTCAGCAGTAACCTCAGAATTTAGATGTGTAACCCACAAAATATTGCACTCTGGCTCTCCAAAATTTGAAGTCATCCTCATTTCACCAAAATTAGTGTCCAACCTAAATTTAGTATATCATTTTCCGCGATGACCTTTAGGTTTAGATAGGCCACCCCCAAAATTTCGCCTTCTGAACCCTTGAATTTTGAGCTCATTCAAATTTGACCAAAATTGGTGTCCTGTTTATTTTTAATATTACCAATTCAGTGGTGACTTCAATATTCAGATGCACTACTTCCCTAATTTCGTTTCTGGACCCTCAAAAAATGGCTTCATCCATATTTATTGAAACGTGTTGAATGCAATTTCTCTAAGGCCAACTCAGCGATGCTTATCAAATTAAGTGGTACCCATCGGGGTGGTGCAGTGGTTAGGGTGCTCGACTACTGTGGTTAAGGTTGCGGGATGAAATCCTGACATCAGCGGCTGCTTTTTGGGGTGGGGGAAGCAAAATCCAAGGCGCCCATGCGGTTTACGATGTCAGTACGTGTAAAGAATCCCAGGTGGTCAAAATTTCAGCCCTCCACTACAGCATCTAATAGCCTGAGTTGCTTTGGAAGGTAAAACCCTGTAAACCAAGCAAAATCATCAAATTTTGATGGATCAACCATTAAAGCTTCCCTACTGGGTGCTCAAAATTTGACTTTGCCCAAGTTGTCAACATTGGCATCTAACGCAACTTGAGTGTGAGCAGATAAGTAGTGATTTCGAATTAGTTGGGTCACCCAATGATTTAGCATGCTTATGGAATGCCCATGCACTCCTGATCACATGAGGAACAAAGCAGGTTGTGGAAAGTGATTGCTTTGCGAGTTACATGCCACAGCAGAAGACTGGTCACCCTGGCCAACAATGCCTTAATTATGCAGCCACTCCCAAATGGAATGACCACTACAGAGCCCATACAGGTTCATGCTTGCATCCATTCTAAATTACGGGATAGGCAGTCATTCTTTATTACCTGCCACAGTGGTGACGCTCGACTTCTATTCCCAAGTATGCGGTGCCTGCTTTTCGATGGAAGCACAAAGGCATACATGTGCTGTGCGATGTCAGTGCACGTTAAAAAGCCCCAGCTCGTCGAAGTTTCCGAAGTCCTCCCCTACGGCGTCTCTCATAGCCTGGGTTGCTTTGGGATGTTAAACCAGATAAACCAAACCAGTATTTTTTTACCAGACCATCTGATTTGTCTTTTATTCCGCATATCACCAAAATAAGATTTGCTACTATTCCTAAGAATACCTAGTGCCTACATAAGACTTGCCCTTATTCCTAAGAATAGCTAGAATATTATGTATCCATGTATTTTATAATTATGTATTTTTCCTCAGTGGAGCATTGCATTTTCAATTCTGGGCGTCTCTTTTTATGCTCTTACTCAGCAACCATATGAAATACTCCTCATATGTTTCTTTTACTTGTGCATTTGACTTTTCCTTTATTTTGTTATTCAAAAGAACTTTCTTCCTGCTGTTCTGACTTGCGTTCTCCTATGTATATGCAGTCCTCTTGTTGGTTCAATCGGCCATATCTGGAGACTGCCTGTTGCTGCGGTCTGTGCCGACAAGTAAAAATGAGGCAACCTTACTTTCGGGACACGTAGCAGTGGGGCGTAGCAATGTCAACATCAATGTGGACTTCTTATAAAAGAAAGGTATTTTTCCTAAATTTTACTTTCATATGTGATCAAGATTTTACCTTGGTGACAAGCTATTGAAAGGAAAAGATGAGCATGAGTGGCACTTTATTTTCTTACTCTCGGGAATACACTATTGAGACATACCTTTGCTACCTGCATAGGTAACAAAAAGTATGTGTGACTGCATATTCCAGGGTGACTGTAATATACTTCATCATTCCTTATTATTGCTCTTGTATTCACCAAGAAGCTTGGTGTAGCTGATCTCCTTCAATACTTACTTAGATGTGTGTTATCTGCTACGACAAACATAGGCATCACTCATAGTAGGAAAAATTGGGAGCAAACAGGCATAGTGGCATCACTGGCTGGTAGCATGCACCAAACTGTATGTATACATACTGATAAGTTGCTGCTCAACATGTTTCTTTGCTTGATGTAACAAATGGCAGAGGAGAGAGCTTACCTTTGATTAACAGTCTGGTGGCCAAGCATACTGGTGTGTAAATTTCACTCCTTTTTTTCCTGGGCCCCTATTGTGATTATACAAATGTCGAATGATGTAGAAGATGAAAAGGAATACAACTAAAGACAGCAGCAGTCTCTATCTCCTATGGGTGTTTTGAAGGTACTAGTTTTGTACAGGAAGTGGTCAGGAACTAGTTAGCATATATTTCAGGAAAAAGAGGCATCTGAATGAATAGATATGTGTGTGATGCTAGCACAAAGAATGTGAAATTGGCAGAAAAGTTTTCAGCATGTATATTTCTTTTCTAGGTGACATCATAATAAATTTTGATATGGCTTCTACATCAAAAACACAAAGTCACTGTTGCCGTAGGAAACCAAGCTCTTCTGTGTCAAGGGTTTGTGCAATAAATAAAGGTATGAATCTTTCTTTTTTGACCAGTCACTTTTCACGAAATATTACACACATGTGAACAGTGAGTAAAATCCACATTATTATTGGACACTTGAAATATAGTTAGCATGATAACACAAGATATTAGTACTTTATATGAACATGATTCTTTAAAATAACGGTGCACAATTATCGGAACACAGTCGTTATGGTGTCCATATACATTGTTAATAAACCAATCATAGGAGGTATAAATACATTCTATGAAAATACGTTTTATTGAAACACGGTGGCCAATTGTCGGAAGGGTGGTCATACATAGATCATATGTGTTCTAAAGATATTCTTTTGATGGTCGATAGTTCTATGATTATATTGTCTAAAGACATAACATAAAGTGATCATAGACATTTTTGTAAAGGATAAACACACAACTCACATCCCCCGATGTGATTGCTCTCCAAGGGGCTGGAACCAAGTCCACTTTACAGGGGTACGATGTTTACGAGAGTCAAAACGGAGTTAAAGCGGCCATCCTAGTCAGCAAAGCCATCACCGCCATCATGCACGATACCATCCCCGACACAGAAATCGAACACGCGCTTGTCGAAATCATTCCGAAAAAGCGACAGGGAGGGTCCACATTCGTACTGAACGTGTACAGCCCGCCAAGACAAAGAAAAGAAAATTCTTCTAACTCTTGCACGGAGCGCACAAGCTGGCCAAAGAAAATGCACTCATTATCGTAGGAGATATTTCAAAGCCACGGACAGAAACTGGGGGATACCAGAGATAAGATATTGTCACCAACACACGTAGCAAGCAGCACAACAACCGAGCTGGCCCTTTTTAATCAAGCGAAAAAACTCGAGAGAGACGAGGATGACGCTTAGCCACGTGCCAAGCCATTCAGCCACTTGGTGGCGCCAGAAGATGGTCAGCGGTGTGGCATTGCCCCCCTTCCAAGGGGCATCGACCCGATGCCGCAAACGTAGGGGAATAGTCTAAAAGCGGGGCAAGTAATACGGGAAAGTCTCTGGCTCTGGTTTGGATCCTGAATTGGTTTACCGACTGTAATAGGGCTTCATTCTGGCAACGTGAACTATTTCAGATTTCGGCTGCCGAGAGGAGCGTACAGTGCCTTGTGGTAGCACCTCGTAGTTCACCGCGCTGAGGCGGCGGAGCACCTCGTAAGGTCCAAAGTATCGCCGCAGAAGCTTTTCAGAGCGCCCTCGCAACCGTATTGGGCTCCATACCCAGACTTGGTCGCCGGGCGTGTAAGTCACCTCTCGGTGTCGCAGGTTGTAGCGCTGGGCGTCGTGTACTTGTTGGTGCCGAATTCGCTGTCGGGCAAGCTGGCGTGCAGCTTCTGCGTCACGAATAAATTGGTCAGCCCCCACGACAGTGGAGGGAGCAGAATCTGGAAGAAGCATGGCATCCAGCATAGTCGAGGGTTCGCGTCCATGAACCAAATGAAATGGAGTGAAGCGTGTTGTTTCCTGGAGTGCAGTGTTGTATGCGAACGTGATGTACGGCAGAATCCGGTCCCAGTTCCCATGATCATCGTCTACATACATAGAAATCATATCTGCAATTGTCTTGTTAAGCCGCTCAGTCAGTCCATTAGTTTGAGGATGATAGGCTGTTGTCTTGCGGTGGGTGGTGCCACTGAGTCGAAGTACCTCACTCGTGAGTGCCGACGTAAACGAGGTTCCTCTGTCAGTTAAGACGACTGTTGGCGCACCATGACGGAGTACAATGCTGTGAATGAAGAAATGCGCAACTTCATCTGCGGTACCACGTGGAATGGCCTTGGTCTCACAGTAGCGGCTAAGGTAGTCAGTGGCAACCGCTATATACCTGTTACCCATGGAGGACTTCGGAAATGGGCCCAGTAAGTCCATGCCGACCTGTTGAAATGGGAATTTCGGGGGATCGATAGGCTGTAAGAGCCCAGCTGGTTTAATGGGTGGTGTTTTCCGCCGCTGGCACTCACGGCAGGTACGGACGTAGCGGTGCACAATGGCAGCTAGCCTGGGCCAGTAGTACTTTCGGCGTATCCGTGCCAATGTGCGAGAAAACCCGAGATGGCCGGAAGAAAGGTCATCGTGGCACGCACGAAGAACTTCGTCATGTAGCGTTGTGGGTACTACAAGCAGATAAGCAGTTTCTGTTGGACCGTAGTTCTTCTTGTAGAGCACACCATCACGCAGGCAAAATGACGACAGTCCGCGCCTGAAGAGCTGAGGAGGAGATGACACGGTTCCTTCGAGGTATTCAATGAGGGGTAAAAGTTCAGAGTCAGCCCGCTGCTTTCGGGATAAGGTGGACGTCGCGATAACACCAAGGAAAACGGAATCGTCGTCGGAGCCGTCCGCGTGGCAGGGAGTAGGGGCGCGGGACAGACAGTCAGCATCACTGTGTTTCTTGCCGGACTTGTGCACGATTGTAACGTCAAATTCTTGCAACCGAAGGCTCCATCGAGCAAGCCGACCCGATGGATCTTTCAGGTTTGCCAGCCAACACAGAGAGTGATGGTCGCTCACGACACGAAACGGACGACCGTACAAATACGGACGAAATTTCATGACTGCCCACACAACAGCGAGGCACTCCTTTTCGGTAGTTGAATAATTAACTTCGGAACGGGACAAAGTGCGACTGGCGTAAGCAATGACACGTTCTGCACCGTCCTGCCACTGAACAAGGACCGCGCCGAGGCCAACGTTACTGGCATCCGTGTGCAGTTCCGTGTCGGCCTCTTCGTCGAAGTGGCCAAGTATTGGCGTACATTGGAGACGGGACTTGAGTTCCGTGAAAGCGTTTTCCTGGTCGGGGCCCCAAAAGAACGGCTCGGCCTCTTTTGTCAAGCGGGTCAGAGGCTCAGCGATCTTGGAGAAATTGTTAACAAAGCGACGATAGTACGCGCAGAGGCCGAGAAATCGACGCAAGCTTCGTTTATCCGCTGGTTTGGGGAATGAAGAGACAGCGGCCGTCTTCTCTGGGTCTGGGCTAACACCTCGAGCGCTGACAATGTGGCCGAGAAATTTCAGCTCGTTAAAAGCAAAGTGGCATTTTTCGGGTTTTAGAGAGAGACCGGCAGATCGGATGGCCTCGAAGACAGCGCGCAAACGTTTCAGGTGCTCGTCGAACGTGTCCGAGAAAATCACAACGTCGTCGAGATATACGAGGCATGACTTCCACTTCAGACCAGAGAGTACAGTGTCCATCATTCGCTGAAATGAGGCAGGGGCCGAACACAGGCCAAACGGGAGCACTTTAAATTCATACAAACCGTCTGGCGTAATAAAAGCGGTCTTCTCACGGTCTCGCTCGTCAACCTCTATTTGCCAATATCCACTGCGGAGGTCAAGGGACGAAAAGTAAGTGGCATGGCGAAGGCGATCGAGGGAATCGTCTATGCGTGGCAGGGGGTACACATCCTTTTTCGTGACGTTGTTGAGGCGTCTGTAATCCACGCAAAACCTCAAGGTTCCATCCTTCTTTGCGACGAGGACAACAGGCGAAGACCAGGGGCTCGTCGACGGTTGGATAACGTCGTCCTGGAGCATTTCTGTTACTTGGCGGCGGATAGCATCACGTTCTTTTGAAGACACCCGGTAAGGACGCTGACATAGTGGACGTTGGTCATCGGCAACTATAATTCGGTGCTTCGTTAGTGGCGTCTGTCGGACCTTGGAGGTTGATGCAAAAAAATCTCGGAACGAATTGACAAGATTCTCTATGCAGCGTTTCTCACTGGGCGAGAGGTGCGGGTTCACATCAGTCTGAATGGCTGTAGGCGTCGCATTGTCGGGGTCTGACGTGTTGGTTAAAGCGTACTGGCCTGTACATTCTCCAAGTTCTTCAAAATAAGCGACCGCCGTGTTCGCCGTCAAATGTTGGGGTTCACATGTGAAGTTTGTCACTAGCACGTTGGCTTGGCCACGGACAAGTTCGACAAGGCCCCGAGCTACACAAACTTGTCGAGTTAGAAGCAGTGACATGTTAGCTTCAGCAATGCCACTCGTGCCGGTGCTATGATCACATTCGACTGTGACGAACTTGCTCGCACGCGGAGGGATCGTTATGTGGTCGTCACAGACACGCAACATCGTTTTCCGGAAGTCCGTGTTGCTATCAACGGCTCGCTTCGTTGAAAACGATACCATGAGCTGCTCCCGAAGGTCTATAACCGCACCATACTCTTGAAGAAAATCCATGCCGAGAATCAGATCTTTGCAGCACTCTTGTAATACGGCAAATGTGCCAGTGAAAGTAAAACCGCAGATCTCTATGCGGCAAGTGCACATGCCAATCGGCGTCATTACATGACCACCGGCGGTACGCATCATTGGCCCAGACCAAGGCGTCAGAACCTTACGGAGTGCCGTGCCTAGCTGGCTGCTCATGACGGAGAAATCGGCGCCGGTATCCACAAGTGCGGTCACATCACAACTGTCGGCGGTTACAAAAATTTCCCCGGAAACAATGCGTTCGCAGCACGTCGGTAAGTTCATCGGATCGGGTCGTCGCCGCTCGGGCCGTCGCGTCAAATCGTCGGGTGGAGGCTGTTTAATCTGAAACGTAGCGGCGGCCCCACCCCCGGAGGTCGCCGTGTTTAGTTTTCCCGGTGAGGGGACGTGCCTCTGAATTGCCCAGAGGAAGAGTAACGAGTGGGCGAAGCAAAACGCTTCGGAGATGTCGATCGCGACCGCCGTTGTGGTGACGTTGGCTGCATCTCGTTAGCAGCCAGGTACTCCTCAATCTCCTGTGGTCTTTCGCCATAGCGGGGTCGAGGTGCGTTTGGTGGAAATCCTCTCAAGCCTATTCTCCGGTATGGGCAATTGCGAAGAATGTGACCAGGTTCGCCGCAGTGATAACAGAGCGGTCGTCTGTTGGGCGTGCGCCACAAGTGCGCCTTGCTGATAGCGGGACGCTGGTATTGCTGTGGCTCGACGGGGCGCAGGTCTTGTTGCTGCTCGACGGGGCGCATGTAGCGAGGCGGTGGTCCGACAACGGGACGGAATGAATTTGGCTCGGGAGCAGGTCGACGTAAGACATCACTATAAGTCATGATGCATGGCTCCGGTTGTGGTGCTGGTGGTGGTGGTGGCTGCACCGCTCGCCGAATTTCATCACGGATGACGTCCACGGTAGAATAATTAATTGCAGAGGGAGCATTCAAGTGGAGGTTTTTTAGCTCTTCGCGGACAATGCTCCTCACAAGCTCCCGCAATGCATCGTCGCTGGCTGCTGGCACGGACGCGCAGCAGGGTGTGGCCGCTACGCTTGCCTGGCGGCCGTATTGGGTACTCCGTTCCTGCAGGGAACGTTCCATGCTGGTAGCTTCTCTCGCGAAATCTGCGACAGTTCTTGGGGGGTCGCGAATGAGGCCAGCGAACAACTGCTCCTTCACCCCGCGCATGAGGTGCCGTACCTTCGTTGCCTCAGGCATGGTAGGGTCGGCCCGATTGAAAAGCCGCATCATGTCCTCGACAAACATGGCCACACTCTCATTTGACTGTTGAGACCTTGAACGAATTGCAATCTCTGCATTTTCTTTGCGTGCACTCGAGCTGAATGTTGTAAGTAACTCACGGCGAAAGGCTGCCCAGTTGACGAAGGATGCCTCGTGGTTCTCGAACCACGTCTTGGCCGAGTCTTGCAGCGCGAAGTACACATTCATTAGCTTCCGCTCGTCGTCCCATTGGTTAAATGCAGCCACACGGTCAAAACTGGCCAACCAGTCTTCCACATCCTCTAACCGGTCACCATGAAATGATGGCGGTGATCGCGGGGCGAGAAGGACGAACGGTGGGGCGTTGCTGGAAGGCTGGCTTGTCTAGCTGCTCGTCGTGGATGTCATGGTTCGTAGCGGGGTGGACAGCGGTTCAAACTCAGGTTGTAGGCCTCGCAGGCGACGGCTGGCTTTATGGACAGGAGTCGCGTCCACGCGTTGCTGAGCAGCGTCACTGACGTCTTCGGGGGCAACGTACATGGGATCTTATCCTGCACAATCCACCAAATGTCACCAACACACGTAGCAAGCAGCACAACAACCGAGCTGGCCCTTTTTAATCAAGCGAAAAAACTCGAGAGAGACGAGGATGACGCTTAGCCACGTGCCAAGCCATTCAGCCACTTGGTGGCGCCAGAAGATGGTCAGCAGTGTGGCAATATCAACGGAAGAACATTAGTGGAGGTAGCCGAATATTTTGGCTGCAGTCTAATCACAGATCCGGTGACCCCCACGAGAATCAGTAATAGAGTAAGGACGGACACTTGCCCGGACCTCACGTTCGTAAGGAATAGCAGGAAGTCACAGTGGAAAAACATGATGGAAAACCTAGGCAGCGATCACTTCATCCTCCGAACGTGAATAGCATCGGACAGAAAAAGACGCCGGATTGGACAAGTAAAACTCACAGACTGGAACGAGTTTCGCGGGGCTTCCAAAAATCCGCAGCCTGTATCCAGTCCCTGGAAGAATGGAGCGGCCTGCTTAGAGAAACGCGAGACAAATGCATAAAAGGTGTAAGGCGAACAACAACGCCCGAAGTAGACGGGCCCCTTCTCCGACTATGGTAAGCCAGACGCAGTCTCACCAAAAGATGGTGGAAGTAAAACCACAACAGGAAACTAAAAATAAAGATAGCAAAAGTTACGGAAAAAGCTAAAGAACACGCAAAGCTACTCGCGAAAGAAAATTGGGAATAATTCAGTGACTAGCTTAAGGGAACCTTAGGCACGGCCAGAACCTGGAATCTCCTAAGAGCACTAATCGATCCGACCAAAATCAAATCGGAAAACAATACACGCATCCAAAGATCCATCCACTCCTTCGAGGGTTCAAACACCGAACGTTTAGAGAAGGCACGAGAAAAATGTTTCGGTGATCACAACCCCTCACGATGCCAAAGAACGCATTGTGGAGCCGAAAACGAGAGACTCGACCGCCCCCTAACTGTGGAAGTTTACATGGCCATAAGGAATACGGCCAAAAACACAGCAGCAGGAGCCGACAATCGACAATGCCCTTACCCGGAACCTGAATGACGACATCATTCATACAAGAGCTCGTAAGCTTTCTAAGCAAACCCTGGGAGGCGGAGACGCTCTTGGAAGACTGGAAACATCCCGAAGTAATTATGATCCCTAAACCTGTAACAAAAGCTCCAAATTGAAAATATCAGGCCCATATCTCACTCACGTCGCGCCTTGGAGAGTTTTACTAGCGGGTGGTGATACTCAGACGGCAAAATTACATGGAAGATGATGACCATGTACTCCATATCCTGTTAGGCTTCGGAGCAAAACTATCGACGCAGGACATGCTCTTCCAAATACGAGATATGCTCCGCAACGTACCCGGAACGGATGCAAATGTCATATTGGTCCTCGACATCAAGGGAGCATTCGATAACGTCAGTCACGAAGCGATCCTTACAGGTCTAGATGGCCCGGACTGGACGCAGAATTCACGGGTACGTCAAAGCCTTCCTGTCAGATCGAACGGCCGCCATCGGCATGGAAGACCTTCGATCGAACAAAATTCACGCGCCAAACAAAGGAACACCCAAGGGTCAGTCATCTGACCTACCCTCTTCAAAATAGCTATGATAGGCCTGCCACGAAAACTAGAGAAGATCGAAGGCATCAGGCATGCCATGTATGCAGACATAACAGCCTGGACGAACACCGGTTCCCTCGGGGAGAAGGAAGAAAACCTACAGGAAGCGGCCCCCTGTGTACGGCAATATTGGCAATATTTTGGAGAAAGAGGACTCGCATGCTCGACCGAGAAATCGTAACTGCTTCGAGTGTGGAGAGGCAAACAAAACCGGAACATCCCAACCAGTCAGAACCTAAAACTCAACACATACCTGGAAGGAAGGCCCATCCCGGAGAAAAACAATAAGAATATTGGGTATGTGGATTCAACCCAGCCAACGCAATACTCACAGTTTTACCCTGCTCAAAGCAACAACGCTATAAGTAGTACACATGATCACCCGCATCACCAACAGGTGGCATGGCATGCGCGAAGAGGACACACTAAAACTAGTCTGAAACATGGTAGTGAGCGGAATTATGTACAGCCTATCCTACCAGTGCTACCACAAAGCGAAATACAAGCGGATACCCTGCTGCGCAAAGCGTATACGACAGCGCCCCGACTACCGCGCAACACGTCGACAAAAAAGCTCATGGCGCTTGGATTGCAAAACACACTTGAGGAGCTACACGGGGCGCATCTTGAGTCGCAAAACCTCAGGTTGCTGCAGACGACTGGAAGAGCAGTTTTACAGAAAGCCGGATACTGCGAGCAGATGTGAGAAATTGCGAGGTCGGAAACGACACCCGACGAACTTCGCAAGTCCCTCAAGGTAGAATCCCGCTATAACGAAATTCACGGTGCACGAAAAAAAATTCGTTCTCGCGGAACTTCGTTATCGCAAAAATTTGACGTGAAAGGCAGAAAGAATTGCCCAAGCAGCAGCAAAGGCGTTTAATGCCAAAAATCTGTAAGCTTGGTTTGCTTACGCTTCACGGCGAGCAACGCCGTCACGCGATTTTCGCACTCGGTCAGCAAACCCATTGCAACATCGTCGTCTCGGACAGCAACGAAATTCCTGATGACATCAAAAGCGTCCATCACCTGTACGGCGGTTGCCGCAGCCGGCGCTTCCTGTACGTCGTCGTCTTCTTCATCGGAAGAGTCCTTATCATTCCGGGCAGCTTTTATGATCTGCTCATCACTCACATCTTCGTGAACAACAACACAAGCGTCAGCGCCGATGTATTCGTCGAGCTCGAGATTAGGCGGCACGGTTCCTATTTCTCCCAGCGTTTTCCAGGCGGCCGCGATCCCCGGAGCCGGTGACGCCTCTTCGTCGTCGTCTGTAACGCCTGGTGTTAGGCCAGCAGAGTGTACGGGTCGACCTTCGGCAAATCCGGCGTGCCTGAAACAGTTCACAATTACTGAGCGCCCCAGTGTGCTCCAGGCAGCAGACATAATCTGCAGTGCCACGTACAAGTCCACCTTCGTGTCTCGGCCGGTTTCAGTGTTAAAAAGCAGCCGCTGAATTAACCTCCCGCGGTAAGCGCGCTTCAGGCTAAGAATCACGCCCTGATCGAGAGGCTGTAAGACAGACGTGCAATTGGGAGGGAAAAACCTCAGCTCCGTGTTAGTGAGCTTGACTTCGTCGGAGTGATGCGCTGAACAATTGTCCAAAAGCAAGCAAACTTTACGGCCCTGCCGCTTCATGTCGCGGTCGAATGCCATCATCCACTCGGTGAAAATAGCGCGGGTCATCTATGACTTGTTGTTCGCCTTGTACTGCACAGGTAGGCTACGAGTTCCCTTAAAACAGCGCGGCTTGGCACTTTTGCCTATGACTAACGGCGGACGCTTGTCCGAGCCATCCATGTTTGTGCAAAGCAGCACTGTGATGCGTTTTTTGCTGTGTTTGCCGCCGTGACAGCGCTGCCCCTTGAAGTCGAGCGTCCTAGCCGGCAACATCTCGTAGAATAGCCCGGTCTCGTCGGCGTTGTAAATGTCTGCAGGCGCGAAGTTGCTTAAAATTCCGGCCATGTTATTCGCCTTCCAAGCAGCTGCTCCGTCCACGTCTGCTGACATTGACTCGCCGCACAACACTTTTCCAACGATGTTATGGCGGGCCTTGAAACGGTTTAGCCAGCCAATGCTGGCTTTAAAATCATCAATGCCAAGTAGGCATGCATAGTTCAAGGCTTTTTGCTGGACGATGCTTCCGGACAGGGGGACGTTGCTGGCTCGTGCTTCCACAAACCACGCATGCACTGCTTTGTCCAACTCTTCATGGAGGGGCCGCGTCACCTTTTTGTGCTTCGAGGATGTGCCTGAAGCAAGTGCCATTCTCACGCTGTCCTTATTGCCTAGAATCGTTGACAGCGAACTTGCAGGAATTCCGAAGTCTTCAGCAATTGCCGCTTTCTTCCTTCCGCTTTCTGCTTGGGCGATTATTTGAGCTTTTTGCTCAAGGGAAAGAGTTTTGCGTTTTTTCACTTGCGTTGCCATCGTGTCCTGCGGATGAAAACTCGTCGTTGTCGAAGAGAAAGGCAGCGAGTGAACAACGCGACCACGACACAAAGCCAAAATGGCGGAACTGCAATCACGTGATTTCATGCTTAACGTGGCTTTGGATTTGACTTGGACTTCTCGCCAATAAAACTAGTTTCGGTTTCGATTTTGAACGCGAAAATTTCGTTGAAGCGGAAACGCTCTGCAAAAATGGTTCGTTGTGCAGAGAAATTTAGGCCATTAATTCTTATAGGATACTCGCGGGGAATAAAAAATTATTCGTTGTCGCGGAAATTTCGTTGTGGCGGTATTCGTTGTGGCGGGATTCAACTGTAGTTCCAATCCCGAGAAACATCGACCCCAACCTCCACCAAATCAGAAGAGAAGCAAGGGCAGAATTCATTCAGAAAACATACGCTCATCAAGACACGACAGTGTATGCAGACTCGTCCTCGAGAAGAGGAGACAACAAAATTGCAGTGGCCACAGTTCGATTGTCTCTACTCGAAGTGGCCAGCGCCTCTATGCGACACTGCATGGTTGCAGAGGCCGATGAAGTAGCCGTTGCTCTAGCGGTGGCGGAGGGCTATAGAACCGGGCGGTCGGTAACTCTACTCATGGACTCTCAAACAGCCTGTCGAAATTACATGAATGGCAGGACAGGTCGTCACGAGCTCCGTATACTCCTCGAATACAAAACCACGAAGAAGAAAACAAGACCGTACCAGGGCACATGGGGGTCGCAGGGAACAAAGAGGCCGACATGATAGCTTGAGCATACACTACTTACCGAGCATCCGACGAGACCATGGAACTTTCGCCATCACCCAAGGAATACTCGGCCATACTACAAAACTATAGAGGCAGAAGAATGCGATATCCCCCACCGCGCAGTTCTCTCAAAAGAGCGGAAGCTGTCATTTGGAGACAATTACAGACAGGTTCATTCCCAAACCTACACATACGAAACAAAATGCATCCTACTGTATACGCGGACCGATGTCAGTGGTGCGACGAAAAACCCACACTATATCACATCGCACAGGCCTGTCAAACATAGACGTGCTCCTCAAAATACGAAGCCGAATGCGGATGAATGGGAGACTGCTCGCCAGCGACCGCTGCGAAGACCAGCAAGGTCTGGTACAGCGAGCTCAACGGGCGGCAGTGGCCAGCGGAGCGCTGGGCTGAGGGCCACCGACCATTGGGTAGAAGTGGCCGAGGTCAACGGAGGGATGCAACAAGGAGACACCTCTGAAGACGCTACACAAACCGCTGAAAAATAGCACAGGGCTAAATAAAGTTTTTTCTTCCTTCCTTCCTTCTCGCTCTCGAAAGCATGACACCTCTTCTGATAACCTTCTGTCGACAAAGATGAAGCATTAAAGGCTTTACCTTAAAATAGTTGATATGAAAGGAAAGGCGAAGTATCTGTCAAGGTCACTGCAGGTGAAAACCGGCGTCACGCTGACGGCTTGAATTAGATTTTGGGGAAAGGAATTAGGCGCAGTATACTTCGGGGTGAAAAGTGAAGCCATGTCTCAATGTGTTAATTCCAAGCTTGGAAATGAGCGCAGCCATTCAGCTGAAGTATTCGCTTCCCTGCACTGTTAACCAAAGTTAAGCCACCAGATAAATCTTTGAAGCGAAAAGCTTCACTACGAGATCGGTGCCGAGCTTCGCGTATGTCGTGACTGAGTGACGTCACCGCCAGGCCAGCTGCGCAGCCCCCTCGCCAAGCTCTGCCGGCGTTGCCTAGCAACGCTTAAGAGGTATGTGACTCCTCCTCATTAAAAAAAATTGTCTCCATCCGGGAATCGAACCTCCATCCCTTAGGATGGAACGCGATAGCGTTATCGCGCCCCGTTTGCACCGTCTACTCATTTGCTTGTCGCGCTTATGAGTGGCACAAATACATAGTTCAAATGATACAACACTCGTTAACTTGTCCAAAGTTACTCATTTTTATTTATTAATCCTTCCGGGACGTAGAAGCGCTGCCAGCCACCTTGCCGAAACGCGCGGGCCTCAAGTTGCAGTCCTAGTTCGTCGGCAACATCGTTGCCGATCCGAGCCGGCGCGATGAAGATCTCGGAGGCCATGCCCTGTCTATCGTATTCCGTGCGCCACACGCATGATGACGCTACGTGCACGCCAAGCGAAGAGGAAGTACAGCACAAGTTTTGCCACTCGCTTAACTCCGTGTTCTGTATTTCTGTAATTTGCATGCTCATAATTATTTTTATACGCCCCAATACACTTCTCTAAGGGACATTTCTGAGACAACACCGCAATCAATAGACGCGCCTTTGTCCATTTCAAACCATCTAGCTGGCATCACCGAGTGGTTAACGTGCTCGTCTCGCACCCCGGAGACCCACGTTGAATTCCTCAGGTTGGAGGTTTTTCCTACTCGTTTTTATTTATTAATGCTTCTGGGATTTTTCGCTCACGGCCAACGCCGGACGACGCGGCACGGTGGCCGCCTACGACGACACCGACTTTTCTGCGACACGGGGCCCTTAACGCTGTCGCGTTAAAAGCAACGATCACTTTCTGGTTACTGCACGATATGTTATGTTCAGTCGTTTAGTCGTGTCCGACTCTTCGTGACCCTATGGACCACGTCACGCCCCGCTTTCCGGTCTCACACTATCTTACTAACATCACATAACTTCATCTGCAGTGCCTCGAGGATGCCATCTAACCATCGCGTTCGCTGCCTACCCCTTCTACGGTGACCCTCAACCTTTCCCAACATCAAATCTTTCTCCAGCGACTCCTCTCTTCTCATCAGATGACCAAATTAGCTGAGCTTTAACTTTAGAATTTGACCCTCCAATGAGCAGTCAGGGTTTATGGTCGACAATATCGACTGATTTGATCTTCTGGTAGTCCAAGGAACTCTCAAGAGTCTTCGCCAGCACCACAATTCAAACGCGTCAATTCTTCGGCGGTCAGCCTTTTTCACAGTCCAACCCTCGCATCCATACATCACAACTGGAAAGACCATAGCATGGGTTATACGGATCTTGGTTGGCAGACTAATGTCTCTGCTCTTTACGAGGCGGTCAAGGCTAACCATTGCTCTCTTTCCCAGAAGCAGGCGTCTCCTAATTTCATGGCTGCAGTCTCCTTCCGAGGTAATCTTGGAGCCCAAGAAGAGAAAATTTGTCACAGCTTCCACTTCTTGTCCATTGATGCTCCAGGACTTGATAGGGCAAGACGCCATGATCTTTGTCTTTTTAATGTTCAGTTTAAGCCCAAACTTCTTACTCTCTTCTTGTACGCGCATCAGAAGTCCCTTAAGTTCCACTTCACTTTCTGCCATTAAAGTGGTATCATCCGCATATCTAAGGTTGTTGATACGTTTTCCAGCAATCTTCACTCCAGCTGAAGATTCGTCCAGGCCGGCCTTCCTCATGATGCACTCTGCATATAGGTTAAATAGGCAGGGCGACAGTATGCAGCCTTGCCTCACTCCTTTCTCAATCGGAAACCAATCAGTAAGACCATGCCCAGTTCTGACTGTGGCCTCTTGCCCTTCATACAGGTTCCTGAGGAGACAGATGAGGTGAATTGAAACTCCCATCTTTTGGAGAGCTTGCCATAATCTGCTGTGATCTACGCAGTCAAACGATTTCGCATAATCAATAAAGCAAAAGTAGATGGGTTTCTGGAACTCTCTTTCCTTTTCCATGATCCAGCGAAGGTTGGCAATTTGGTCTCTAGTTCTTCTGCCCTTGCGAAAGCCAGCTTGCACGTCCGGAAGCTCCCGATCCACATACTGCTGCAGCCTACCTTGGCGGATTTTCAACATCACCTTGCTAGCATGCGAAATAAGCGCGATCCTGCGGTAGTTGGAACAATCTTTGGCACTGCCTTTCTTTGGAATGGGGATGCAAACTCACCTCCTCCAATCCTATGCAGGGTTGTCCAAATCTTCTGACATAATGTATGCAGAATGTTAACAGCGTCATGGTTGAGGTTTTGAAGCAACTCAGCTGGAATGGCATCAATTCCGCTAGCTTTGTTCTTAACAAGGCTGGCTAAGGCCCATTCAAATTCACTCTTCAGGATGCCCGGCTCGAGATCAGTAATCACAACCGTCTTATGTTGGGTTTGCACATTCGGGTCCTTCTTGTACAGTTCTTCTGTATATTCCTGCCACCTCTTCTTTATCTCTGAGGCTTCAGTGAGGTCCTTGCCTCGTTTGTCCTTTATCACGCCCAGCTTAGCACAGAAGCTTCCTTTGATACCTTTGATTGTCTTATACAGAGCTCTTGTGTTCCTTAATTGGCTGTTGTCCTCAACTGCTTGGCACTGTATGTTTAGGAAGGCATTCTTATCTCTCCTTGCTATTTTCTGATAATCCGCATTGAGAACCTTGTATCTTTCTCTTTCCCCCATAACTTTTGCCATCCTCCTTTCCTCAGCTATTTGCAAAGCCTCTTCAGATAACCAGTTTGCTTTCTTGCATTTCTTTTGCTTTGGAACTACCTTAGTAGCAACTTCTTGTATTATATCACGAACATCAGTCCATATCTCTTCGGGCTCTCTGTCTTCTAGATCTAATTCTTGAAATCGATTCCTCACTTCCACAGCATATTCTAATGGAATTTGATCCAGATCATACCTGAAAGGCCTTCTAGTTTTCTGCGTTTTCTTCAATCGAAGCTTAATTTTGGCAACAAGAAGCTGATGATCGATGCCACAATCGGCCCCAGGCCTTGTTTTTACTGTTTGTATAGCGCTTCTCCATCTCTGCTGGCAAAGAATATAATCGATCTGATTCCTGTACAGACCGTCCGGTGAAGTCCATGTGTACAGGCGCCTCTTGTGCTTTTGAAAATGAGTATTCGCTATGGTCAGGTTGTTTTCTTGACAAAACTCTACTAGCCTCTGCACAGCATCATTTGGCTCGCCAAGACTGAACTTGCCTATAATTCCGGATATTTCTTCACTCCCGACCTTAGCATTCCAGTCTCCTATGAGAAAAACGACATCTGATGATGGGGTGTGGTCTAAAAGGCATTGTAGGTCCGCATAAAATCTCTCAACGTCAGCTTCTTCAGCAGTAGTGGTCGGTGCATAGACATGGATAACTGTTATGTTGAAAGGGTGACCTTGGATCCGAAGTGAAATCATTCGGTCGTTTTTGGGGTTGTACCCTCGCACTGCTTTGCCCATTCTTCTGTTTACTATGAGAGCGACCCCATTCCTTCTCTTGGATTCGTGCCCACAATAAAATACATAATGGTCGCCGGAGTTAAATTCTCCCATTCCGGTCCACTTGAGCTCGCTGATACCCAATATATCAATGTTCAATCGATCCATTTCTCGCTTGACGACATCCAGTTTACCTTGCGTCATAGATTCTACATTCCATGTTGCTATGTGATATATCTCCTTGCAACATCGGATTTTCCGGTCGCTTCCCGACACATCCACAACTGAGCGTCCTTTTGGCTTAGCCCAGCCGCTTCATTCGTCCTGGAGCTACTAGGAATCGCCCTTTGTTCTTCCCCAGTAACATGTGGGACGCCTTCCAACCTGGGGGGCTCATCTTCCGGCGCCATATCATAATTGGCATTGTGACTGGCCATAGGGTTTTCTTGGCAGGAAATACTGGATTGGGTTGCCATTACCTTCTCCAGTGAATCACATTTTGTCAGAACTCTCTGCCGTGACCTGTCTATCTTGGGTGGCCCTACACAGCAGAGCTCACGACTTCATCGAGTTTCGCAAGCCCCTTCGCCACGACAAGGCGGTGATAGTAGAATGGATTAAATGATTTTAGTTTGTCGAGGACTGGCAGCGCCTCAGGTTGAGGAGCTTGCTGCCCGAACACTTCCTGAGTGTAGACGATGCTTTCAGTGAAATTCTGAATAGCAGGATGCCCAATAATACGTTCATGTCTTACATCCATTCGCGTGCGCCAAACACTGTTCATGCAGAGCAACATTAACAGGTCGCAAGGCACTTCACCTGGTTCTGTGCATGGTAGGAAACGTATTCCAAAAGGAGTCAAAGGTAACTCTTTTTTCAAGGGGCGTTTCAAGACACCCCAAAGAAAAACAGCATCGTGACAGTCTAGAAAGATATGTTCAATTGTTTCCACCTTTTTACATATTATACAATCGACCGACCACGGTACAAAAAGACCTTTGCTCTGCAACCCCGACTTCACCGGAAGTGTGCCAGTGTGCAATTGAAAAAAATTAAAATGTTCACAGGCATTTTTTTTTATTCTTTTAAACCCGTCGCGTTCTGGACCCAAAAGATATCTACTGCAATAAACGGGCACAGGCAAAAACACGTCCAGCAGATCTTTGTACAACTTTTTCTTCATGCAACAGCCAGATACTCATTCGAAAATCTCAAGAAGTTTGTTCAGCTGCCACAGGTCGTGAAACACTCTTCAATCTTCATAATTCCGCTTGTCTACTGCGAGGGTGACAGCGGGATTTCTCGAGTGAAAGATACTGCGATTGGCACGCAATTTGAAAGTACCAAAGGCTAATGGTTAAGTCACTCAATTAGGGTGACGTCACCCACTGCCGTCAGCTATGAGGACCAAGCGGGAACGAGTGCGCTGCAACGCTGTTGTTGTGGCTGCATAGGAAGAAGGAAAAGAAAATGCACGGGCCTGCTACTGGCTGAGGCTGATAAAACTTTATTCACAATAAGTGGGAGGAATAGGGGATGTCAACTAGCGTGCCGCAGGCCGTGGAGACTTTTGACGACGCCGGCCCATTCGACGGCCTTGAACTGAATGCCAGGGTCATCGCTGGACCTTAGCTTGTCCCAAGCTTCTTTAGAGGGATCAGGCAAGAGTTCGGATGGAGGCTTATGGGCTATGCACGCCCAGATCATATGCTCGAAATTGTCTTTCTCCCCGCAGAACCGGCAGAAGGGATTCATATCCTTATTTATGAATTTTGATATGTAGTATAGATTGGGGAGGGTCCCCGTCTGTAGCTGTCTCCATATTACTTGTTTTTGTCGGGTCAGTGTTTTATGGGGTGGTGGGAGTGTTCTTCTCATTGCTTTGTAATGTGCAGTGAGTTCGTTGTATGATACGGCTGGCTCACCGAAGGGTCCCGGTTCCTGATTTTGCGCCAGCGCTCGGCCAGCTAATTCTTGAGCGTATTGGTGGGCAGCCTCATTTCCCGGATTCCCCGCATGAGCTGGGGTTCATATTAATTCGATATCTCTCTCGAGAGGAGATTCTCTCATTTCACTGAGTATTTTTGAGGCGGGTTTGGAGACTCTACCTCTAGCAAAGTTACTGATTGCCAGTTTGGAGTCGCTTACTGTGGTTGTTGCATCAGTAAAAGGGATGGCCGTGGCGATGGCGGCCTCCTCCGCCGCAAGGGGTCTGGATGTGGAAACAGTCTCCGCCATAACGAGTCTTGCTGGGTTAGTGTTGGCCTGTGTGACTCCACATATCGAATATTTGTTAGGGTCTTCCTGGTCTTCTGCGGCGTCGACGTAGATGACATCCTGTAGCCGGCTCAGGGTTTTGTGCAGGCTCTTAGCTCGTGCTTTTCTTCGGCCTTGATGGGCGGGGGGGGGGGGGGGGGGGTTCATGTTCCGAGGAAGAGATTTGATGGTGATCCTCTTTCGGATATCGCGTGGAATAGTTTGAGGGAGGTCTTGTAGAGGTTCGCCCTCAATACCTAATCTTTCAAGTATTGTCCTACCAGCGGGCGTGCTGGATAGGCGCTTTATTTGGGAAGTTCGTTGCGCTTCTTTGAGTTCCTCGTAGGTAGTGTGGACCCCGAGTTTGAGAAGCTCTTCGTTGGGAGTTGAGCGAACCAGGCCCATTGCTGTTTTGTAAGCCATTCTAATGATGGCGTCAATTCTCTCAACTTCGTTTTTTTTTTATTTTTAAGTACGGGAGGGAGTATGCAATCCTGCTTATGATGAAGACGTCTATGAGTTTGAAGAAGTCGTGTTCTTTCATGCCTCGTTTTCTATTGGTGATTCTTTGTATTAGTCTGGCTGTTTGGTGAACCACCCATTTGAGTTTGTTGATTGCTGCCACGTTTCCAGAGTTTGTTTGTAGCCTGAGACCCAGGATCTTGATATCTTGAACCTCTGGTACTTCCACAGCCTGTATAATGACTGTCGTCAAGGGCGCATTTAATTTGCCTTTATGAAACACTATAAGCTCCGATTTTTCAGGGGAGCATTCTAGGCCCGCTCTCCTGGCCTCTTCATCGATGACGTCTGCAGCTGCTTGAAGAGCGGCCTCGATTTCACCATGAGAGCCCTTAGTTGCCCACACCGTAATATCCTCCGCGTAGAGGCTGTGCTGCACTCCTGGTATTTTGACGAGTCTATCCGGGATCTTGATTAATGCCAGATTAAAGAGGAACGGAGAGAGAACAGCCCCTGAGGGGTGCCTCTGTTTCCCAGCTTTATCGAGTCGGATTTCAAATTGCCCACGTGCAGTTCCACCGAGTGCTCACTCAGAAAGGCCTTGATGTAGTTGTAAGCCTTTCGTCCAGGGTTAATTTCGTTTAGGTGCTCTAGTATAGTATAATAGGAGACATTGTCAAATGCTTTCTTTAGGTCGATAGCCAGTATAGCCTGCGTACTTACCTTTTTTAGATCTGTTAATGATGTCATGTGACAGTTGAAGCATGACATCCTGTGTAGAAAGTCCCCTTCTGGAGCCCACCATGGTGTGTGGTAGAAGCGAGTATTCTTCGGCATACTCCTGCAGTCTATTAAGCACAACATGCTCCATTAGCTTACCTAAAACACGAGGTAAGCGAGATTGGCCTTAGGTTATCGAGGTTTATCATCTTGTTAGGTTTTGGAATAAAAATCATCTTGGCGTGCTTCCAGGATTGGGGTATGCTACCACTCTCCCAGCACTCATTCAAGTAATCCGTGAGCGCTGTGACCAACTGTGATGACTTTGGAGCATGTTGGCTGTGACCTGCTACTGGCTCTGTAGCTGAGCCACCTCCGCTGCCTGCTTTATTTATAGGAAGGGAAAGGCGCGGTAACTCTCACTTGTTTTCTGTGGACACCGCAACCGCGCCGTAAGGCAAGGTAGGAAGGTGGGAGTGAAAATGGAAAGAGAGAGGGAGGAGCCGTAGTGGAGGGCTACGGAGTAATTTCGACCACCTGGGGATCTGTAACGTGCTCTGACATCGCACAGCACACGGACGCCTCTTCGTTTCGCCTCCATCGAAACGCAGCCGCCGAGGTCGGGTTCGAACCCGGGTACTCCGGCACAGTAGTCGGGCGTCTTCCTCCGCTGCCTCGTACTCTTATACCTGCGCCTCCGCTGCCTCGTGCCTGCCTGATTTATTCATAGGAAGGGAAAGGCGCGCTAACTGTCTCACTTGATTTCTGTGGACACCGCAACCGCGCCGTAAGGGAAGAGAGGAAGATGGGAGTGAAAGTGGAAAGAGAGAAAGAGGAGCCGTAGTGGAGGGCTACGGAGTAATTTCGACCACCTGGGGATCTTTAACGTGCGCTGACATCGCACAGCACACGACGCCTCTTCGTTTCGCCTCCATCGAAACGCAGCCGCCGAGGTCGGGTTCGAACCCGGGTACTCCGGCTCAGTAGTCGGGCGTCTTGCCACTGCACCACCCCGGCGGGGCTCCGCTGCCTCGTGCAGATAGAAGAGAATATAGAGAAGAAAGAAAAGGAAAAGGGAAAGAAAGACGCGCGCCGCAGCAACAGCTGTCGTCCACCACCAGCGGTGGCGTGTGCAATGACGGCCTAGAACAGATAAAAATTCGGCGCCAGGCTAGCCCCCGTCGCAAGCGGCGGTGACCCAGCTGTCTATTGAAGAAAGAAAAGGAAGAGGGAAAGAAAGACGCGCGCCGCAACAACGGCCGTCGTCCACCACTGAACCGGCGGCGGGTGCAGTGACGGCCTACAACAGATGAAAATTCTGTGGCAGGCTAGCCCCCACCGCAAGCGGCGGTGACCTACCTGTCTCAGCCCCAACAGAGTACCCGTCTGCGCCTATCTGGTGATGTCCTCATCGCCAGCCCTACACCTGAAGATCATGAGCAACACACTGCATGTCCTCCCTGGACGGAGAAGAAGAAGTGGAGGTTTCCGAACTTCTGAAGCTAGCGCTCTTCCACTTTTCTGGATTTTATATCGCTGTGGGCAATTTGTGATCTCGACATCCTTCGGGATGGCGGGCGCACGACCCCTGCGCCCACCCGCCACCATCGAACAGGCTACAGCGTACTCGACGGGTCACCTCGACGTCGCGGACGTGGAGCTTCCAGACTCGGCAGATGACTCCATCGTGACAGAGATGGATTCCGACAACAGCTACACGCCTGTACAGTCGCGCCGCCTGAAAAGGAAGTTGCGCCGAACATCAGTAATGAGTGAGACACCAAAGAAGAATGCTGAAAAGCAAGGGGTCTTTTCCGTGGCCTTCGTACCAACAACGGCAACGGCGAATCTGAATGTGATAAACAGACAGCACCTGACGCAGTTTTTCGACCAGCTGGTTCCCGGTGAAGTTGACGAAGTCAGAATTAATCCCTGGAAGAATGTCCTGACCGTGGATGTCAAATCCCAGGCTACAGTGGACAAGCTGAAAGGAATTGGTGCGCTAGGCAACATGCCGGTCCGTTCCTTTCTTGCACATGGGAAAAATACTGCAGGTGTAATCAGCGACGTTGACCCCGAGATAAGTGAAAGCGATCTCTGCACGCTGATCAAATCTACGGCGCGCATTGTGGATGTTCATCGATTCGGCCGCTCAAAGTGCGTTAAATTAGTGTTTGAAACTGAATCCCTCCCATCCCACGTTAAAGTGGGCTATGTGAGACACCCAGTTCGGATGTATGTTCCAAGACCTGTTCAGTGCCACAAATGCCACAAGATCGGACATGTGAGCGCCGTTTGTCGAAACGAGGTATCCTGCCGTCGATGCGGCGGTACGCATCCTCATGACGCATGCGAGACGGAGACTGTCAAGTGTTCGAACTGCTCGGGTGCCCATGAATCGACGGCTAAGGACTGTCCTAAAATTCGGGATGAAAAACGTATACTAAAAAAGATGGTGAGAGATAACTCGACTCATCAAGAAGCGGCCGCGTCTATTCGTCGTCGCAAGCACCGTTCCCGACGCCGACACAAGGAATCGGAAGGCAAGCCTAGCCTGGATAAGTCAACTTCAGAGTTAACGTCAGCTCAGGTGCCACAACAGATTGAGTCTAATCCCGCTAAGAGTACTCTTGCTGTAATGTCGCAGACAGTGTCACATGCCAAGGATCAGACAGAGGCTGTTGTATTACCTACCGCCTCTGATGCTGAGTGGCCAGCTCTACCATCAAAGGCCAACGCCAGGCCTAATCCCAGTTTGGTTGCCACACGTACTGAAAATTCCGACAACCCCGATAGCCAGCAGGTAAAAGAAATGCTGAAACAGCTGGTTCGTTCAATGCGGGTGCTGCTCTCCAGCATCAAAACGCAAACAGCAAAGTTTGCTGTTCAGTTTTTGGACGCATTTGAGCCGCTCTTGGCGGCATTGCAATAATTCACAATGGCGCAACAAACTAACCCCACCTCTGTGACGATGCACTTGCGCCGCAGTGTTGTGATGCAATGGAATGCCCGAGGCCTGCGTGGTCGGCTGAGTGACTTCCGACAGCGGGTACAGAAGTACCGCTTTCCTGTGATTGTGATCTGTGAGCCCAACATGCCGGCTGCTTTCCGCCTTTCTGGATATGTTCTGCTATGGTCTAGAGAAGCAAACGAAACAAGCAAAGTACTGGTATGTGTACGCCAAGACATTGCGCACGTCCGCCATGCTCTGCAGCCCCACAACACGAACCACTACATTTGTTTGACGTTAACCCTGAAAGGACGAGTATGTTCTGTAATTGGCGCTTATATTCCACCGAGGGATGGCTTGGACAAATCATATCTATTTTCAACAATCCAGTGTTGTGCAGCTCCTCGTATTATTGTGGGGGACTTTAATGCTCACCACCCTCAGTGGGGTAGTGCAAAAATGAGCAATAGAGGAAGAGACCTGGCAGACTTTATGCATACGCAAGATCTCGTCAATATAAACGACGGCTCACCGACATTTCTACGCGGAACAACCTACAGCAGCTGCTTGGATGTGGCGTTTGTTTCCAGAAACCTCCATCCCTCCGTTTCTTAGTGTAGTGATGTGGAAACACATGGGAGTGATCACATACCAACGTACATATGCATCAAGTGGTTTGCACCTGCCCCTTCACCTCGTGTGCAATACACAGACTGGCCCGCCTTTAGGGCAGCGGTGGAGACTTCCAGCGTGGACCTCCAGTCACCATCTCAAATAGAGGGACTCATTACTTCCTCTCTCAGTGAGAACACTCGCTATGTTAGTGTGCCGGTGTCAGTGTCCAGCATCGACGTGGAATTCGAGCGGCTTCGCGCGATCCGTCGGCGGGCTGAAAGGAAGTACAGAAGAACGAAATCCGCGCAAGATCTCGCACTTTCTCGCCGAGCTAAACGTCAAGTTTTGCGTCACCTGGAGAGGTTAGGACGACAACGTTGGAGACAGTTCTGCTCATCACTGGATCCCCGTAAGCCCCTGTCGCGTATCTGGCATGTTGCGAGAAGCTTGCGCACACCTCTGCGAGAAAGGCACCCTTTTCGTGCCCTGGCCCTTTACCAACGCCGCAATGAAGTTGACGTAGCTGAAGATTTTTGTAAAATGGTTGTGGGCACAAACCAGGCACAGTTACTAGTTTCAGAGGTTTTTGCACCACCTTCGCCGAATGATCAATACGACGTGCCCTTTACAATAGCTGAATTAGACGCCGCTCTTGCTTCTTGTCGGCATTCATCTGCACCTGGTACTGACGGGATTACTTATTCAACCTTATCGAACCTAGGCAAGGATGGTAGAACTGCACTACTTAATTATTGCAATGATATATGGGCTTCTAGTACTGTTCCTGAACACTGGAAAATTAGCCGCCTGGTTGCTCTTTTGAAGCCTGGAAAGCCTCCTCTCGAACTTCCCTCATACCGGCCAGTTGCCCTAGCAAGCTGTGTTGGAAAAGTTATGGAGCGCATGGTGCTGGCAAGACTTGAGTGGTATCTAGAGAGTAATGATCTTTATCCGAATATGATGACTGGATTTCGCCGCGGACGCTCTTCCATTGACAGCGTCATCGACCTTGTGGCGACAGTAGAACACGAAAAGCGTCACCGTCGACTAGTAGCTGCTGCATTTTTAGATATAAAGGGAGCTTACGACAACGTCCTCCATGAAGCTATTCTTGATGGACTTGATGACGTGGGAGTTGGTGGCCGGCTGTACTTGTGGATTGTAAGCTATCTCAGCGGCCGCTCTGTTTACATGACTACGCCTGAAGGAGATACTACCCACTTTCAGGTCGGTCGTGGAGTTCCACAGGGAGGAGTTCTCAGCCCAACTTTATTTAACGTTGCGCTAATTGGCCTGGTGAGTGAACTGCCGACTAACATCCACATAAGTGCATATGCTGACGACATCTGCATCTGGGCCTCTGTTTCGACGCGCCCACAACTACGTGCGAGACTGCAATGAGCTGTGTCATCAACATCGATGTACTTACGGCGTCAAGGTTTATTTTTGGCGGCAGAAAAGTGTGCAGTGATCGCGTTTACGGGAAAATGTGTCAGCCGCTACCCGATTACCCTTCATGGAGTCGTAATACCATACGTCTCCAGGCAGAGATTCTTGGGAGTAATTATTGACCACCGACTATCTTGGTCGAAACATATTGCTATGGTGAAGAAGAGGCTAATTAATTTTTGCCATGTACTTCGTTACATAGCTGGCATCAAATGGGGTCCAACTGAGCGCTCCTTAATACGCCTTTACGAGGCTCTGTTTGTTGGCTACATCCGGTACAGTCTCCCAGTACTCTCTAGTATGAGCATTTCCTGCTTGCGGACTTTAGAGAGCGTGCAAGCGCAGGCACTGAAAATATGCCTTGGACTGCCCAGATGCACCTCTAACAAAGGCACAATCGAAGAGGCACACGCTCGCCCAATGTCCATATACTTGTCACACGAACCACTTCGTGTATATTTACGAGCACTTACAAGGCACCGTTTTCACCCACTCAGCAAGATTCTGGATGAGAGGCCGGACTGCAGTTTTACAACTGCACTCCGCTGCCATCAGTCGCAAGTACCGACAGGATATGCCCTCCCATATCATCCCACCCAACCACCATGGACGATGGATAAACCTTTGGTGCACCTTCGTGTTCCCGGAATACTAAAGAAATCAATGGTACCAATTAGTGGACTCAAACAACTTACTCTGGCACACATCTGGTCAGAATATCCAAGTTATATTCACGTATTCACCGATGGATCTGTGTCAGCACAGGCATCCGCTGCAGCTGTGGTCATACCAGCTCAGAAAACGACTCTGCATTTCCTTTTGGGACATACCTCTACATCAACCGCTGCCGAACTTGTAGCCATTCTGGAATCTATTCGCTATATATGTGGGGAACCACCTCAAAAATGGTGTATATTCACGGACTCGAAGACTGCATTACAAATTTTGGAAAACTTCTTACGCCACACTGCCTATCAGTCCCTGGCACTAAACATTATGGATCTCATCACATCTGCCCAGCTGCAAGGCCACATGATAATGTTTCAATGGATTCCTGCCCACTGCGGCCTCCATGGGAATGAGCAGGCCGATGTTGAAGCGAAAAGCGCACTCATCAATGGCTTCCAAACAGCTGTGCCTTTTTCAAGAGCGGATACGACGTGTCTTCTAAAGAGTTATATGAATATTGCTACAGCAGCTTACTGGGCTCAACCAGACGCCCGACACATCCGTCTAAGAAGGCTTGATCGAACATTTAAATTCTATGTTCCGCGTGATATTCCGCGTCATCAGACATGCTTGATACATCGACTTCGTTTAAACGTGGCTTTCACGCGCAAGTACTTACATTTAATTGGACAGATGGACTCACCGGAATGTTTAACTTGTGGCATCCCAGAGACTGTGGACCATGTATTATTGGTGTGCCCAGAGTATGCGAACGAAAGAAATGTGCTAGCTGCTTCCTTGAAGCGTTTAGACAAGAGGCCTCTGTCGGAGGAACTGCTGCTGGGCGCTTGGCAGGACAAGGGGAAGGGCGTCCAGGCAGTGCGCGCTCTTTGCCGTTATTTGAGCGCCAGCGGACTTGATTCACGTTTGTAAAGCAAGCTGCTGTGTCTGTATATATATTTCATATGCCTTCTCCCACATCGTCACCCATCATGACCTTCTTTCTTCTCTCCTTCCCCTTCCCCAGTGCAGAGTAGCAGGCCAGATTTTAATTATTCGGGCCAACCTCTCTGCCTTTTCCTTTCAATAAATCCATCTATCTATCATGAGCAACACCTACGTGCTCTGTTCAAGCGTCTACAGCAGTACGGCCTGGTTGTGAACGCCTCCAAGTGCGTTTTGAAGCACAAAGCTTCACTACGGGGGTCGGAGCCGAGCATCGCGCATGCCGTATGCCGTATGCTGTATGCCGCGACCGAGTGACATCAGAGCCAAGGCCAGCCGCGCAGCCCCCTCGCCAAGCTCTGCCGGCGTTGCAGATGCTTATAGGAATCCATGCATTTGGATGCCATCGCCACTATCACTAACCATCACTTATAGCTAATGGGTGTTTAACTAACACTAACCGGAGATTAACTAGTACTCAGAAAGTGCAAGTCATTGTTAACTATCACTAACCAGTAGTAATGGTTAGACGTTTCGAGACGTCCATAGCCGTCACATAGTGATGTTATCGGCCGTGACGTCATTACCGGAAGTGACAATGACATCACATCAGTCATGACGTCATGACTGGTGGTGACGTCACCGGGAGAGAGACGCATATACGAAGCTGACCCCGCCGGGCGTTCCATCCCTGTGTCCGTGCGGGATGGAACACCCGCTTTGGCGCTTTGGCGCTTCCTCGAACGCCGCACCACAGAGTATATAGACTACAAAATAGTTAAGCACTTAATTAGGGTGGCGTCAAGGATGTGATGTCAACCATCTGCCGTCAGCTATTAATTCCTGGAGCGAGCGGACGCATCTCACATGTGCTCCGTGATTTCCCAGCAAAATGTCGTGTTTTTGGCCACTTGCGTTCACCAACTTTGCCCTGGACGGTCATCTATCGCTTCGGACCCGGTGTGGTGATTTCCAGACCAAGGCAAGCAAAGTTTGATGATTTTTCGACCAAATTGTCTTGGCCGCAACAGATGCGACATATAAGCCTATCAGCTGCCTCACGACATCGGCGTGTTGGCGCGCAGCGGCGTTGACGACGTCGCGTCCTGCCAAGCCCGAAAACACCTTGACTATGCCTTACACCGTGCAAGGCACCGACATTACTGCCGCGGAGTTATCCGATGGCTCATGGACGGCGTTCGAGATGCAAAGCCGATACCGAAGACCATCTCCGCCCCAGAAACAACCTGCCGAGGCCCAGACGCCAGCCACAACATCGACTCCACCGAATCCGCGGCCACGCGGACGCCCTCCACCTTTGACCGAAAAGCGTCCTCTTCCACGCCTGCCCTCAGAACACCTCAAGATCGTCCTCCGCCCACAGGGCACACTGAACCTCCACATCGTAGGCCCCGCACGACTTGCACTTGCTATCTACGCAGCTGCCAACGTCGACCACCGCCTGGTGGTTACTGCCGACCAAGTCCGTATTCACCCCACTAGCAACACCATCACAGTGAGCACGCCCGACAATGCCCATGCTGTGTCTTATGCAAAGATCGGCACCATTACTATCGACAAAACAGTAGTCCCGGTTACCGCCTATGCCCCAGCCCCGGATAATTCCGTGCGGGGGATTTTGTACCGAGCCTACAGTTACGAAAACGATGCCGAGATCCTCGCTGAGCTCCACGCTCGTAATCCCGATCTCCTCATTGTTGCTGCGCGTCGTATGGGCAAGACACAGCACTTCGTCGTGACGTTCGCCAACACCGAGCTGCCCCGATACGTGCGGTACTTGGGGGTTTACTTTCGAAGTCTTCCCTTTGAAATCTCGCCCGGAGGCGTGCTTTAACTGTCGCAAGCTGGGTCACCGAGCGGACGTGTGCCCCCAACAACGAATACCTACTTGCCGCCGCTGCGGCGTCGCCAAAGAGTCCCCCCCCAGCCGGTCAACCACCTACCTGTCAAGCAATGTGCACCGTATGCAAAGGCTCACATCCAACAGACAGCAGAAGCTGCAAATACCGCTTCGTGCCTAGCCACAGGACCAAATCCTCACAATCCCCACGGACACTGCCACTGACCCAGGCACTTCGCCAAGCGGCCGCCAGTCCCGTCCCCGAGAACGCGGCCACCAACAACTACCCCCAAGGGATGAATCCTTCCCGCCACTGCAAAGCAGCAGTCCCCCAACTGACCCAGCCACAAGTCATACTTCAGCCGTAGGAACCAAGGGATGACTCTTGTCCCCCTCTACGTGGACGCAGTGGAAGCAGAGCTAGGAGCAGGTCGTCGTCACAGAGGCACAACTCGCGGACAAACTCCAACTGCGGAGAAGAAGGAAGACCTGCCAAACATTTGGCATGGAAGAAACTACTTACAGACAGACAAAAAACCAACGCCGAGCACCCGACCCACAGGTAAGGGAACTGGCAGAGTTAGTCCGACAAGTGCAACAACAGTTAGCTCAGTCTAACGCAAAAATCAAACAGCTAGAAACTGCAAATGCGCAATCAAAAAATGAAAAGTCGTCTGTGGCTTGCGCTCGCGTTGTAGTCAGCTGCAATGAGGACATAGAAGTAGATCAAAACCGCCGTAACAAACTAAAGGCACATTTGGTACCTCAGCCAGATACAGTTGACTTAGAGAGTAATTATGAAGAGATATTTGCAAAAATAGACCAACGACTCGCCAAGGTAGAGGAAACTATCCAGAAATTAATATCACAGCTTAACAAAGTGACTGACACAATGGCAAAGTTTCCAACTACTTTCGAAACTGCCCTAGCTAAACTTAACACGCTTACAACCAAGGTTGACGCACTAGCATCCCCTAGCAACCTGATTATGACATCTCCAACGCCAAATGCAGGCTCTTTGCCTCCCGCCCACACTGCATTCTCACGCCCAGCCGATGGCTCTTCGGCCCGTCTGTCCCCCAGTAGCATTCTCAGACCCAGCGTATTGCAACCTGCGCGAGCGGAACCTTACCCGATACACGATGGCTGGTACACCTGTTATAGTGTGGCGATGGAACTGCAGGGTATTCCGAGCCAAGCGTAAGACTCTGGAATATGCAGTTTTGTCCCAAACAGACCGGTAGTCATAGCACTTCAAGAGACGAATACACAAGTAAAGCTTGCAGAGTATACAGCATACAATGAGAAAGTGTAGGCTGAGCGACGGCCGATCACAGCTACACTTGTACACTAATCTAACTGCAAACGAAATAGATTTGGAAACACCGAAGGTCTCTCGTACATTTGTACAAATCCTACCGAACAAACGAACAGAATCTCCCCTTTACATTCTAAACGTGTATAGTCCACCTAAAGACAACAGCACGAAAATAGCCACACTCTTCCGTAAGGCGCATGTAGCCGCTCATATTGGAATGTTGCTGACTGTTGGAGACTTTAATGCACCCTATGCAGAATGGGGCTACTCAGTTAACAGTGGTGGTGGTGGTAGTGGTTATCTATTGCATATACAAAAGGGAAAAAGTTATGTTTGCCAGCGCCGGTATCTGCTATCTGCTATCTGATATCAAGCACCTGAACTGGGGCGGCGGAAATAAAGGGATAGCGAGAAAGAGGTAGAGGAAATCAAAGAGGTGAGCGATAGGGAGAAAGAAAAGGGCAGGTAAAATAAAAGAAACATATACACTATCGTACAGTATACAGTAGTTTGCTTGAGGCCCACCCGCAAATGTCTTAGGTCACTGAGCACTCGGCACATCGGGCGGGCGTCTGCAATAGCTCTGCTTCCAGGCATCTGTTCACTACGCACGCACTTGCACACTGTAAAAAACACTGACGGCCGTCGTGGGCGATCGGCCGTTATTGTCCGAAATAGCACACGCGGAGCGTTCAGTCACAGCGCACACTATCTGGCTATTTCACCTCGCCAGATAGTGCGCGCTGTGAGTTAACGCTCCGCGTGTACTGGGAAACAGCCCAGACGCTTGGGTATACCTTACTCGTCGACCCTGATAAATCTACGCGCATTGGTAACAGTGTAACCAGGGATACGTGCCCTGACCTTACCTTTGCCAGAAATATCCCCGATGCAAGATGGGAAAGCTAAATACAAACATAGGAAGCGACCACTATGTACTATGTACCACTTTCCGAGCCACGCATTGCAAAATGCGTCGCCAGAAAGTGAAGCACACGAACTGGGACTCCTTTAGATAAGTCCGCTCGCAAAGGCCCGCGGAAGGTATAATAGATTTAAGACAATGGACGGAGGAGCGTCTGTTGCAAGACGCCGCAAACACTTCAAAAACTGTTACCCTGGAGAACAGCAGTCCAAGCCCGGACGCTAAGCTAGTGCACATGATTGAAGCACAAGGAAGTATCCATGCTCGATGGCGTAAAAATAAGCACAACCGACGTTTAAAAATTCGGCTAACCCGGCTTGAAAAGGAAATCGAGGCTTACTCGTGGGAACTTAGCCGAGCACAGTGGCATCAGACTTGCGACCGCCTTAATGAGCAACTGGGCAATATGAACACGGGGTTTTTCTTAGACATTTACGGGATCCTATGAGAACTAAGGCCGAATCCCACAAGAACCTACATAGGATCTCGCAATCTTTCCAAGGCACCGACGAAGAGCTCATGACCACATTAAAAGATAAATGCATTAACACCTCCCAGGATATACCCACGCCAGATGGGTACTCAGGATTGGATAAACCTCACATGGATAGCGTCTTTACCGTAGCACAGATCAGAGCTGCTCTTAACCAAATTAACACCACCTCGGCACCGGGGAAAGATTGCATCACCAATAAGATGTTGAGCAATTTAGAGGACCAGTCAGTAGAGGCGCTTACGGATCTCTTCGACAGGTACTGGACAGAGGGCAGCGTCCCTGAGGAATCGAAGCACGCTGAAATTATGTTCACATCTAAACTGGACAAAAGACTCGAGATGGGGAACCTTCGCCCAATCTCGCTAACGGCATGTCTCGGGAAGGTAATGGAACACGTTGTCTTAAACAGGCTCCTTATGCACACCGATGCGGAAGGCACGTTTCCCCCGTCCATGATTGAGTTTCGAGCAGGTCTTTCGACTCAGGACATCATGTGGCAAATTCAACAAGACATTCTAGATCCAAATCGCATAAGAGCCCCGCGAACCATCCTGGGACTCGATGTGATCTTCGACATTGTGTCACACGTTTCCATCCTCACTCACCTCACAGATAAACGTAGGCAAACGGACATACGACTACATCGATACCTTTCTGAATGCGCGTACGGCTCCGCTCCATTTCGTTGGCAAAACTAGCGACAAAATTACACTAGGGACGAGAGGAACACCGCAAGGGGCCGTACGTACTTTCACCTTTCCTCTTCAACATTGCCATGAGTGGCCTCCCGCGTCTGTTAGATGACATCCCACACATACATCATTTCATATACGCCGACGACATCACCATATGGACCAATTCTGGCTCCGATGGAGAGATTACAGAGTCATTACAACAAACTATCGACACAGTACAGTCTTACGTGCAGGAAAACGGCCTTACCGGCTAAATTAGAACTCTTAGTTATAAGGAACAAACAAGCTTCACAGGCAGAACCAGATTCTCGAGAACCTATACAGTTACACATTGACAACCATCCGATACCCCCGGTAGCTACGATCAGAGTTCTCGGAATGCTGATTCAGAATAATACGCAGAACATAGACGCTATACGTCGGCTACGCATCACGGCGCACCAGATAGGTGGGCTGGTGAGGCGCATTGTCACACATCGCAGGGGTATGAGAGAAGCTGACCTGTACAGGATCATTCAAGCCTTCATGATAAGCAGAATCATGTACGCTTGCCCGTACTATCATCTGCGTCGTAGGGACGAAGATACACTTAACAGCATAATTAGAACAGCATGCAAAGCGGCCCTTGGCTTGCCAGTATACGCTAACTCAGATCGACTACTGCAGTTGAGAATTTTTAACACGCTACCTGAACTAATTGGAGCCCATAAGACAGCACAAGTGACCCGCTTGTCACACAGCCTTGCGGGACGCGTAATTCTCGACAAGCTCCATATACACCCCACTGAGGTGGTGTGCGCAACATCCCATTTATCGGCTGACATTACTATTAGACTAGTTGTTAAACCAATAGCCAAAACCATGCTACCAGGCAGACATGATGCCCGCAGGAAGACAAGGGCACAGACCCTTGAGAAACAGTACGGGGACGATCCACAAGCAGTGTACTGTATGCAGCTCAGCACATCAAAAACGGAGCATACGTGGCATGTATGGCCACTCCAAAGTCAACCTCCATTAACGCCATAACATTTCATGCTAGCTCCATATGCGAGGCAGAGGATGTAGCTATCGCACTGGCCATCGCGGATACCCGCACCAAAACTATTCTAAGCGACTCAAAGAGCGCCGTTCAGAATTTCTCCAAAAAATCTGTAAGTGCACTCGCGGCGCGAATTCTGCGCAATCGATCTCTCAATCACAACATCAATCTCGTATGGGTTCCGGCTCACGCGGGTAACTCCGGAAACGAGGACGGGAGATCTATCGGGAACGGACGCGCCTGTCGAGGCGCTGCGCACATACACGGAGATAAACTTTTATCGCGTGCTAAGATGCACGTACCCCGCCCCTCACCCCGATCTGTACCGGGCGCTAGCCACGGCACCCAGACGCCTACAAAAAAAGCCATTCTTAGCCCCTACCGATTATCGTTAATTACAAACGGAGAATTCAACCCTGCATGCCGGCATCGCGGTGACTGGACGCAGGCCACTCAAGACCATATACTGTGGGAAGGCGCCAGCAATCCCCCTCCAAAGTCACTCTTGCCAGCTCCCTCGGCGGAGGGATGGGACAAGCTGTTGGCCAGCTCAAGAAAAACTACTCTACTGGCCCTCGTCACGCGAGCTCAAGAGGTCGCCTCCGACTGGAGGCCACCCTAGATTCGGCCCAGCCCGAAATAATTCCTTTCAATTTGTTGTTGTTGTGGCTGTAGGAAGAAGGAAAAGAAAATGCACGGGGCTGCGACTAGCTCTGTAGCTGAGCTACCTCCGCTACCTCGTGCAGACAGAAGAGAAAATAGAGAAGAAAGAAAAGAAAGAGGGAAAGAAAGACGCGCACCGCAACAACAGCCGTCGTCCACCACCGAAGCGGTGGCTGGTGCAATGACGGCCTACAACAGATAAAAATTCGATGGCAGGCTAGCCCCCGCCGCAAGCGGCGGTGACCTACCTGTCCCAGCCCCATCAGGGAAGATGCGATCACACCTACCTTTCATTTTGTGGCAATAAAAGTTGTTACCATTACGAGTGCGCTCCAACGCACCTGGGAGCACTTCTTGCGTTCCGCGAGTAACAGATGCTGCGCCTTTTCTTTCCTGTAAACAAATTATAGAACGCCGGACGCGCTCGACATGGCGGTGGTAGAACCATTTACTGCCAATAGCTTAACCTGAGCAGGAGTGCTTGCAGAGACAGTCAGAGCTGCGGTATCCATTTCCCCGTGCACCGTCGGCAAAAGCGGGTAATCAAAGCTCCCTGTAGCCTGTGGCGTTTGTGGCGTCGGAGTCAGCGTTCGGCTGGATGCGAAGTACGGCGCCGCGTCCATCTGCTCATGCCCCGCCGGTAAGAGCGGGTAATCACAACTTCTTGTAACTTGGCTTGAATGTGGGGTTGTAGTCGGTGTAACCTGTGGTGTTTGTGGTGTCGGAGTGAGGGTTCGGCTGGATGCGAAGTACGGCGCAGCGCCATCTGCTCGTGCCCCGTCTGCTCAGGTTGACAGCTACAGGATGCAGCATGACTTCAACGCATCGCAAGCGTCAAGTGTCCCCGCAACGCCTGCACACAGAACGGGTGAGCCGTCCTCATTTCACTGCTCTGATCAGGCCACTTAACAAAGTGCATGTCACAAACATCCCGAAACAGCCTATTACCAACGCAATATAGCAAAGTGCTCCGTCTCAGTATTTTTCGGATATGGCCATTCTCCGCTTTGATTCTGCTGCTAATTGCATCCGCATAACTGTCAGGGACGCTGAGCATTTCAAGAAGCTGTGTACATTGACCCGCTTAGTCACGCGAACGCGAGATTCTGTCCAAGCGTTCGATGTGGACACGTTCCCACTGAAGCAGCCTGCGGTTGGCAGCACGCGAGGTGTGATCAGAATTAGAGAAGGCCTCACGATGGACTATATCATGGAACATCTGCGCTGCGCGAGAGCTGAAATCGCAGACATACTCATGCTCGGCAAGACAGATTTGCTACTTCTGACCTTCGCATCAGACACATTACCTTCTCGGCTAGTATTCGACTACGAGATTACACGAGTCCGTGAATACCGTCCGCGCCCAGTCGCATGTTATAACTGTCACCGCATCGGCCATGTAGCCAAACACGGCTCGTTTCCTGCCGTTTGTCGGGATTGCGGTAAGAACCCGTACCCTGAGGACGCCGGCTGCAAGCACTTTCCTCAGTGCGTAGCCTGCGGCGTTTCCACGCATATCGCCCTGAGCCACGCATAAGCCCGGCTCGAGCTTATGCAAAGCCTGTCGACAAATCGGCACCTAAGGAGTCGGACGATCCGAATACGCATCAGGTGACATCCTCACATACTATCTCCAAACATGTATCATATGCTGAAAAGATCTCTTCTCCAAGTTTAGCCGCGGTCATTGAGAGCCTCAGAGCAGAGATATCTGAACTACGCCGCGAAAATCAGCGTCTCCGGGAGATGATAACCACGGACAAGATAACAATGGACACCCGAACTCGTTCCCAGACTCCGCAACGCAGCCGCTCACAGAAGGGCCGCAAAAGCCGTTCGCCTACCCGCCGGCCGCAACCAGTTACAGCGTCTGATTCCGCCTATACCCACATGCTGGGGCTAATCCGACAGGAACGCGCCCAAGAGACACAGAAGCTGGAAGAAACTCTGCGAAAGAAAGTTAATGCAACTCTTACTGCTGCCCTCACTTCCATGCAGAGCCATCTGCAGACTATATTTGAGGAGTTCCAACGTACCACACTCACAGACGATAGTAAGCGCCGTAAATCTGCCCGTTTCATGAGTACTATGGCTCATGGGATTCAATGCAACTGCAGAAGCTTCAATCAGAACAGTCCTACCCTTCGTACATTTGTGCCTCAGCGCCGTCCTCTTTTCATACTCTTTCAAGAAATGCGCGGTCCTTGTAAAATTCCTAGTTACTGCACTTACCAGACACCTACTATCCAACATAAAAACGGCCGTTCAGAGGGACAGGCGGCCGTCTTAATCCGAAACGATTGTCCTTCCACTCAGCTCTAGCTTCAGTCCCTTCGCTCTCCCACTCGTGAGATTGTTGCAGTAAAAATCTTCCCCCCTGGCCAAAAACCTTTCGTCGTGGCATCGGCCTATTTCCGGCCAGGTAACGTCATGGCAGAACCCTGTACCTGACTCCCTCACCTTGAAAACGCAGCACACCCTTATCCTATTCTTATTTGCGGAGATTTCAACGCACATCACGCAGCCTGGAGCTCATCTCAGCCTAATCAACGTAAACACCTATATGACACCCTTGATCAAACTCTTCTTACCCTGTGCAACGAACCAAACGCGCCGACCCGTATCGGTCTCCATCCCTCTCAAGCAGACACTACACTGGGCCTTACATTCTCATCACAGCGTCTTCTTCGGCGCTGGGAAGTCTTTTCTAATTCTCGGGGTAGTGATCACTTGCCCATCTTGCTCACTCTCAGTCGTAAATGTCTTCGCGTTCGGACAACACGTTCGTTTTTCAGCTGGGACAAGTTTCGTTCTAATACTACGACCCCCTTCTCGGATATTGACTCCTTCCTGTCTGTACTCCGAGATGCCCGCACTCAAGCTCTCGAATATGTCCCCTGTTACGATTCCACAGTTGGCATGGATGCTCACCTGGCTCACCTTTGGCGTCGCACAGATCACCTCACACAACGTTTTCGGACACGCGGAAAACGTCACAAAGATGTCGTGCTTCTCCGACGTCAATTCAAGCTTATCCGGGCATACCAGCTTCACCTGCAAATAGAGGCTTAGCACTCTACATGCGACCGTCTTTGACAAGTACCGGGCCTATCACAACTTTGGCGCATCTTTCGTGACTGTTGTATCCTTATTTCTTGTTTCAGTTTCGTTTCTTTCAGTGTACATGTCGTCATCGTCATTCAATATGATTCCCTATATAAGTGGCTTCACTGTGACGAATAAAGGAGGGTTTTTGCATACTGCGCTTGCGTGGTCCCTTGGCATGCGTCTGGTCTGAATCAGACACCACAGTGGCCTAAATGGCAAGGCACGCGGGGCCCCACCTCTCGCCGATCTCCTTCTCAATGGCAACCCGGCTGATGTTGAAGTTATACGCACCTTTTTCCCACACGCCAGCCTAACGCCTCCACCAGCAGTTTCCATTTTCCCAGTCAGAAACCCTGATCCAGACCTGGATCGCCCATTCTCAAAGGCAGAACTGCAAGCAGCCCTCGGAAGAGGTCGAGCTTGCGCCACACCCGGGCATGACCGAATCAGTTGGCAGGAGCTTTGCAGTCTCGACTCGGCAGCCCAGGATGCCCTACTCGACATCATTAATTCTTACTGGGAGAGCGGAACGGTACCGGATAATCTCAAGCGTTCTCTTATTCTTCCTATCCCTCAACCTGGCAAAAACCCTCGATTTCCTAGTAATTTGCGTCCAATCGCCCTGACTTCACACCTCTGTGAACTCATCGAGCGCCTGCTGCATACCCGAATTAGTCACTACATTGAATACGTCAGTCCTGGATTTCATCCAGCTCAAGCCGGCTTCCACCCTAACCTCGGAACGCATGGCTGTCTTTGGCTTTTGCGAAGAGTTCTGAATAGAGCTCATCGTAAAGCGCTACCTATATCCTGGCTGTCGATATACACAAAGCCTTTGACAATGTTCGCCATGAGGTTATCCTGGAGGATCTCGCCTCGTGCCCAAATCTGGATCCGCAATTTTTTGACATCTAGACCCATTCAGCTACATGGCAAAGCACCCGGTGCCCAAAACCTATTACTCGGACCCATATTGTTCAACTTGGCCATGACACGCGTCGCCGAGAATCTGGAAATCAGCACAAGCGCAAGATTCGCTATATATGCCGATGATATTACCGTCTGGACTGAGGCAGCGGATTACGTAGACAAATATTCTATGCAGACTGAACTTCAGGCGGCCCTTCTTTGTCTTGAAGATACACTAACCAAAATTGGTCTCGAACTCGCACCACATAAAACAGAATTGGTTAGTATCGGCGGAAAACATAAAACCAACCCCAGTATGCAGATCCATCTTCACATCGGGGGCAACATCATCACCTCCTCAAATGGGCAAATCCGCATTCTTGGCCTGCCCATCTCAAGCTGCAACAGTCCCCAGAAATGGGGTCATCAGCTACAACGCCTTTGACCAGCACTGCTACACACTATTCGTCGCCTGTGCAACCGGCACGGCGGTGCGCGGCAACATGCCTGCCGTGCGATGGCCCGAGGCGGAAAAATCCTCTATGGCACACCCGTCCTCCAACTGTCGAAGACTGATTTCGCTAAGGTCGAACGCCTTCATAGTGCAACACTACGTAACCGGTCTATTACCGGTCTACCTAAGCACACTACTATAGCCGAACTTGAGCGTTTGGCCGCTCTTCCACCGCTCACTACCATCACAGACGCGTCATCGAATACGTCTAGAGAACACTGTCCAAGGGCGTCGCCTGCTGGCCTGGGGTGAACAGCGTAACGACAAAACACCAGCCCTATATGCATCTCTTCCCCCTTGGGAAATGCCAGTAGTCACACGCCTCCATCGCCGACCTATAAATTGCGATTTTCTAATTCCCCGGGAGCTCCTCGCTGCCCATCGCCGACAAGAGCGAATCCCTGATACGACTGACATATACACCGACGCATCGATTACAAGCGATTTTGCATCTATGGGCTGGGTATGCGATGACAACCCTTCCCTTTCAGACGCTTAGGCCTGCCACCTACCTCAAGGTACCCCTCTTCATGCTGAACTCCTCGCGATTCGGGGAGCCTTGTCAGGAGTACCTTGCACCGAAACTGGTTCAATACGTAATCTTACTGATTCCTATGAAACTTGCAAGGAAATCGCTACTCCGGGTTCACAAGATGCAACAGCTACGGCCATACAGCGCCTCCTTAAACGCCACCAACTCTCGACCAGAACTGTCGCTGTTCACTGGGCCGCAGGTCACTCGGACGAATCAGGGGGCAATGCGGCGGCACACGCCACGGCTGCCTTGGCAGGTGGGATGTCCACATTTACTTCCCCACCCCCCTTGCTTCATCCTTACTCGACCTTGGGCGGGCAACTCACCCCTTCTCTTGCCCTTATGCACTATATTCGGACCAGTCTTCGTAGCCTCAGTCAGCATCGCATGCAGGTGGCCACACCAGACCCACTTTTTACGAGAAAAACCCACCTCACCCGAAGTCAAGAAGTCTTTTTGAATAAGCTCATCGCCCATGCGGCTTACACGCCCCGTGTTATGGCCCGCTGGCGTCAGTATACGAAGAAAATGATTACGTGCCCCCACGGTACGACTCTAACTCGCGGCGGCATATCTCATCTACTCTGGGATTGCCCTTCTTTTTCTACTGGACGCTCCAAGATCAAACCCTACCGCCTGAACTACCGTTCCCTTCTAGAAACTGATGCTAACACACAGATGATATTTGCCAATTATGGCTCGCTTAGTGGCCTGGTTAGAGCAATGTGATTCGAGTGACGACCTAAACAATGAAGATTCTGTCTACTCCCCTTTATCCCCACCATGGCCATGAGCCTTCCCATTCAGTAAAATACATTCATTCAATTAAATCTGCCAATATTACAGAGGGTGGGGGCGTTGCCCCCTACATGACATTTGAGAGCACCCTCCATGTACGGAGAGCCCTCTTACAAAACAAAAGAAAGCCCTTGGAGGGCTATCCGAGCGAGAGCGCATATAATGATCTTGCGCGGTTCCTTATAGGAGGTACTGGTGAGTAGCTTCTCCAGTAATCTAGGGCCACCTCTGGTGAATGAGGATGAGCGAATGAGGGGCAGGTGAGTAGAGTGTGTAGAAAGTCGCCAGGTTTGCCACACAGCTTTCAGGAAGAAGAAAACGTAAGGAAAGCGGGCGTGGAGAAGGATGGGATAGGGGGCTGTGCGCATTTGTAGCTTGCGCCACTGGGCAGCTTGTGTTATTGTGAGATTCGGGGCAGGGGGTGTGTAAGTCCTATTTTCGCGGTGGTAGGTAAGGATGTCACGAAAGGACAGCAGGCACTCCCAGGAATCTGAGGAAGACTGTTCCTCCCCAGCCTGGAAAGTGAGACCTCGGGCCAGGGAGGGAGCCTCCTCATTACCGACTTGCGCCTTTTTGTCCGTGAAGGCCCGCCTGCGCGGGTGTCCAAATAAGAGTGACAGATTGTCGGGGTTGCCAAAAACGCAAACGGTGGTGGGTGTCGGGAGACACTAAACCATTGGCAAAGTTTAGGAAAGCCGTTTTAGAATCCGAAATTATTTTCGCAGTGGTTGTGGATGTCATGGCTAGAGCGCAATGGCTGCCTCCTCCGCCTCTGTTGTAGAATCGGTGAGAATTGAGCAAGCAGAGAGAAGTTTTGCATGATTGTTAGTAACTGCTAGTACCTTACGATGGGTTTTTGCATAAGTGCCGCATCTACATATGCTACACTGGGGTCTTTTTCATATTGTGTGTGTAAGGCTTGCGCCCTGGCTGTTCTACGTTTCCCGTCCTGTTCTGGGTTCATATTTTTAGGAAGGGGGGTACCAAAATTTTGGAACGAATTGTATGAGAGTTACGCTGCTGGTGAACGGCACAGAAGACTGGAGAAATTAACTTCTGATCCAGAGGTAGTGACTGCTATTTATTAATTTATTTATTTTTTTAGAAATACTGCAGAGTCGCTTGACTCCAACTTATATCCAGGCTTAGCAGAGCTAAGCCATCTTCATTTTTTGGTGCCTCTGAGCTCGAATTCATGGGTCATCACATATCCTGAGAGGGTATTTTGTTGTTTTTGTTGGCCTCATAAATGGCGCATACCCACAAGGGTATTGGCCACGACCAGGCGGTGATTATAGTTTCTGAGATTCCATCGTGTAGAATTGAGATTAGAATTTTGAGAAAGTCCGGTTCACTGTCATTGATGGTTGAGGGTGGTGCATGCTGAAATTTTAATTGATGAGAATAAAAATAATAACAATATAATAATAAATAAATATACGTTTAGGAATAAAAAGTATATCAGCAATAAAAGAAAACATTGTAACGATCAGTTATGATGGAAAACGTTTTGATTCTATAAGAAAATTTTGTATGGCAGAGCACACATTACCATCGGCATCCGTGCTGACATGCGTCTGTATTCGAGTCACGTGACAACCATGACGTCATCGTGCCTGTATATATTTGGCTGCAATAAACAAACGGGCGTCTTTTGCTCTGGGCTTGCACACGGGCCTGGCTGCTTGTCGATGCGTCTCCGCTCCGTTGAAACGCTCAAGCTGATAGCGGCCGGACGCCGCTATGACAGTGCCAGAAGTTTGAAGCTGTGACCTGGTGGTGGTGGTTAAAACTTTATTTAGTGAAGGCAAAAATAAAATTATGTTGCCACCGTTCCGTGGGTGGCCTTCCGGCTGCTGGTCATGGCCTCCCGGTCACGCCTGACGGCGACTTCCGTTGTCCAGGTCATAAGCCGCTGTTGAATATGCGGCTCCGAGCTGGCCAAAGCAGCATCCTACAGCTGCGGGCTGTTTAATTGCCAGGATTCAAGGGAATGTGCGCTGGACGTGAGTATAGAATGTGAGCATAGTCTTCTCGGGGAGAGCTGCAGAGCGTGAATTTGGGCGAGAAGGGCACCGGGGTGAATAAGGGCAAGGCGTGCAGGGGAGAGGAAAGTGTGGGCCTGTAAATGGCACCACGTATTCTGTTCTATTTTAGATAGGGACTTGTGAGAGGGAGAGGGGGATAAGCGGGACTTGCGGTAGTGGAGGGTAATGTCATAAAAGGTGAGGAGGCAGTCACGCGAGTCCATCCAGGAGTGAAGGAGGCTAGCTCGGTCGGTCATCTCGCGAGCGATGGAATTTGCCGCCTCATTTCCAGGGTGCCCTGCGTGAGCCGGAACCCAGAAGAGTTGGATAGGACGGGAAAGGGGAGAGGAGTGCTGGAGAATGTTGAGCGCAGAGGAAGAGATTCTACCCTTTGCAAAGTTGCGGACTTCGGTCTTAGAGTCGCTAAATATGAAAATAATGGTGTGTTGGCAATGGCGAGGGAGATGGCTGCTTCCTCTGCGGTAGTGGAAGTGAGAGCAGGGATAGTGGCGACAGAGAGGGGGGTTCGTATATTGGAAACAGTAGCCAGGGCATAGGCGGGGTGCGAGAGGTATGGTGCCGCATCAACATACGCGGCATCAGACCGTGTACCGTACTGGCACCAGAGGGTGGAGGTGCGGCAGATCGGCGAGCGACATGATGCTCAGGGTGCATGTCCTTGCAAAGGGGATTAATAGTGAGCATGGAGAAGATATAGGAGGGTAAGAGATAGGTGACACAGACAAGGGAGACAGGGGTCAAGTGAAGGAAAGTAAGAAGGGCTCTGCCATGGGTGGTAGGAGATAAACGATCGAGTTGTGCCATCCGATGGGCCTCCACAAGTTCTGAAAGAGTATTGTGGACGCCAATCGCCAGCATACGAGAAGTGGGGGTGCAAGTGGGAAGCCCGAGAGCAGACTTGTAGGTTTGGCGGATAAGACTGTTGACCTTGTCTTCCTCGTCGTCAGAAGGAGATAGGGGAGGGGGCAGAGACTAAGCGGCTTAGCACAAAGGCCTGCACAAGACGACGGAGGTCGTGTTCGCGCATAGTTTGGTGTCGGTTAGCGACCCGCCGGTCAGCCGTACCGTCTGCTGGACGGTGATAATAAGGCGGGAAAGGACAGTAGTGTATTTGCCATGTGATTGGAGAAAGAGACCGAGAATACGGATGCAAGAGAGAGAAGGGACGGGATGTGCGTCTATAGTGACGTTAAGGGTTGGAGATGAGGTCGGAACTGTGCCTCGAGCCAGGTGGTGCAGAAGCTTTGACTTGGACGGGGAACAAGCTAGCCCGACCGTGCGAGCATAATCGGTGACCGTGTCCGCGCCCGCCTGGAGAACAGCTTCCATATCTTCAAGATTGCCGATAGTCAACTAGAGGGTGATATAATCAGAATAGAAATCATGAAAGAAGTTAGGGAAGTTAGCTAGAGCACGTGCCATAAGGAAAAGGGTGATGTTGAAGAGAAGGGGAGAGAGGAAAGAACCCTGGGGGTACCTCGATATCCAAAGGGAAAACGGTAGAAGAGAGGGAACCGAATGAGACCTCAGCCGTGCGACAGGCAAGATATGCCTAGATGTAGCCATGGACCCGGAAACCTACATTAAGGGTGGATAGGGCGTCCAGCATGGCAGTATGGAGGACATTGTCAAATGCTTTCGTCAAATCCAGTGCCATGATCGCGCGTGTGCTTAGTGTGAAGAGGGTGAAGGACCTCTTCGTAGAGCTGGAACATGACGTCCTGGATAGAGAGGGATAAGCGAAAGCCGAAAATCGAATCAGGGAAGAGATGGTTGTCCTCGAGGAAGCTCTGCAAGTGGTCTAGAACGACGTGCTCAAGGAGCTTATCGAGACAAGAGGCGAGGGAAATAAGGCGGAGATTTTGGATGTCTGTGGGTTTGCCGGGCTTGGGAATGGTTACCTTAGAGTAGGTCCACTCAGAAGGCAGAGTGCCTTTGTGTCAATGTAATGTTTGTTAAAGAGGTCCGTAATGGCCTCTAGGGATGATGTGTCCAGGTTACGGAGGGCCTTGCTACAGATTTGCTCTGCTCCTGGTGCAGAAGTGGTGCGGAGCTTATGTAGCGCCGAACAAACCTCCCCCAGTGTGATATCTGCGTCAAGCGCAGAATTATGGGTGCCGATGTGAGAAGGGAGGGGGATGGAGGGGAAGTGCAGAGATAGCGATCTCGGAGCGCAAGAAGGAAATCGGAATCAGATAGGGGAGATGATTTTAGGAGGCGCGTCACATCCCTGCGTTGCGTGGCCTTGGCATGCTACGGGACAAGGAGGAGACGTTGGAGCGTCCACGTATCCCTCAGCCCGAGGTTACCGGCCATGCGGTCGCAGGACTGGCCCCATTGCTGCCTAGTGAGATATGAGCAGTGCTGCTCAATTTCCATAGCCAGGCGGGCAATGCGGAGTTGTAGCGAGCGATTGTGTTTTTATGAAAGCCAGCGGCGGTGCAGGGAATGATGCGCATCCCATAGGTGCAGCAGATGGCTGTCAGCCATGGAGGAGTGAGGAGGGGTAGGGACAGTAGAGGTGGCGGATGAAACATCTTTGAGCAATGTGGCAGTCCATTGACAAAGGTCTGAGATGGAGGTGGCGGCATGTTGCCATGCGTGGCACAACCGATCCCAGTCGACCACCTGGTTCAGACGACGCCGGCGGGAGGATAGGGTGGAAAGAGAGAAAGAGATGGACATTATATAGTGGTCGCTGCCGAGAAAGATCCAAGTGTTCGTCCACGCCTCGTCCGAGACATTTTTGCAGATGAAGAGGTCCGGATTAGTGTTGCGTTGGCGCTGAAGCCGATGCGGGTGGGGTCTGAAAAATCATTAAGAACGGATAACTTTTCGTTCCGGACGAATTTCCATAGCGCGAGACCTTTCCTACAGTTCCTAGGGTAACCCCAGCTGACGTGATATGCATTGAAATCCCCAAGATTGAGGCGCGAGAAAAGGCTTTACGGAGAAGGAGGAGGAGGAGAGGATCTAGAGGTGTGCGAGGAGGGCTGTAGAAATTAATAAAAAAGAGATTTGCATCCTGTCGCCGCCGGGGTAGGAGCTCTAGGAAAAGGTGTGTGCACTCTGGAACGTCGAGAGGATGCTCTATCGCCGTGTAATTGCGGTGAACCAGAGTAGCAATGTTCGGGGGGGGGGAGGGGACGGGAAAGGAGGGTGGAAAGTAGTGAAGTTGCGCAGCTTAACTGTGGAGAAAGTTTCCTTTACGGGCGATTAAAGTGGGGAGGTCGAAGGGAGGGATTTCTAGAGGTGGAGCTGCAGCGCGTTCCGATTTCCGCCGCATCCACGGCAGTTCCACTGTCAGAAACTAAGGCGTGATGGATGGCTGGCCATCATGAGGCCTGGGTGCCTCTGATGATGCAGGGGGATTGGGAGATGAGGAAGGGAGAAGTGATGACATCATTAGGGTAGTCTGGGCAAGTTCGGCTTCGTGGGCACTTTGAGGGCCTCAATTATGGCTACACGTTCGTTAATTTGTTCTATTTCTGCGTGTCGGTACGCAGGGCAGAAATTGCGGCCTTCAGGCGTTGCTCATGGGCATCAAGAAACGAGGTTGTGTGGCGGATGACGGCCTCCACCTCCGGGGTGGATGCGGGCTCGTTGGTAGAGCGCCCCTTTTGTGGAGGGCTGCAGTAAGAGGTGGTGGCGCGGGAGGAAGCATTCGAGGAGATGACATGGGGGCGGGAACGGCGGCGGGGGAGTTTGAGTGACAGGTGGTGGGGGGCATTGTGGGGAAGGGGTGTGGTATCGGGGGTGCCCTAACAACGCCTGCAGCTGCTGTTTTGGCAGGGCAATCTCCCTGTTCTGGGCAACAACTTGAGCTTCGAGCTTTTATTTTTCGGGGTCGGGGGTGGGAGGCTACAAAGGCCAGCTCACCTGGGAAGAAGTCAATGGGGTGTCTTGGCTCAGCAGTTGCGGAAAAGAGATGAAGCAGTGGCGGCTGGCGAACTGTGTATCACGAGAAACAGACCAGCAGCGGGGGCGGGTAAGCCGGGAACCCGTGAGGATGAGCCCGGCGGGAGGCGCTGGTGGAGGAGGCTGTTGGAGGTAGCCGGGGGTGACGACGAGCCGTTCCTGTTGAACCGGAAGCACAGGTGCGAGCCTGTGATATGGGCCTCCTTGCACAGGATGCATCAAGGGACGCAGGTGGGGGCTCGACTGCTTTGTGGGCCTGACCGCAGCGGCGGCAAAGGTCAGACTTGGGCTTTGTGCATACGTCCGCGTGGTGGCCAGGAGCCCAGCAGTTCGTGCAGGCCTCGGCTTTCGGGCGTAACGGGTAGCAGCGGTAGATCCCGCAGTTAAACACAATGGTGGAGTGGTGGTGCCGACGAAGGTGATGAGAATAGATTTCGTGTGCCCCATCTGGTGCCCGTCGGCGATGGCATAGGGTGTGTTGAGATTCATTAACTGCAGATCGTGGATGATCTCGCCCTGCTTTTGGCAGTCCGCAGCGTTGTTTGGCAGTGGCAGTGACGAGTGGCGGTCGCACCCTTACATGGCTTGCACGTTCTTTCGTACTTTTTCCAGGTCCGTTCCTGCCCTGTTCATCTCGCTATCACCTTGCACTGACCCTGGAGTTCATTGCCGACTACGAGGGCTTACAGCTCGGTTAAAATCACAGTCTTTCTTCAACATCGAGGACACATTGGCCGCCGTCAGGTTGCGCCGACAACCATGTGATCTTCTACCGTCAGCGATAATCGGCAACGCCCCCGCATTTGGCAGTTTGGCAGCGGCAGTGACGAGCGACGGTCGCACCCTTACACGGCCTGCACGTTCATTCGCACTTTTTCGAGGTTGGTGCATTCTTTTCCGGTGCTTTATCTTCTTTGTATCGCCACTGCGGCTGCCAAACCTCTCGTAAAGTGATTTGTGTACGATATTCTCAAGGGAGAATACGGATGAAGAAGTTTGCGTTGCTTGCAACCGAACAATTGACACTCCTGACAGCGTAATCATATGTAAAGAATTTCAGTACCCATATCATGTAGAAGGTTGTTAAAGAATTGCTGAGTCGAGTAAACCCCTGAGCGCTGGTTCTCGCAGAGCGTTCCACTGCCCAACGTGCGAAACAGGTTCTTCTCGCAGTGGGAAAATGCCCCCAACGGCCGAGGCTCCTGTTTTTGACATTGCCTCTGCATTTCTTTAGAGCAGTAAAAAACTGGACAGTTTAATGCTCCTGAAAGAAAAAGTCGATAACATTGAGCAGTCTGTGCAGGTCTGCACACTTTGATTAAGTAATGAAGCGTCTGTATAATCAACACAAAGAAATCGCGCACCTGCGGAAAAGAATGGCACAGGTCGAAAGTATCCGCTGCGAAGAACAATTATCTCGGTTCAACTTTTATTTGGACGAGCTGGAATTCCGAAGCAGGAAAAAGAACATAGGAATTCATGGTGTTTTTGAAAGTGAACATGAGAATGTCATAGCGAAAGTTAATGAAGTGGCTAAACAAATTAATGTAGCAGAGATTAGTGATAGTGATATTGAGGCATGCCACCGGCTTCCTGCAAAAGCGAACAAGGTACCAGCCATTATTGCGCGCTTTCAGCGAGAAGCTCAAAGAGGCGAATGGTTTCAAAACAAGAAAACTGACAAAGAAGGGCAAACGTGTATACTTGTGTGAAAACCTTACCCGAAGAACGAAATCCTTACTCCAGCAAACTAAAGATTGTGCTAAGAGATGCAATATCAAGTTTGTTTGGTGCTCAAATGGCAAGGTGCTTGTTCGCCGAAGGGAAGATGACACTGCTCAAGTAATTCGAGATGACAGTGACCTTGTGGACGTGGAACAGAAAGCTGGTATCATTTGTGACCGCTTCAAGCAAAGATATAACAGCGTGATGGCTCCAAACACATATACTCCATCATGGGAACTTCGTAACACTACGTGTGTTGAACTGGAAAGACCGTAAGTACTGAGGTGTTTGCACCTAAATGCTAGATCAGTCAGGAATAAGCGCGATGAATTATCTATCTTATTAAGCAGCTTTTGGTTTTCTTTTGATGCAGTTGTGATTTCGCAGACATGGCTGACTGACAGTGATAATTTTGAGCTCCCCTTGTTTTCAACATTTTGTTTAAATTGGATAACCTTTCATGGCGGTGGTTTATGTGTGCTTGTTGGTGCACACTTACAGTGTGAAATTATTCCCGAATTGTGGTACATGCTGGTTGATGTTGAAATTCTTTCGGTTATATCTGGGAACAACTTAATGACTGTGGTTTATAGGCCACCATCTGGTAATTTGGGATCATTTCTTGAAACCATGAAATCTTATTTAAATCTTGTACTCAGAAATAAGTATGATGTAATCATTGGTTGGGATTTCAATATAGATATGTCATGTGCAACTCCAAGCAGTGAATATTTTGATGTTTTATTCAGATGTTATTGTGTTACAAATATGATTACCAATGCAATCCATATAACCTCCGGCTCTCAAACATGTATTGATCTATTTCTCATTAACATTGACTCTTCACTCGTTCACTCCAGAGTTGTATGCTGCGACATCAGTGATCACATGGGTATATATCTCTTTTGCAAGAAGGTGGTACCGAAGCGAGACCTCCGTGAGAAAGTTACATTGCAATGTGTAACAGAAAGTTCACTAGAAAGATTTCGTTCCAATGTTCTAGGTGTTGACTGGTCAGAAATATATTGTGCGGAGAGTGCTTACGATTTATTTCTTGCCAAGTTAATTTATATTTATAACATGCATTTTACTCCAGAGCTGAAGAGGTTGACTGATACCATAATAAAGCCGTTGATATTGCGTGAATACTACTCGCGTATTAAAGAAAAGCACAAATTATATCAGCTATTTATTGACACCAAAGATGTTCTTGTTTTTCAACGCTTTAACCCTTTGAGGGTTTTTGCCATACATATACGGTGGCGGTTTTCCGTCCCGCAAGGATTTAGCCGTTCCGGTACGGTTTACATCCTCCGTTTGAAATCTCGTGCCCTAATGACGATGCACTCTCACTGGGAGGAGCTGCCACCTCCTAAGGTTTACAAGAAGCGCTTAAAATTTATTGCGCTGCCTTCTTGCGAAGATAAACAGAAGTGATTCTTTGCTGCAGCGTGTCACCCGGTCTGTGGCAACGCCGCCGCCCTATTGCGGTTTCGGTTTCGCGACGTGATCGCAAAGTAGGCGCGAGACTTGATTTCTATCTTCATGGGCGCTTCCGTGCAGGGGATAAACAGAACTGATTCCTAGCTGCAGCTTGTGGCCAGGTCTGCGGCAAGGCCCTTGCCTGGTTTCGGTCACCCCCCCCCCCTCCCCCCTCCCAATGATTGCAATGAAGGCGCGCAAAACTTGATTTTTATTTTTATGGCCAATCCTGGTGAAGGGGCCACAGAAACCGATTTTCATTTTATTGGCGCGGCTGTTAGCTTGTTTATCATCGACGCTCACGAGGTATTCCTGCTCTCCTTGTGGTTTCTTGAGGTTCCTGAGTTTGCAGTGTAGAGCAACGTTGACTCCAAAATACGATTCCTAATATTTTTCTAAAACTTTCCTTGACGTTACTCATATTGAACTTTCAAAATCCAAAATAAAATAATTTGATCATCTGGGAAAGTTTTTCTGAACAAAATTCGACCCTCAAAGGGTTACGAAGTGCAGAAATAAACTGAAATCCGACAAACGGCATGCAAAGGACAGATATTAAGAAACTTACTTTCAAACTGCATCGAATCGCCCTGATAAACTCTGGCGCAAGCTTCGGTTACTAGACTTCGGCGTCTCGCAGGCTAAAAGCCCGAGAAAGATAACTAACAATGGCATATATTATTCTGGTAATAATCTCACAGAAGAATTTAACAAGCGTTTTACACACTCATTGAATTCCTTAACCCATTCACCTAACCTAGCCATAGACAGATGCTCTTCATCTTTATTTTTAGAACCTGTCTCTACGCATGAAATTTTATCAATGGTTAGAGACCTGAAGAACAGTACCTCGTGTGATGCGGATAATATCCAAATACCATTATCGAAACTGGCCCTTTTCTCTCTAGAATGCAGGCAGCTAGAGTGGCAGTCGTATACAAAACAGGTGATAAAATAACTTTGGGAACTATCGACCAATTAGTATTTTGCCTGTATTCTCAAAGGTGTTGGAGAAACTGATCCTTAAACGAGTAGAAAGCTTTTTAAATAAACACAGTGTAATCACCTACTGCCGATATGGCTTCAAGGAAAAACGTTCAACAGAACTGGCCCTTCTGAACCGGAAGGAATATATATTAAAAAATTTTTAAAATAGGAAACTTGTCTTGGGAATTTTTTTTAGATTACAGCAAAGCATTTGACTACATAAATCCCAGCATACTGTTTCAAAAGCCTCAATTTTATGGAATAAGAGGAAAAGCATTACTTTTAATGGAATCTTATTTAGCATTTAGAAAACTGTATGTCCAAATAAATTAATATAAGTCAACTCCGCGAAGAGTGTCCTGCGGGGGACCCCAAGGAAGTATCCTGGGACCATTGCTATTTAACTTGTACATTAATGATATAATAAGTGCGGATACCAGTGCTCGGTTCAGTGTAATTTACGGTGATGACACCAGCTTGTTTTTATCTGGTGATACTATTTTAGTGTGGTAATCTTCGTCATCATAACCACTGGCAGGAATCGCGTGCTGGCGCACTCGAGGACGAAGAAGTTGGTCGCAGTCTTGGTGCTTCGCTACGCTGCGAGTTCATCCTGAGCGGCTGGATCCATCTGGGTTGACTAAATAAACACACCCCTACAACTGGTGCAAGTGCTGCTGGGTACGTTCCCATCCAACCTGGAACTAAGAAACCGCACATTGCCCTCTGCTTCCACTATGCCGGACGAGACCACCTCGACATCGCCGCCCATCCCAACCACGGTCCTGTGTTCTGGCGTTCCACGGCAACGTGATCCATGCCTCTTCAGTGGCACGGCCGACCAAAACGTCGACGATTGGTTGTCGGCGTATCAGCTTGTCAGTAGTTACAACCGATGAGGCGGCACTATCAAGCTAAGTAACGTAATCTTTTACCTGACCGACGAGGCGAACCTCTGGTTTCGCAACCACGAGGCAGGCCTGCCGTCTTGGTCTGCATTTAAGAAGACTTGCGGAGGTGTTCGGTCATCCTGCAGTTGGCAAGCTTCGAGCAGAACAACGCTTGTGTGAGCGCACTCAGCATGCCGACGAGTCATCCACCAGTTATATAGAAGACATCGTTGACCTGTGCAAATGTGTTGACCCACTAATGTCCGAAGCGGCTAAGATCGGAAACATCCTGAAAGGTATCTCTGAGGACGCGTGTCAGATGGTCTGGGTGAAAAGTACTGCCACCGTCAGTGACATGAATAAACTTTGCCAGAGCTACGACGAGCTTCGTAAGCAGCGCGCTTATACCAGGCGGTCCGGTGTTAGAGACGACACCATCTCTACACCAGCACTGGGCGGTTCTGCTCCATCAGAGGATAACCCTTTGATTCAACAGATCAAAGCCTTCGTTCGAGAAGAAGTCGCCCGCCAGCTATCCCTGGTCCCTCAATTACAAGATACTGGCCGCCTTGCTCCTGACATGGCTCCATCTTTGGCCCCTACCATACGGCGTGTCGTGCAAGACTACATCGCTGATGTCCATCCGCCCAGACCCGTGCTCCTGCCCAGTCCAGTACTGCCGCCCAGCCCAGCGCAGGCGCAAGTAACGGCACTACTGACGTACGCCGAAGTTGCGGCCAGGCCGCTAATGCCAACCGCTTTTTTTCCTACCAGGCCGCTCCTTCCAACCACCCTTCCCCTTTGTCTAGGAATGCATTTCATGTCCCTGTTCCAAGGGTACGCCAACGCCATACGGACCCTTGGCGTACCGCGGACAACCGGCCAATCTGCTAGTCTTGCGGGCTGCCGGGCCTTTTGCACGCCTTTACCGCCGACGCCTTCCACCTTCTCGGCCTGACCTCTAGAACTACTCGTACGACACTGACCAGCCCTCGCCGAGAACTCCACCCGGTTCCAACTTTGTATCTCGGGACAATCAAAGGTATACCACTCGCCGATCACCTTCCCCTCGTCGCCGTTCACCGTCCCGGCTTCTCTGGCGTTCTACCGGAGCTGCTGAGGGAAATTAACAGTCGCAGTTCCCGGGGCAAGAACTGCGCTTCGTTCGAACTCTTCAAGTCCTCCGTCTTCTCCCGCTAATGTGATACAAGTGTTTGTCGATGGCGTCGCAATACTCGCTCTTGTTGACACCGGCGCTTCCGTATCCGTCATAAGTGAACCTCTTTGCCATCGTCTTCGCAAGGTGACCACCGCACTGTCCGACGTTTTGCTTCGCACCGCTTCATCCCAGCGCATTCATCCCTCAGCGGCGTGCACGGCCCGTGTTCTCATCGAAGACATGTTATACACCATCGAGTTCATTGTACTGGCTCACTGCTCGCACGACAGCATCCTGGGCTACGATTTCTTTTCCACTCATCGTGCCGTTATTGACTGCGCCCGCGCGGAATTTGCCCTTTTTCTGTTTGTGATACTGTCTTGTGTGACGTCCCTACCCGGTCTACAAAACTCCTTGTCGCCAATGACACAGACATTCCTCCATTTCCTGCCGCCCTCGTTCCATTCTCCTGTGAAAGTGTTACTACTTCGACCGTCTTCTTCCCACCTTCCGATGCCGCTTCACGCCATCCCTGCCTCCTGCTTCCATCTGCTATTTTCAAGTTCGAGGATGGCGTTAGTCCAATGTACGTCTCAAATCCCTTTTCATGCCCGTCCATCCTGCTACGCGACGAGTGTCTCGGTCGTATTGAAGAACTTGATCCCGCGCTTATCAATACTCTTCCTGCCACGCCTACTTCGTTAGACTTTAATGTTCTGATTTCTTGCGATATAGCGACCGCTTCGACACCATCCGATGCTCTTCAACAAGCTATTGACGCAGATCTTCCACCCGCGCAACGCGATCAACTTGCTGCTCTTCTACAGAACTTCACTTCTGCCTTCGACCTTCCTCACACTGCTCTGGGCCGCACGTCTGTCGTTACGCACACAATCGACACTGGTAAAAACGCACCTTTACGACAGCATCCTTGTCGCGTGTCGGCCTCTGAGCGCCAAGTCATTGCTGATAACGTGGACGACATGCTTCGCCGGGGTGTAATACTGCCATACAGTCAATGGGCTTCTCCGGTTGTTTTGGTCACCAAGAAAGATGGTTCCATCCGGTTTTGCGTCGATTAACATACGCTAAACAAGATCACGCGCAAAGACGCCTATCCTCTGCCACGAATCGACGAAGCCTTGTTCTGTTTACAGGGTGCTGAGTATTCCTCTTCTTTGGATTTGCGCTCTGGCTACTGGTAGGTGCCGATGGCTGACGATGACCGCTCGAAAATTGCCTTTATAAGACCGGACGGCTTATACGAGTTCAACGTTATGCCCTTTGGCCTATGCAATGCCCCGGTTACTTTCGAGCGCCTGATGGACACTGTTCTTCGTGGACTTAAGTGGCAGACCTGTCTTTGTTATCTGGATGACATCGTAGTTTTTTCTATCGATTTTTCTCACCTTCTCCGCCTAAAGCTTGTCCTCACGTGTCTCGCCAACGCTGGGCTTCAGTTGAATTTGAAGAAGTGCCACTTTGCCGCTCAAAAACTCACAATTTTAGACCACTTTGTTTCTAAGGATGGCATTCTTCCCGACCCCACCAAACTTCGCGCACGCTGCGCGACGTTTGGTGGGGTCGGGAAATTGCAGAGTTTCCGAAGCCAACCTCCCTGAAGCAGCTACAGAGCTTTATCTGCCTCTGCTCCTACGTTTGATGTTTCATTTTGAACTTCGCCTCTATAATCGCTCCTCTGACCCAGCTCCTTGCCGGCAGCTCCGACCTTTCCGCCTGGACTCCAGCCTGCGATAAAGCCTTCGACACTTTACGCCGCCTTTCCGTTTCGCCTCCCATTCTACGCCACTTTGATCCGACTGCGCCTACGGAGATTCACACTGACGCCAGTGGTATTGGGCTTGGCGCCGTCCTTCCCCAACGGCAGCCTGATTTCAGCGAGTATGTTGTGGCATACGCCAGCCGAACTTTGACGAAAGCAGAGTCTAACTATTCAGTAACAGAAAGAGAATGTTTGGCCATTATTTGGGCCATCGGAAAATTTCGTCCCTATGTGTATGGCCGACCGTTTTCTGTCGTGACCGATCACCACGCTTTGTGCTGGCTGACCTCTCTGAAAGGCCCATCCGGTCGCTTTGCTCGCTGGGCTCTCCGTCTCCAGGAATATGACATTCATGTCATTTATCGATCAGGTCTAAGCATACGGACGCTGGCGCTCTTTCCCGCTCGCCATTGTCTAGTGATTCCTCGTCTGACCACGTCTGTGCTTACGATTTGTCGACTCTTGCCACTGTCGACATGGCCACCGAGCATCGGAATGACCCGTGGATCAGTGCACTTTTGGATTTTTTTTTTCAATTCCTACTCACGGTCATTTATCGAAAGCACTCGTCAGGTAAGCCCACCACTTCTCCATTTGTGACGGTCTTCTCTATCACCGCAATTATCTGCTTGACGGACGGAAATGGCTTCTAGCCATCCCACGTCATCTCCGCGCCAAAATATGCGCTGCGTTCCATGGTGACCCACAGTGTGCCCACGGTGGCGTATTGAAAACCTACAAGCGCCTCCGTCTGCGATTTTACTGACGTGGAATGTACCGCTTTGTACGACATTCCGTGCGCGCTTGCGAATCTTGTCAACGCCGAAAAACTCCTCAGAAGTCCCCTGTTTCGTTGCAGCCATTACCCTGTCCTGCTCGTTCGTTTGACCGCGTTGACATAGATCTTAATGGCCCTTTTCCTACTACTCCCGCTGGAAAGCGGTTGATTATTGTGGCAGTAGACCATCTTACTCGCTACACAGAAACATCACCGCTACCTTTTGCCTCCGCACGAGACGTTGCTTTGTTTCTTCTCAGGAACTTGATTCTTCGCCACGGGAACTACTCAGCGGAACTACTCAGAAGGAGCTAGTCAGCGACTGCGGACGCGTTTTCTTGTCCGACGCTCTTGAGGCCCTACTGAAAGAATGCCGCATCATTCATCGCACCGCTGTTTTTACCAGCCTCAGACGAATGGCCTTACAGAACGCTTCAACCGTACTCTGAGTGACATGCTGGCCATGTACGTCAACGACGCTCATTCCAACTGGGACCAGGTTCTTCCCTTCGTAACCTACGCGTACAACACTGCGATACAGACAACCAATGGATTCTCTCCCTTCTTCCTTCTATACGGGCGCGAGCCCAACTGCACAATGGACGCGCTTTTTTCCTACCGCCCTGATGTTTCTGGATCGACGCCACTCTCGGACGCCGCCCAGTACGCAGAAGAATGCCGTCAGCTCACTCGTTCGCTTACAAAGGAAACCCAGTGGCAACAAAAACACCATCGTGACACTGGCGAGGCGCCTTCATATGCACCCAACTCCCTGATATGGCTCTGGGTTCCTACCACAACCACCGGCCTTTCAAAGAAGCTTCTTGCTCGGTATCACGGCCCATGCCGAGTCCTTCAAAAAACATCTCCTGTCAACTACGTAGTTGAGCCTGTTACGCCCTCTGAGGACTTGCGTCGCCGTGGACGCGAAACAGTTCATGTGAACCGAATCAAGCCCTACTACAATCCATCTGTTCTTTCGGCTCCATAAGTCGCCAGGATGGCTCCTTCTCTACCCGGGGGGAAAATGTAGTGTGGTAATCTTCGTCTTCATAGCCACTGCCTTGCATCGCGTGCTGGCACACTCGAGGGTGAAGAAGTTGGTCGCTGCCTTGCTGATTCGCAACGCCTGACGCTCCGCAGCGAGTTCCTCCTAAGCGGCTGGATCCATCTGGGTTTACCGAATAAACACACCCCTACACAATATATATATATATATATATATATATATATATATGAAACCAGGCCGTCAAGCTGCTCTAGCAGCTTTTATCCAAGAAACCTTCCAGCAAAACTGGAAAATAAACGAACTGAAAAAAAAGAAAAACGTCAGCAGGCGCGTGCACTGGAAGCTTGGACTGTCTTGTTTGGACGAGATTGTGCTTCACTCTACGATCGTCGTGTGTCACCGGTCGCCATCTACAGTCCTCCGAATAAACCCCAATAAACCTCTCTTCATTTGGTGGAACGTGCCGCGGTAAGACTCTTGCACGATCACCGTGGAGCTCCGCAGCCGTACGATACCTATGGCGACAAACGAGGTAGGCCAACAGCCAGTAGCAGCCCCTTCGCAGTCCATCTCATGCTCCGATGCCATTCGGCAATGAGACCCCGCAGTTTTCATTGGGCAGGGTGACCAGGACGTCGAGGATTGGTTGGCCTCGTACGAGCGAGTGAGTCGTCATAACAACTGGGATGACCGCTTAAAGGTCCATAACGTCATCTTCTACCTGAGGGACGCTGCTAGCCTATGGTATCGAAATCATGAGGCCGACATGCCAACTTGGGCTACCTTTAAGGCAAAGTTGTTGTTCTTGTTGTAGTGGTTATTTATTGTATGTACAAAAGGAAAGAAAAGATGTTTGCCAGCCCCGGTATCTGCTATCTGATATCTGAAGCACCTGAACTGGGGCGGCGGAAATAAAGGGATAGCGAGGAGAAGGTAGAGGAAATCAAAGAGGTGAGTGATAGGGAGAAAGAAAAGGGTAGGTAAAAATAAAAGAAATATATACACTATGGTACAGTATACAGTAGTTTGCTAGAGGCCCACCCGCAAATGTCTTAGGTCACTGAGCACTCGGCACATCGGGCGGGCCTCCGCAATAGCTCTGCGTCCAGGCAACTGTTCACAACGCACGCACTGGCACACTGTACAAAACACTGACGGCTGTCGTGGGCGACCGGCCGTTATTGTGGGAAATAGCACACGTGGAGCTTTCAGTCACAGCGCGCACTATCTGGCGAGGAAATAGGCGGGTCATCAAGCCAGCCTGTTCGATGTACTCACACAGGCTCACGTGAGCTCGCTCGCGGACACGCGCACTGCCCGGCGGCCACAGGAGCACATCTACGCTGTCCGGGATTACCCCCTGCGCTCTGTAAGCCGCCAGCAACTCACGTCCTGGTTCGGCTAGCGCGGTGCAGCGCAGTAGAAGATGTTCGAGAGTTTCTACCGCGCCACAGCCGTCACACACGTCACTAGCGGCAAGTCCGTGGCGCATCCGTCGTTCCCCAGGCCACACACATCCAATGCGTGCACAGAGGATCATTGCGCGTTGCAGCCGAGTCAGCGAGCGGCCGCTGAAACTGTGAATGCGCTCACCTCTTGCGATGCCTGGTCGGTGTGCTGCGTCCGGAGGTGATCGTCGATTACCGCACGCACATCCTCCAAAGCGAGTTGCTCGTCGCTAGGAGGGAGTTAACGTGCTGCGGTCGCGAGCTCGTCGGCACGTTCGTTGCCCTCTATGCCGCAGTGCCCGGGGATCCACTGTGCCCGTATAGCGCAGCCACGCTCCGTCAAGCGCTTGAGACGCGCGCGAATCTGACACAGCAGCGGAGTTCCCCGGCCGGTAGTTCGAAGGCGGCTGAGGGCAGCGCGGGAGTCACATAGCACGGCACACCTGGGTGGCGGCGGCGGAGTCAGTTCAAGCAGTAGATCCAGGCCTAGGCGTAGACCCAGCAGCTCCGCCGTGGTGGAAGAACCCAGGAATGACAGGTGCAGCTGTCTGTGCAGTTGCAGGGCGGGGGTGGTAGCCGCCGCTGCTAGCGAGCAACATATCTCTGGCCACGGAGCCGTCGGTGTAAACGAGGAGGTGGTGTTGGAGTTCCTCGTAGATGACGGCTCTGGTCAGCTGCTGCACTGCACAGGGCGGTGTGGTGCGTTTTCCCGCGATTCCGACAATCTCTCGCTGAACCTCCGTAGCAGCGGGCCAGGGCGAGAAGAGGTCGTAGGGGGCGTTGCATTGGTGAGCTGTTCGTACTCGAGCAGAGCCGCTCCCATGTTTTCGGTCCTCCCACAGTGCGGAAACTACGCGCTGAAGAAGCCTTGCGCGTACGAGTTCAGCATGAAGGTGAAACCTTCAAGCTACATTCAAGACGTCGTAGATTTATGCTAGCTTGTCGACCCGTCTATGGATGAGGCTAAAAAGATAAAGCACATAATGAAGGACATTGATGCCGATGCCTTTCACATGCTGTGGGCAAAGAGCCCCACCACGGTGACCTCAGTATACAAACTTTGTCAAAGTTTCGACGAGTTGCTCAAGCAACGCCTATGCACTCGTCGCCCTCCCGCACCTGCTGCGTTCATCTCTGGCCTGGCTGTGAGCAGCGACCTTTTTGGCTCACATCAAAGATTTCGTTCGAGATGAGGTCTCCCGGCAGCTTGGGCTTTTGCCCATCCTCTATAGCCCAGCTGCTTACCCCTATTACCCGACACACCATCACGCAGGAGGTTGCCGATGCACTTCCCAGTTTGGGCGAGCGAGCGCCTGTCACACCTCATGTCGACCCTATTCCACTGCAGCCACCGTCTGTCGCCCCACGGTTCCGATAAACGACGCCTCCCTACAATCCTTGGCGCACGAATGACAACCGGCCTATTTGCTATGCCTGTGGTATTCTAGGTTACGTCTCCCGCCTGTACCGTCGTACTCTGCGTTCTGCCCCTGCACGCACTATGGCTGACTGCGATTATCAGTACGACACATTGCGCCCACCTTCGGTGACATCTCCTGGACAGCCGCATAACTCGTCGGGCCGCCAGCACATTCCATTGCACCGCTCGCCGTCCCCTCGCCGTCAGTCCCTGTCGCCAATGCGGCGTTGCAGCGTGACGCAAGGCTTGGAAAACTAGCAGCCGCAGTTCCTGGGGCACGAACTGCGCACATTTCGCCTACCACAAGTCCTCGTCTGTCTCCGCCGAACGTTCTCGAAGTTTTTGTTGACGGTGTTCGTGCCCTTCCACTCGTCGATACAGGGACCACTCTCTCCGTCGTTAGCGAAAGTTTTTGTCGCTCGCTTCATAAAGTCACCACCCAGGCCTTCTGGACTCTCTCTTCGCACCGCCAGCGCCGATTCCGTTCGTCCGTCTGCTGCTTGCACAACGCGCGTCGTTATCGCGGACGTCTTATGCATCGTCGAGTTTTTAGTGCTTGCATCATGTCGCATGACCTAATTCTTGGCTGGGATTTTCTGTCCCGCCACAATGCTGTTATTGACTGCGCCTGCGCCCATGTCGCCTTCTCTGCACTCGGTGATGCGGTTCTTGACGATGCGCCGTCTTCTTCTTGCGCCAAACTTGTCGCCGACGACACCGACATTCCGCCCAACTGTGCTGTGATTGTTCCCGCGTGTGTACCCTTTTCTTTAGATGCGACTGTTCTTCTTACGCTTTCTCTCATGTTCCTTTCTCGCAGTCACCTCCTTCTTCCCTTTGCTATCATCGATATTAACCGCGGTGCCGCTGACATTGTTCTTGCGAATGCCTCAATCGCTGTGGTCCCGCTACTTCGTGGCGAATGCCTTGGCCATATTGAAGTTGCTGACCTCATCGCGCCGTTTGATGTTGATGGGTATTTACCACAGAGTGCCTAGGTAGCCTCCCTAACGCCGATTACTGCGTCTTCCGATATACCGGGTTGGGACCTTTTTCAATCGTCTGTGGCCAGTGACCTCAACCCGACTTACCGTGAGCAAGTGTTTGCTCCCCTCAACCAGTTCCGTTCTTCGTTTTACGTTCAGATGACTTCCTTGGGCCGTGCGACCGAGGCTGTTCACTACATCGACACCGGCAGTCATGCCCCTCTTCGCCAGCGCCCTTACCGTGTTTCGCCTGCGGAGCGCCGTGTTATTGCTGAGCAGGTCGACGGCATGCTACAACAATGTGTAATTCAGCCGTCATCTAGTCCGTGGTCGTTGCCTGTGGTGCTTGCGAAAAAGAAGGTTGACTCCATAAATTTTGCCTACCGCCGTCTTAACAAATTTACACGTAAAGATACCTCGCATTGACGACGCCATCGATTGTTTACAAGGAGCAGAGTTGTTTTCGTCCCTGGACCTGCGCTCTGGCTATTGGCAAGTCCCAATGGCTGAGTCTGACCGACTCAGTACTGTTACCCCTGATGAACTATACGAGTTCATTGTGATGCCGTTTGGTTTTTGCAACGCTCCTGCTACATTTGAGCGAATGATGGACATCTTACGCGACCTCAAGTGGAACATTTGTCTTTGTTATTTGGATGACAGCGTCGTTTTCTCTCTCGATTTTCCGACGCACCTCGTGCGCTTGCACCAAATCCTGAGCTGTCTCACTGGCGCCGGTCTCCAACTTAACTTGAAGAAATGTCGTTTTGGCGCCCGCAAGCTGACAATACTGGGTCATGTCGTGTCCAAAGATGGCGTCCTGCCCGATCCGGACAAACTACGTGCGGTCTCTAAATTCTCGAAACCGACTTCTGTTAAAGAGCTGCGCAGCTTCGTCGGCCTATGCTCATGTTTTCGCCGTTTTGTCCGAAATTTCGCAACCCTCATTTCACCACTTACACAATTGCTGAATGGTCCCGCTGACTTGTCTACCTGGACCCCACTCGGCGACGATGCTTTCACTACGCTCCCACGTCTACTCACTTCACCGCCCATTATCCGCCATTACGGCCCATCCGCTCGAGGTGCACACTGGCGCCAGCGGCATCGGCCTCGGTGCTGTCCTCGCTCAACGCAAACCCGACTTTTCCAATTATGTAGTTGCTTACGTTAGCCGAGCGCTAACGAAAGCTGAATCTAACTACACCGTCACGAAAAAGGAGTGTCTTGCAATCGTGTGGGCCTTAACAAAGTGTCGCCCCTACTTATATGGCCGCCGCTTCAACGTTATCACCGACCACCATGACCTCTGCTGGTTGGCTTCCCTGAAAGACCCTTCTGGACGCCTCGGCCGCTGGGCTCTTCGCCTTCAAGACTGACTTTGACGTAATATATCAATCGGGACGCAAACACTCCGACGCTGACGCCTTGTCGCGCTCTCCGCTGCCCTCTCCTGCACCCTCGGACTCGATATCCGAACCCTCCGTTGCAGCCCTTACTTCCGACCACCTGCCTTTCGAACAACGCCGGGATCCCTGGATATCTTCGCTCCTAGACGCCCTCACCGCGTCATCAACGTCTTCATTACCGCGAGCCCTTCGCCGCCAAACTTCCCGTTTTACGATCCGGGGTGGTCTGCTGTATCGCAAAAGCTATCACGCGGATGGTCGCAAATGGCTCTTGGTCATTTCTCGCCATCTTAGCACAGAAATTTGTGCCCATCAGCATGCCGACTCGCAAAGCGCACATGCTGGCTTGTTGAATACATACGAGCGTCTCTGCCAGCGATACTACTGGCGGGGGATGTACAACTTTGTCCGCCGCTATATTTGCTCCTGTACTGCTTGTCAGCAGCGGAAGTCGTCTCCGCACCCCTCCGCCGGCCTATTGCAGTCATTGCCTTGTCCAGCGCGACCATTTGATCGTGTCGGCATAGACCTCTATGGCTCCCTTCCATCTTCTACATCAGGCAACCGCTGGATAATAGTCGCCGTGGATCACCTCACTCGCTACGCGGAGACTGCAGCCCTGCCTACGGCTTGTGCTCGTGACGTCGCCTCCTTCATTCTGCGTCACTCCATTCTACGTCACGGGGCTCCTCGTGAACTTCTCAGTGACCGTGGCCGCGACTTCCTATCACAAGTGGTCCACGAGCTGTTGGAAGCTTGCCAAACAATACATCGAACCACCACAATCTACCATCCTTAAACCAACGGCCTCACAGAAAGGTTTAACCGAACTCTTGGTGACATGCTCGCAATGTACGTTTCTTCTGATGCGTCTAATTGGAATCAGGTGCTTCCGTACGTCACCTATGCTTATAACACAGCGTCTCAGGCAACGCCTGGATTTTCCCCATTCTTTCTCCTATACGGTCCTCCTTTCTCCTTCCTTTCTACTGAACACCATACTTACCACCCCGAATGTTCAGAGTACACTTCTCTTTCTGCTGTTGCCCGTAATGCTGAGCAGTGACGTCAGCTGGCTCACTCATTCACGTCGGACACTCAAGATCTTCGCCGACATGAGAGCGATCACGGCAAGCCCACTGCTGACTTTCCTATCAACCCCCTCGTTTGGCTCTGTGTTCCGGCTGATTCCGAATTCTCTGCAAAGTTTAATGGCCCTTATCGTGTATTAGAGAGTGCATCTCCAGTTAACTGCATCGTGGAGCCGGAAACGCCTTCTTCGGACCACCGTCGCCACTAGATAGATAGATAGATAATTGAAAGCATACTAAAAAAAATTATATATATATATATATATATATATATATATATATATATATATATATATATATATAGTATGCTTTCAATAATCTATCTATCTAGCGAAATAAACAAATGGTCCCGACGCTATAGAACTGGATTTCAAGGAAAGGGAAGTGCAGCAAGAGACGACGAAGCCAAGGAAATGAGATTCGCAAATATTCTCGGGTTAAATGGCCGGTTTTGCAACAGGTCAGGGTTAAAAAGAGCGATGAATGACACACAAGTTCCGCACTAGACGTAATGATTAGCGACGTTGATGAAATTAGAGAGATTTAGTTTAGCGCGCTTTGCGGTGATTGCGTGAATAGCAAAATAGCGGCTCGAAAATGCGCATGCGCTGAACGCTAACAGCAAAATAGCGCTAGCGCATGCACGGAATTTTGAGAACTTAGCACGAGTCTTTTGCGCATTTAGCGTGAAAACATGGCGGCGTTCTTCGATCGGGCAGCCATCCGCTTCAGACGAACGACGAGTCGTTGCAGCTCCGGTTGGCACGTTTACGAGCAGCTACTGGTACATTCGTCTTTCGCTTTCACTAATCTTGCTTCGACGACAGTGCGCAGGGCGTAAAGAAGCTTTGTTGTTGAGATTCGGTGTGGAATCTGATGCTCCTAGACCTAATTGCGTCGCCTACGACGATGCCACTGCTCTGAATTCAGCGAACTGGTTTCCAGCCTCGTTTGGGCGGTTACTATATTTTACTACTAATTTTGGCTACTATATACTTATAATTTACGAAAAAGTATTGAGCTGGCTGTGAAGTTTGCACTGCACCTTTTAAATGTTAAAAGCCTCACTTCAAAGAGGCATGCAAGCGGGGTTCTCGTAGCATACGTCCATCAATCCTCAGAGCAGAAGAGAGTAGCCGAGAAGCGTCATAATCAAAATGTCCAACGCAAGAGTCGGAGCACGGTTTAAAAGAAATATGCATGTACGTTTCGCTGCTCATGACGACGTCGCACTAGAAGTGCGGAACCTGAATCTAGCTGTTTCGAGCATCGGAACAGCTATTGTTTAACTACCATGGTCCGCGTATGACTGGTTTTCATGTGCTATCAGTTTTTGATTCGAAGCGTACACGGCAGTAAAAAAAAAAAAAAAAAAAAAAAAAACACTTTTTATAATTGCGTGAATACCCACTGTTGCGAATTCCTCCGTCCGCGAACTGTGATTGTTGCTTCCGTCAGCCAGCTGTGATTGTTGACACGACTAAAATGTGCAGAAAACTCCCAACAATGCTGCTGATAGTTTGAGCCATGACGTTGGACATCACTGATGAATGCAGACCGAAGATAGGTTCCAAATCACATCAGTTGTTGGGATACGCAAGCCGTCTTAGTGCAATACAAAGTGCCTGTCGGCCAGGAACCTTAACGCCTTTCGCACTGGTGAAAGTTCTGGCACAGCAAGCCAGTTGTAAAGTTGCTCAAATTCTCTTTTCAAACCGGAACGGATACCTGAACAGTGCAGAGTCCACAGCAGATATATCCAGTTGACCATTCTTCGAGCGGCAGCGGCATATTGTCGGCCCACTTCTGCTTTGCTGGGAGATTTGCAAACTGTCGTCTTCCAGCAAGTCAGGATGAGCGAGCTTGTGAGCATGCACTCCTAGATACAGTTCTTCGTACTCCACCCATGTCAACATCGATGGATGTCGTAAATCATTCAAGACGCTCGACGGTATATGTAGTTGAAAGGCGCCTGAAGAATATGCAGTTCAGAGGCCAAGCGCCGCGCTGGAAGGAAGCAGACGTCTGTAGCGCCTGTAGTGTCGTGTTAGCCCAGGCAGGGGGGCGTAGCCGCACACGCGCCGGAGCGCTGTCCGAGAAAGCAGTCCAGACACCGTGCTCCCAAGCGACGAAAATGACCCCCCGTTTATTATCGCACTCCGCTTTTATACACTTGCGCCGCAGATCCACTATCGCAGTCGCAGCTGCCAGTGGCTGATGACGTGGCGCGTAAAGCCGAAACAGATGATAACAGCACATCCCTCTTTTCAAGCACTATTAACTTTACATGCATACACTTCAAAATGACATTGGAACACACCCAAGAAAACACGACAGAACACAGTCACTCCAAGCATCAGTCGTCCACGCCCAGCCTTATGGGTTTGCGAACAACTCTGCCAAATCTGGTCGTAGTTACAATCCTAGCTTGAGAATTGCCACCGTCAGTCTCCGTCTGAGTTAGAGGCACCAAAGCTTCCGGAGCTTCGTCAAATTGGTTGTCTACTTCAGTTACCAATCCGGCCCTGCTGGGCTGTTCCTGACTATCCGGAAAACCGTAGTTCCCGCTATCTACCCGGTCTTTTGGGAGACGGTTAAGCATTCTCCTGTTTCGACGGACTTCAACCCCGTTTTCCGTTTGAACACGGTATGAACGCGGCTGTGGTGCTGCTCCGAGCACTGTGCCTTTGGTACGGAGATCAGTCACCCACACCACATCACCTGCTTCCAGCTTTGGGAGATTTTTAGACCGGTGACGTCGGTTGAAGTGGCGGCTTTGCTCCTTTCTGACTTTACGGTCCTTGGCTGCCGCTTCTTGCAGACAGCATTGTCCCGGATTGCGGTGCGAAGGCAGCATTGGGACTCTCGTCCTAAGCTTCCTACCCATCAGTATCTCCGCTGGGCTGACGTTCAAAACACCAGGCGTGGCCCTATAAGCCAGCAAGGCTAAATAAGGGTCGTCCGATTTTAGAACGAGATTCTTAACCGTCTTTACCATACGTTCGACTTCCCTGTTTCCCTGGGGGTGCCTCGGACTCGAGGTGACATGACGGAAGCCATACAGTTTTGCAAATTTCTCGAACTCGGCACTGGCAAATTGGGGACCATTGTCGGTCACCACATACTCGGGAATGCCATGTCTCGCAAAAATGCTTTTCATTCGGCTTATCACGGTAGCAGACTTTGTTGACGGAAGAATGGCGATCTCTGGGTATCGCGAAAGATAGTCTACTACGACAAGATTATGCCGTCCCTGAATTTGAAACAGATCGACCCCTACTCTCTCCCAAGGAAAAGAGAGCGTTGGCGATGCAATCATCGGTTCGATCTGTTCCGGCGCATGCATCGCGCAAACGTTGCACTGTTTCACGAAAGACACTATCTCAGTGCTAAGTCCCGGCCACCAGACAGAACCTTTAGCCACACTGCGGCATCGCGAGATGCCTTGGTGACCGTCATGCAGTTTGCTTAGCGCTTCCTTGCGAAGGCCTCATACCTTTGAGCAGAAACCCGTTCACCAAAGTAATGCATGCACGTTCCTGCCAGTATGGCAGAAGATAACAGGGAACATTTTGTTTCCTGGGCCACCCTTTTTTGCACTGTGCGCAAGCTTCGACACACTTCGTCTTTTGCTTGACCTTCTTTTACTCTTTTCAAGAAATCGTCGCCTGTTTCTAAACCCAGTAAACGCTTTCGAGTAAGCGGTTACCTCTGAAACAGTTAAACAGCTTTCCACTTTAGTACGAGCTAACGGCGAACGTGAAAGAGTATCGGCAGTGGTTAGCGATTTGCCTGGTACATATAGTACATAAAAACTGTATCGCATCAGGCTCAGATGAAAACGTTGAATTCTTGGCGGCATAGCATCGATTGCCATGTGACCCAACAGCGACACCAAGGGCTTGTGGTCAGTTTCAAAAACAACTTCCAGACCACGTACATACTCATCAAACCTTTCCGCTGCCCACGTCAACGCCAGCGCTTCCTTTTCGATCTAGGAGTACCGTTGCTCGGTTTTGGTGAGCGAACGAGAAGCGAATGCAACTGGTCTACGTTGCCAGTCTTTTTGCTTTTGAAACAAAACTGCTCCCAGACCGAAAGACGATGCGTCAGCTGAAAGAGTGGTTTGTAGCGAAGCGTCGTACAAAGCCATGCATTGCGCTGAACAAATGAGCTCTTTGAGTTCTTGGAACGCTTTTTCCTGATTGCTGTCCCAGACCCAGTCCCTATCCTTGTGCAAAAGAACACGCATGGGAGCAGTCACTTGGGCTAAATGTGGCAGGAAGCGGCCCAAATGATTCGCCATGCCCAAAATGCTTCTAAGCTCAGTAACGTTTCTGGGTGCTCTCAAATCTTTGATAGCACTCACCTTCGCTGGATCAGGATGAATGTCTTCTTAATTCAGAATGTGACCCAAAAAACGCACTTGCCTAACCCCGAATAAACATTTCTCTTGTTTAATGTCACATTTGCCCTTGCTAGGCGTGTGACCACGTTACTTAAGCGCTCGTCGTGTTGAGCTTTGCTTTCGCCAAACACTAGGACATCATGACATTAACGACCCCCGGCAAGCCACCTAGTATCTCAGACATTCTCTTTTGGAAGTACTCCGGAGCGGAGGTAATTCCAAAGGGTAGTCGCGTGAAACAGTATCTACCGAAGGGTGTTAAGAACGTGGTTAGCTCTTCTGAGTCTTTACTGAGTCGCACCTGGTGGAAGCCTGAGTTGGCACCGAGCTTTGAAAACCATTTCGCTCCCGACAGTGACCCTAGAGCTTGATCCACAGTTGGTAACGTAACTCGCTCTCGAACTACGCATTTGTTCAATTTAGTGAGGTCTACGCAAACTCTCAGGTCTCCTGAAGGCTTCACTACCGGAACTATTCCGGCGCACTATTCGGTGGGGCCATCCACTTTTCTGATTATGCTTAAACGCTCCATTTTATCTATTTCGCGCTTCAGGGACTCCCTCGGGGGAATTGGTACCCTGCGTGGAGCGCTTATGGCATGCGGGATAGCGCCAGCTTGTAGCCTGATGGTGTACTGCCCTGGCATCGTACCTAGACTGCGGAACATTTCTGGAAAACGAGTCTCGTACTGCAGGTTTCCTGACTCGACTGCGTCTGCAAATTTCACGATACCTAAGACCTGAAGTGCAGGTAATCCTGGAAGGACGTCGCGTAACGGGCTGACAACGTAGCATGTTTGATACACTGTTTTCTCTTTCCATGCGATCTCTGCTACGAATTTGCCTAGTACGTTAAGCTTACTGCCTCCTGCACCTTGCAAGATTTCATCAGTTTTTACCAGTCGGGACGGTAATCCCGGAAACATTGATGGTAATACTGACACTTCAGCACCCGAGTCAATCTTTGCGAAAATGGGCACAGAATTTATGCGCACCTGAACAAATCGCGCTTTTCTGCATGCATCTATTGATCCCACGAAAGTTTCTCCAGTTTCCTGGTTGACCGCTGAAACGCGTACCTTTCGTTGAGCGGAAGCCGTTGCTTTCTTCAAGCAGGCCTTTGCGAAATGTCCCTTCTTGCCACAGTGGAGACACTTGGCAGCTCTGGCTGGGCACACTGTCCTGGGGTGGGCGTCGCCACTGCAGAAAGGGCATCGCACCTCCGGCGTTCGTTGCCCATGCTGCGGGTGCACTTGCAGACGTCCCTTGTGCCTCTGTTGAACCTCCGCGTCCACATTGGGGTCCTGGTCACGAATTTCCGATGACTGCTGGCTGTGTTGTCCTCGTAGAGTACTTTGCTGCTGTTGGACGCTTTCCTTTAGGCGAGCCTTCGACAGCGCTGAAGCCAGCGTGAGCTGAGAATCCATTTGCAAAGCTTCCGAGAGCTTTGCGTCGCGGAGCCCGACAACCAGTCTGTCTCGGATCATCCGTTCTTTTAGTTCACCGTAGTCGCAACGTTCCGCCAAGCCGTGTAGCGCAGTGACGAACTGGTCTACCGACTCTCCTGACATTTGTACACGTCTGTGAAAACAGGCGCTTTCGTACACAATGTTGCTCCTTTTACAAAGCGCCCATCGAACTTTTTCTTTACGGTTTCATAGTTCTTGGCGTCTTCGTCAGATAGTGAAAACGTCCTGAATATGTCACGAGCTTGCCTCCCCATTGTGTACAACAGCGTACGTACCTGAGCCTCCCCGGAGCATTCGTTGAGTCCCGTTGCATATCGGAAGTCGTCGAAATGTTCGATCCACGCCGGCCACTCTGACGTGTGGTCAAAGTCCAGCGGTGGCGGTTGCTGCAGTCCACGCAGCCGCATTGAAGGCGTCTGCGACATCGTGGATGGAAGGTGCCTCGCTCAGGGGGAAGATTCTTGACCATCTGACCTCATGCCGTAGACGGCCACTTCTGACACCATGTTGTGTTAGCCCAGGCAGGGGGCGTAGCCGCACACGCGCCGGAGCGCTGTCCGAGCAAGCAGTCCAGACACCGTGCTCCCAAGCGACGAAAATGACCCCCCGTTTATTATCGCACTCCGCTTTTATACACTTGCGCCGCAGATCCACTATCGCAGTCGCAGCTGCCAGTGGCTGCTGACGTGGCGCGTCAAGCCGAAGCAGATGATAACAGCACATGTAGAAGCAGACGAACATTCCGCGCGTCTGCTTCCAAAGCAGACAGCGAGCCTTTCCAGGTTCGTCTGCTTCCACAGACGGACGGTCGTCTGCTTCTAAACGTTTCGCTTTGCTCGCGACTTCAGAGTGGTTCCTTGCAGCTCAACCTATGTCTTGGTTAATTTCAGGGAACACTTTGCTTACCAGGCGGCGCACCTCGAATATATCCTTAATCGCTGATACCTCATGCAAAATAGTTTCGGTACCATTTACTAAACGCTGTACTAAAACTCGCTCTGAAGGTGGGTCTTTTGCGGTACGCTAACTTTATTTCCGTTAGCATCGCTATTTACGCTAACGCTAAACTAAAGCTCTCTAATATCTCTTGCGCGATTGGTTTAGCAAAACATTATAAATCAGGGTACAGATCAGATCGCCCGTCATTTTAGCAGCAAATGGAACAAATATTCACATGTATGCTCCAGATCAGTCATGGGCAGTATCGAAGATACATGTATCTTCGATAATATCTTTAGATACATTTTGTGTATCGGTATTAGGTATCGTGTACTGAAAATTAAAGTATCGGGGTATCGCTATCGAAAATACATTTTTAAAGTATCGTGTATTTTGAAGATACTCGATAATAAAGAAAACTTCAAATATTGAAACCGCAGTGAGATTTTGGTTGACGGCGCTCGATCAGACGGTAGTACAAGCCCTGAGACAGCTCGGCTTGTAGTACCGCCTGAGTTCCCTACAAGATCCCCGGCCCGTCAGCGTCAACCACATTTCCAGATTCCCTTTCGTTAAAGCTGAAGGAAGCAATGGTAAGTAGGTGCTCACGAGGTACTTCACTTTTGAGCACCGAGTGCGTAGCAAGAAGCTGCTAAGCCTTTAACAGAGTCACAGAGAGATATGAACAAAGCGGAAACGCAAGACGAACAAGCAGTAGGTATCACGCACTCACGCGCTCTTCCCACCCTTTGCCATCCGTCCGACCGTCTTTGAGGCGTTTTATTCTCATCAAACAGTGTACTCAATGTCCTGTCGGACGCAGTAACTTATGCACAACCCAAAACCCATGGGCTTCGTGTGCCGGCTCTACTTGGCGGCAAGAACACAAGCTTCTAAGGCCTCATCCACCACGATGCAGTCGGCTAGCCACGTTCTTGTATAGTTACGGCGTTTGACGGAAAACAAATCCGTCCTTTGTAACTGCACAGGAAAGAGGCTTCCACTTTTCTGGAAAAAACATTACGTCCAAACTTTTACAGAATGCACGACATGAAAACTATATGAGTGCAATTTTCCAGCACACTTCGAATAACAATTTATGCGTTGCCAATGTTTTTGCAACAAACATTTGAGCAAACCTTGAATAAAACTTTTAAAAATATCTTTATCTAAATACAAACAAAAATAACTTTACTTTTTGAAATATGCGAATTGATTGACATCATATTAGCCACTTTCCGTTTAGAAAAAAGAAGACTTTTGTCTTTTATCTACAACCAGCCGTCCTCCAGCGACGCTGGCGGACCTCGAGTTTCCTAACTACCTCCAGGATGCTTGAGTCAACGCGTCTATGGTTCACTCTTACGCGCTGATAAAAGGCATCTTCATCTAATACAACACTGAGGTGTGCTCGTGTGCATATGTAGAGAGGTCTTTCTCATTTGCGCCGCTTTCAGCACGTCCACATCGCGCTCTTTCCGGGCTAAATAACATTCAGCCATTTTATTTTGTTTTCATTCTAGCTTTTAACAATATGCAGAGCTTCAAAGTTTGTTATCGAACTAATGGCGGTATAACTGCTCAGTTCGCTCACAGGTCGGTTCGCATGAAGAGCATTAGTTTAAGGAGATATTTCGCTAGGCTGCTTGTGGAAGCAATCGCTTAACTATAACCATGGCTTCAATTGAATGTGAAGTTCTGACAAGGACACCTGCCCAAACAATAACTCCATGCTGGCATTTTCCTTAAGCCCTTTCAGAAAAACTATGCTATAGGAATGCTCTAAAGATTCCAGAAAGCACGGTAAAAGGTCCAATGCCGCTAATCGTATTACCACCTTTATTATGTTAGGATTTCAGTGATGTATCGAAGTATCGATGATACAGTACCGAGTATCTGTATCGAAACTAGATTTCGTTCCTGTACCTTGTATCGGCATCGGAAATACAATTTTTCAGGGTATCGGGTATCGGTATCGAAGATACTTTTTCGAAGTATCTTGCCCAGCTCTGCTCCAGATGCAGGAAATGCGTTTAGCTCCAATCCTTGACGCTCTATTATAGCGGGGCAGACAATTATAACGAATTACCTCTCCTCAAAACGACTGTCGCAACTTCCGGGGTAAGGGCGCTCCTCTTCAACTTCTCCCCATCCCGACGCCCAAAATCCTCTTACGGGACACCAGTATAGCCATGACGCTTCCTAGTCATGTATCTTCACGCCGACATTACCCTTAGCTCGAGAGCATCCACTCTCTTATACCGCTCGCTCACATTTCAAACGCATGACATAACATCATACGTGTATCATGTGATCACCGAGATTGTACACCACACACATAATATATCATCTATTTTTTAACCAACATATGCCACCCCCGTCCAACCCAATGTCTTCACTGGGGAGGCTCCTGTGATATCTGCACAGACTCGCCGGAAAGCAACTACTTATCATTGGGGGAAACGTTTATTGTGCACACACAGACTGGGGCTGCCGAGCTACCTTGGGCCGAGGGCAATGCCTCTGGTCTCTGGTGCGGGAACTCCGTCTCACTGCGCACAGTACGTTTCACACTCTCACGCGAATCGGAAATAGCGTCTGCACATAGACACCAGTCTAGACCTGCTGCTCAGCCGCATCATCTGGAACAAAACCCGACACACACTAGGAACCGACCATTACGATATATCTCTCGCTGTCCCGTTTGCACAATCCCACAAGATATACATTACACACAGGCTAACAAACTGGGATTTTATCCTCAAATTGCGAATAGACAAGTCAGCTTCCACCATCATAGACACCGACTATGGGTGAGCTCACTCATGAGCGGTGTCTCGACGCACATCCAACACATCGAAACTGGACACTCCTGCATTAGATTCTTGACTTACCACCTCTGGGAAGCTCATCACAGCCTCTTGTACCACTGGAAAAAGAAAAAAAACTTAACCGCACTCTGAAAAAGCAGCTGGCCACACTGCAGTTACAGATCACCCAACATGCAGAGGAGCTCTGCCAGTCCAACTGGGACAAGTTTGTTACAGCATGGCCGTCATTTCGTCAGCCCTGCAGCCCAAGACAGCTACGCAACACCACGTCACTCGACTCATACGCAACACGAACTTAACCCCGGACTTCCTCTTGGACAACCTTAAACAAACGCATACATCGCCCGGCACATCCGGCCCCATTACCTATACAGGCCAACCGAACTTCACTCTCGATGTAGATATTGATACGGCGCATTCTTCCTCGTCGCTTTGGGCTTTCCACACCTTCAAAGTTTCGTAGTGTCTTCGCGGCGGCAGACGTCATCACGCTGGAACGGGGCGGAATGGTGACGTGATCATCGAGAATGCACAATGCCGTCGGGCGGCCTGACGCACTGTCTATTGCGTTCTCCGTCGATAAGGTCACTGACTTTGACTGAAGGTCAATAACTGCTCCATTTTCTGTTAAGAAATCCATGCCAAGTATTAACGTCGCGAGAACACTGAGCAAGGACGACGAAGGTAGCTAGATATGTTTCTTCTTGCACAGTTCCTCTAGACGTGCATGTACCAGTAGGTGTGATCAAGTGGCCACCGGCAGTACGAAATTCCGGGCCTGTCCACGATGTAGTCACCCTTTTCAGAGTAGCCGCGAATGACCCACTGAGTACAGAATAATCGGCGCCGGTATCGACGAGCGCTGTGACCTCGGTTCCGTCTACTGATATGTTCAGGTTGGCGGTTACAGCTGCGCTTGTGCAGAAACGTCGCGCGGTCCAGTCACGGCTGCGGTGCGACACAAACTGGTTTCGTGTCATCAGAGAAGAGGGGCATCGAAGAAGCGGATCAGAACGAAACATGTCGCGTCGTCGTGAAACGGTGTGACCATTGGGCTGCAGCACTGGAGGATCTTGAACATTTTGCCGATTAGCAACATTCCCCCCAAAGGTTGCCGCTTCTAATTTTCCCGGCGGTGACTAAGCGAGCGGACCCGCGTCTGGCTGACGTTTGGACGTGTGTACGAAGAATACTGTTTAAGGGAAGGCGACCGAGAATAGTCGTAGGGCATCCCGGATGCTTCAGTCAGGTACGCGTCTATGGCAGGGGGCCGTTCACCATGCTGCGGTTTTCGTACGCCGGCAGTAAATACCGGCAGACACATTCGACGGTAATAGCAGGTTCGGTACAGGTGACCAGCCTCGCCACAGTGGTAGCACAGCGGGCGACAATCCCGAGTGCGCCAAACGTCGCTTTTGCGTAGACGCACCTGAGGAGGTCGAGCGGGAGGTGGTGGACGGACGTGTGCAGGGGCCTCCTGGTGCTGACTTGGAGGTAGACAGGCAAGGCGAGCGACTGTGGCGTAGGTCATGGATTGTGGTGGCACCGTTTGGTGAGGGTCGGGTAGAGTGAGCGCCTGGTTGACTTCTTCCCGAATCATCTGTGATAGGGAGGAGACTTGTGTCTGTGGTGAAGTCGAAAACATTTTTGCAGCTCCTCGCGTACTACTGCACTTATTGTCACGCGGAGCACGTCAACGCTATCAGTGTCGACGATGGCCGCAAACATAGGGATGAACGGCCGCTCGTAGTGTTTAGCTCGCATCTCGAGCTTCTTCGCTATGGTAGTGGCCTCGGACACAAATTCCGTAATGGTCTTGGGGGGACATCTCACTAGACCAACGAAGATCTCTTTTATTCCCCTCATCAAATAAGGGATTTCTTTCTCCTCGGACATGTTGGGATCAGCCCGACGGAATAACTTCATTAAAACAGAAGCTTGGGCATGTTGGTAAACCATTGTGTTTACCAACATGCCCATGGTAAACATGGTAAACCAAGTCAGCGCTCGTCTTGTTGTCTTCCTTCGTCCCTGTCGTTTTTTTCGCGCTGTTCTACACAATGGAATAACTTCATGTTCTCGAAATAAATAAGAACGCTCTCGTTGGAAAACTGGTCGAACTCTTGCCTGCAGGAGCAGCTCGGCGCGTTCCTTTCGGACAATGGTGATAAAAACTTTCAGGAACTGGTCTTTGAAAGCACTCCACGTCGTCATAGTGGACTCGTCATTTTCAAACCAGGTGCGAGCTACACAGTCCAAAGAAAAGAATACATGTTGCAGCTTCTGGACGTCGGCCCAGCGACTGTACTGGGCTGTGCACTCAAATTTCTCCATCAGTCTTGGAAAGTCGGTAGCTCCAGCGGCTGCAGCAGCCCAAAGGAGTGCGCAGAAGTATCTGCCTGCGTGATCAAGAGTGATTACGTGGTCGCCGAAGGTGGTGTAGGAGCAGGCGGTGGTGTCCTCACAGCCAGGTGGAATTGCAGAGGGGAAAACTCCGGCTCAAGACTTTGAAGCCGTCGGCTACCCTAATGGGTTGGCGTAATCTCGATTCTAGGAGATCCCTGAGAGCTGGAGTTTCGGCTACCTGGGGGGTTCTGTAGCATGGATTGGGTTACCCAGCACACCTCCAACAGTCGGAGCAGTTGTACATGAACCATTTAGATAGTCCATGATGTGACAAAACTCAGGATCTGCAGAGTGCCTCGCTGAAAGACAATCTGCAGATCCCGAACTTCGTCACATCATGGACTATCTAAATGGTGCATGTACAACTGCGACAGCTTTCAAGCGTGTTCTGTCATCGTTATGTGTTCGCGATGATGTTCTTATGAAGAAAAAATTTTCCGCCAGCCAAACGCCATACCTGATTGGTGTACTATATGTATCTACGCGATAAAATTTTACAAGCTTGCCATAATGAACCAACTTCTGGACATTTGGGAGTCACCTGCACACTTGCAAGGCTCAAGAAAAAGTACCACTGGCCTCGTCTTAATTCAGACTTTTCACACTATGTCAAAACGTGTCGCAGCTGTCAGTGTCGTAAGGTGCCGCCGACCAAACCCACCGGGTTCTTGAAGCCAATAGACCCGCCATCGAGGCCCTTCTAGCACATTCGCATGGACATGCTGGGGCCATTTCCCCTCTCATGTTCCGGTAGCCGGTGGGTCATCATTGCTACGGATTACCTCACACAATACGCGGAAACCTCCGCTCTACCCAACGGTACTGCCCTAGAGGTTGCAAAGTTTTTCATCCATTGTTTTGTCCTGCATCATGGCGCACCGCAGATTTTGATCACTGACAGAGGTGCTGCATTCACAGCCGAATTGCTGTAGCAGATTTTGATTCAGTCATACAGAACACAGGAAAACGCACCATATCATCCTCAAACGATCGGCTTGACCGAACGGCTGAACAAGACAATCGCTGACATGCTCTCACCGTACGTCAACGCGGAGCACAAAACATGAGATGAAGTGCTACCGTACTTCACTTTCGCTTACAATACGGCAGCCCAGGAAACAACGAACATGTCCCCTTTCCGCCTAGTCCACAGCCGCGGAGTGACCAAAATGCTTGACGCCATGTTGCCACATCTGGGCGACGACAATCAGCACGATGATGTTCATGCCTTTCTACACCTCGCCGAAGAGGCCCGTCAGCTAGCCAGGCTGCGAATTTACACCTAGCAACGCCGAGATGCCCAACGATACAACCTCCAACGCCGTGATGCTCGGTAGCAACTGGAGACCGTGTGTGGGTCTGGTTTCCGATACGCCGACGGGGCCTCAGCGAGAAACTCCTCTGCCGATACTTCGGACCATACAAGGTGCTACGACCAGTTGGGGACCTAAACTACGAAGACGTTCTGGATGGCTTCCAAAGGTCTCGACGTTCCGCGTGGTCCACGTGGTCCACCTGGAACCCCATTACGACCGAAACAATTGACATTTGTGTTTGTGTGCACGTATGTGAGCACAGCGACTGCCTTCCATGCTACTTGTTATTTTCTCTCAAGCCCAACCTCCCAGCATCGATGCTTATTTACCCAGGGGCCAATGACACGACGCATTCTTCGTCGTCGCCTTGGGCTTTCGCGAGCGCTTGGGCTCGTCGAGACGAAGAAGCCGGAGTTTTGGTGTTGAGCCGCTGGCCTAACCTAGCTCGCTGCCGCTGTGTGACGTCTGCAAAGACCTGGCCTCGTGGCAATATCACGGAAGCCAAGGTCAGAGAGGCCCTCCAAACTATCCGTACCTCTTCCGCTCCGGGTGTTGACAAAATATCCCGCTCCGTGCTCCGCAACCTGGATCAATCGATCACACAGATTACGGACTATTTCATTATTTTCATTTCATTTATTAATACTATCAGCCACCTATTTCTGGTACAAATGCTGGGCGGAGGGGCCCCTCCTCCAGTCTTGGCGTCACGCGAAAGATATTTATCATCACCATCATCAGTCGGACTATACCCATTGCAGGGCGAAGGCCTCTCCCATATTCCTACAATTAGCCCGGTCCTGTACTAACTGCACCCACTTGACCCCTGCGAACTTTTTAACCTCATCCACTCACCTGACTTTCTGCCGCCCCCCGCTACGCTTTCCTTGCCTTGAAATCCAATTTGTTACCCTAAGCGCCCATCGATTGTACTCTCTACACATTTCTTCTTGATTTCTACTACGTCATTAACTCGAGTTATTTCCCTGACCCGCTCTGCGTGCTTCTTATCACTTAACGTTACACCTACCATTTTTCATTCCATAGCCCTCTGCGTTGTCCTCAACTAAAGCAGAACCCTTTTCGTTAGCCTCCAAGTTTCAGCCCCATAGGCGAGTACAGATAAGATGCAACTGTTATATACTTTCCTCTTGAGCGATACCTGTAAGCCGCTAGTCAAAATCGGCGAGTACTTGCGAAATGGGCTCCATCCTAATCTTATATGCTCCGTTATTTCCCTTTCATGGTCTGAATCTGCGGTTACTACCTGTTCTAAGTAGACATATTCGCCTACTACTCAAGTGCTTCGCTACCTATTGTGAACTGCTGTTCCTTCCCGAGGCTATTGAACATTACCTTAGTCTTCTGCATATTGGTTTTCAAACCTAGCTTTTTGCTCTTCCTGTCTAGGTCATCATTCTTTGCAGTTCATCTCCTCAGTTAGCAAAGCGATGTCATCAGCGAATCGCAGATTACTCAGGTTTTCTCCATCAACCCTTATCACCAACTGCTCCCATTCCATGTCTGAATACTTCCTCTCAGCATGTGTGAAAACAGTGCGCGTTAATTGTGTGGCGTCTGAACGTTCCTGCTCGCAAATTGTTCGCAACATTGATGCTAATACGCCCCTCATTGCAGTTCATGCAACGAAACGTATGAACTCCGCACTGAAGCATATCGTGTTATAAATGAATTAAATACTTCAACCTCTTACAAAAACATATTTTTCAGCTAAATGAAAAAATGCGCGTGCGGCCACGCGGGACGGGCTCTCATAGGGAACCAAAGCTGGAGTTTGCTCCGCGACGCCAGCGCTCGGTTTCCAGCGGAGCGGAGAGGAACTACAAAACCTACGCGCATCCGCGCCCGCGCTGCGCGTGGCTGTCTGCGGAGTCTGCGCAGCCCGCTCGCTCGGGAGCGCGTGCTACGTTCAGCCGCGCGTGCACGCGGAACGGGAGAAGGAGAGTGAGGACGAGGGGGGTTGGTGGCGCGTTCTCGCGCGCAAAGCCGGCGCTCTTTGCCAGTGGGATTTCTTAATTTTGCTTTTTTCTGTGCCCCGGCTGACATAGAGGCTGGCTGGAGGCATGTTTTTTATCGGTGCTTTTGAAAGCAAGAAATTATGATTAATTGATCGCCAGACATTGTTTTCAAAGAGCGCTTGTTGGCAGGCTCAGACATACATAAAAAAAAAGAACGCGAATTCGCTGCTTGGAGGCGGGAGGCAAACGACAGGTATCTTGAAGGACTTGAGGCGGCACCTCTTGATGCCTCTGTCCATGTTCACAGAATGAAGGGTCCAGCCTTTGAGTGCTCCTTCCTTTCCCTTTGTGACTGGTCACTTGAGAGGGGCCTATTCAGCTCTTTGGGGACAAACGTTTTAGGCAGTGCTGCCAGCGCCGTGGGGCCTGTTTTCGGCGCGTTTAGGATGCGTTTCCTACAAAGGCACAAAGTATGCCGCCTTACCCTTTGGTTCCTGCCGACACCGGCCAGGAGAAGTTCACTGCTGCGGCGCTGCCATCCGAAATCAATGACCTAGCTACCGTTAACGATGAGGGGTTTCTTAACGACCTGGGTCATTCCCCAGAAGCCGAGGCATGCCATTTTTGCGGCAGTTTCCTCTCCACGAGACGAACAGCGAGGAAATGTCTGACGACTTTCCATGCAGACGGGGACATCTCTCCACGGAAATCTTTGTCTTCTTAATTCCACTGTTACGCTGCGCAATTCCTAGTTCAGTTATCTCCTATAGCGAACGCGCAGTTTTGAGCTCCCGAAGCAGGATCGCGTATGAGGATAGGATGATTGACGTAAAGTGATCGCATTAATGACGAATATGCGTTTCTTGAGGCCGACCCGGTTCCACGATGGCTGCTTCAGCACCGCCAGTTAGAGAAGTACGACACACGAACGGTACGAAATATCCCCCCCCCCCAAAAAAAAAACAGAAAAAAGAAAGGCCCACAACCATCCCGTTACCGTTTCCACACAAGCTTCGCGAAAAAAGTGCGCCGTCATTATTTTCCTTCTAGCTCTTTTCTTCCTTTCTTCTTCCCCCCTCATTGTTAGAGCGCGACGGTGGCCACAATGCGGCCGGAGGAGGAGAGAAACAACCGAGCGCGCGCGCGCAAACACGTGCTAGAAAGCAGCGCGGAGCAGACAACATGCTTTTCTATGCGGCGGCTAGCAGACGACGCGGCCGGGCTGCGCGTAGATTTTGACGGGGTCTCCATGGAGGGCGCTGACGCACAGAGCTGCGCAGCGCCCCCTGGCCCAGGTTTTCTCCCCTATAGCCGCTCTTCATTCCAGTGGTTATGCCCCGTACGTGCCTTTGCTTTCCTGCACTTGTCTTTTTTTTTTTTGCTTACCAATAACGACTACATTGTGCTCGCATCGTCGAGTGAATTTCTAAAGCCCACGCTAATTAAAAACAGACATATGCATCACCTTCGAAGTTGGATATGCTATCATGACAAAAACAAATGACAACATAAAGCGCGTGGCTTGTGCCGCTTGTCCGATTATCAGGAGCAAGAGCATATCGAAATTTAGCAGTATCGAATAACCAGATCAACTAATCGTCGATACTCCGGCCCGGGCATAGAAGGGTCGCGGCGCCTTGTGTAGCAGACGACGCGGCAACGGTGCGCATGCGCAGTGTGCACCAAGGGTGAGTTCGTGACAAGGACTTCCCTACTGTGAACTAATGCCCCATAATCAATATCGCACTTTTCACAAACCGCGATTACACCTCTACTGAGAGTACTTTCACGATGCATGGCCTCCAAGATCGAAGTGAGAGCCCTCCCTTTTCTTGAACTTCTCTCCTCATTACTCAGGTGGCAGCACCTCACGGTTTGCGTTATTTTGATGTCCACAGGCTTAGAGCTCCTTTAGTTTTCATTTATCTTACGGTGACCCTCCGCGGTGGTTCAGTGTTTACGGCGCCGGCTTCCGAAAACACCGGTTCAATCTCAGCCGCGTTCTAATGGAATCGACACGCAAGGCGCCCGTGTGCTGCGCGATGTCAGTGCTCGCCAAAGAACCCCCATCCCAAGCGGTCGAAGTTAACCTAAAGCCCTCCACTTCGGCGTCCTTCATAAGCCCCAGATATGCTTACCATATTATACAGAAAATGTATTATTTTCTGTATAATATATATAATATATTTTCTGGTATACCATATTATACCAGAAAAGCGCTGGTACTGTGACTTTCGTGTTTCTTGTCCCTTGTCTTAGTGTTCGCGCTGTTCATATTAATAATGAATAAGAACCAACTCGCCCAACAAAGTATCTTCGTAAGTCATATTATACAGCTCTCGCCCCTCCTCCCTCCTATCTTGCACCGCTGTCTGCATCTCCCCCTGCGTGTGTAGAGAAGTGAACATGGGCATCATGCCCGTCATGCCTTCCGCGATTACTATCCTTTATCTGCTCCTTCTATTTTTTATAATCACACTATATATAGAAAACCTATCAAGTTGTATATCTGCTCGCTTTATGTGCTGGTGGATATAACAGAAATTTGTTTTTAGGGAGAAAAATTTCTCCAAAGCCATGTTATTGCAACCGACTTTTTTATTTAGGCGACAGTGCTAATCCCCACTAAGTTAGGACTGATGCTAAGAGGGAGTCACAGCTGCAAAACCTTTCTACAGAGCAACCAAGATCACTGCATGGTAATGCTGTCACCATATTAACTTATTAATCTTCATACTGTGAATCGATTATATTTTTTTTTGCAATCTGTGTACTGTGTGCAGCTTCTCCTTTTGTAGGAAATCATTCTCATTTATTATGTGCTGTTATTGTTATAGGTGCAGTCGCTACAAGAAAAATTACTTAAGCCAGTGAAAATGCCTAATGGCTTCTTTTTTCAGCTTCTGTTTTCTGCCGTTTGCTTTAATTCTGGTTTATTCTCCTGAACAGTAAATGTGACTAAGAATAGTCCATGTCTAAAGCTGGAGCAGTACAGATCGAATAATGAGAAACGATCTCTTGGCCATCCTTCCAGAGTGTGTAGCCATTCCAACTGAATGTGCGTCTAATCAGGGAAGACTTGCTCTTGTTGGGCTTTAGTGAGGAGCTTGAGGAAGTATATGCTCATGATGTACTAGAATCAATACTTTTCGTTGGCTAAAAACAAGTGTAACTGCTCAAGCTTGGAAACTTCAAGCTAAAGCGTAGGTGAAACAGGTACCGCCTTTGCCAAAAGTAACTAGGCTGCTCTGAAGACTGCCGGAGCAGGCGCGCGGCTGTATTATGGTGACCCTCTAGGCACCACAGCCGTGAGGCGGTGTTGTGTTTGCTGGCACCAGCCAGTGCTCGTCAGCTTTGAGGGTACAGGAGCTGACGTAACTTCGCACCCCAACTCTCGCTCTCTGGGTGATAAAAACTGGGCGTGCATATGTGGGCTGTGTTTTCAAGTGTGCAAAGCCCAGTTGTGCTGAGCGATGGGGTTATTCGCTCTTCTCGGTAACAGTGGAAAATAAAAAAGCCCAGTGAGCTCTGGCTGTTTGTTTCTAGGAAGAATATGCTAGGCTTACGAGATAGTGCTGCCCTGAAATAAAGTGTTTCGTACTTGAGAAAGTGATTATGTGTGCCTAATGGCTAAGCGTGAGGAAGGTTTTATTAGAATTGGTTACTTAAACCAAAACTTACCCAGAAGTAAATGCATAAATTTATTAGAATCAATCACTACACTTATTTACACACAACCTACCAAGGCGCTAACACACGATTTGCAAACCTAAAAGACAAATAGACTTGAAAGGGTTCACTAGCTTTTCCATATCTTTGCACAGGAGCCACAGTGCACATAAAGTGGCAGTACGCAGTGCACCTCGGAGAAAGCATATTGAAATTTCGAGCTGCATTATCATTATTTATTTTAAAGGTGCATCAAACACATAGAAAAGTGCAATTGTGCTTGTGCGTTTCAGCACCAGATTACAGAATATAGCAAAAACGCTACTTATATCCGCTTCAGAAGGGTGAATAGCACCGCTGATATACTGAGCGCCCACGCTGGGCACAACCAGGCTTCAAAAGCAATTTGCTACCTCTGAAGTTTCTTAAAATTAAGGCAATTTTGATTGTCTGTAGTGGGCAGCAGTAATTAACATGTATCTGTTCTGAAATTCAACTCTTTGAGGAGAAATATTTTTGATAACATTTTGCACTGGACACAGAACAAATGCATTTTGGCAGGATACCCTAGAGCCAGCACAGCCTTTTTGAGGTATGGTTTATCGCAGACGCTTTGGGGAGGCAAGGTCTTCTTTATACAGTTTCATACTTGTTAAAGAAATGTCACTAGCTGTATATTGTTTCATAAAATGCAATTTCTTCCATGTCACTTAGTACATGAAAGTTGATTGATCTAAATAGGTGGTTTCAAAACTTCATGAGGTTGAAATTAATTTAGAGCTTTCTACTATATGGCATGCAGTGTAGCTGGCAGTACTGTTTCAGGATGCTAAGCGCGATCAGTTTAACAAAGTTGTTGATTATGGGCACCAGCCAACAGATGTGCTGCCAAATGGCTGCGCAGTAAACTATCCATAGTGCCTTATGACCTCTCCTCACGCATGTATTGAGTAGTCCTAAGCATGTCACTAGATATGTTACATAGTGATAAAGTTTAGTAGCATTCCGTGCTCCAGATTTTGAACTGTAAAGCCTTTACTGTGTGGCACATGCATGCATGTAACACATATGGAGGAGAAACAGAACATGCAACTCAGATGAGCACTGCCATGTATATGTTATGATGTCATGTAAGCAAATGATTAAGACAACCCAGCAGTCTTAGCTGTAACCGCATCAGTAAAATGAAAGTAAAAAAGATCACCATTAATGAAATGTCCATAAATTGCTCAATGCACCAATTCCATCCAGCCCAGCAACCTCTCCAGTTTTGTAGTATATTGTGCAGCGCATTCATCACTGTATTAGATTACAAAAAGTCTTTACAGAGCACACCTAAGTTGCAATATAAAAGTTTGATTGCAGTATTCTCTCCCGTTCGTTTAGGCACTTTCCAATCTAGCTGCTGTGAATTTCTCCCTCAATTCCACCTGCTAATATTGGATGAAAGCTCTTGTGAAAGGGACAACACTATTACATGAAACAGAGCACAGATCTCGGTTTGAACTACTGGAACATTTCAAGAACCATAAACCTCACGGTTACTTGCCAGCCCTTACATGTTGTTTGCTTTGCCATATTCTTGTTTGTTTGTTTTTTTGGCTGATTGTCAACAGTGATGTGTATGCATGCAGGCTGCATGATAATAAACCAACAACTTGTAACATTTTCCAGTTCCATACTTGTACCATTGTACCTCACAAGTTTCTCCTGCTTTAGAGCACATTTAATGATAATGAAATTTTTGCAGCAACAGGATGCCCTGCAAATGTCAAGCTAAGGTTGTGTTAATTACAGCTTTTGAATATCCAATTTTGATGTATGCATGATATTTGCAAAACTGTCCAATTTTTTGCATGTTAAAGAATTAAGCACCATAGCCTATTTGCTGCTCTACTCCCACCCCATGTCTACACATGTAATGGTATAGTTCAGCAGGAGTCACAGTAGTCACTGCACGCAAGTGTGACTGATCAAAAGACTGCCTTCTGTTTGTATATAATGTTTATTTCTGCAGTAAAAAGAATATGACGATTCACAACCTAGCAGTTTTCCAAGCGTAGGAAAAGTCCTACACTCTAAAGAAATCTGCAAGATTTCACTTTTCCATGTTGCTGAGTGGAGGGAGCGGAAGCAATCTGGTGGGGACACTGCCCCCTCTGTACTGTTTCAGCACATCAAGCAAATGAATTTGGCAGTAAATCCTCAAATCTTCAGGCACTTGGTCCAAGTGGTCTGCCAGCGATAACAAAAAGTGTTCTGTCTGTGTCGTCCTTGCTACACGTGGCTTATCATTTTTGGCAATACATGCATCTACATGACTTCGTTTTCTTGTTGCATGCCCAGCCCTGAAGGTGATGGGTGAGAAAGGAGGGTCAGCAGAAGCAGGTTCAGAGGAGGGCAGAACACAGGCAGGAGATGGACTCTGAGCTTCTCTGAGAGAAAGGGAGTTGTCTTCAGGATGGAGTGAGCCTTGTGCTGAACCAGCAGAGGAGTTTGATGGAGAAGATGGCATTGCATGGATCGTGTAATGCGTAACTGGTGTGGTAGTGCCAGCAGGACTAGTGGCCGTATTGCTGGACACAGTTGCCAGAAGGAGCTGCGATGCACCACTCTCCTCGAGTTCTTCACATTCTTGCTTGATCTCAATCAGATCATTCACGTTTCGCTCAGTGGCTTTGGTCCTAAAGGGAATGGATGCAATAAACTAGTGCTGAACAATAGCTGCTTCAGCTTCCTGAAAAATAAGCCCACTAGCAACACCTAAGGGCATTGCCTGCATCAAATTAATATCATGGCAATTCAAAATTTCTGAACATGAAATATGAGAAAAAAAAAAAGGCATGAAATGAGGCTGAAATTTGCACTGCACAACAACCCAGGTGCACGAAACATAAGACTAATTATAGTGACTTGACTGGAACAGCGTGCTAAAATCAGAAATAAACCCAGTGTCTACATTATAGTCTTGGCTTGGAAGATTCACCCGAATTTTTTTGTTAGTAAAAAAACTTTAACCTTTTATGGCTCTTTCTGTGTATGCTGATATCTATATTGCAATGAAAAATGCATGTATTGCTGAAAAAAAAAATTGGATTCCAGATTTCCCTGCCACTAGATATAAATTTGCAACATCTTTAGCAAATGATCATATTTTTGGAGGGGAAGCAATGCAGCCTTGCCTCTAGAGCTCACGCTGAAATTCTGTCAACACGAGCACTTTGCTTGTAAAATCTGCCTGCTATGGTGCATGACACCTCTACTGCGGCCTTTCCCAACTTATCAAAGCTCACTTTCACCAAAAAGTTGAGCAATCAATCTGTACAGACCAATTGCAATTTCTCCTCAGCCTCTCCTTGAAACTAAACAATGTGGTACCTGTGCTATTTATAATGTGATGAGTTTTTTAAAGATATCTGCCATTGGTGGTGTAAGCATAATGTGAAGCTTATAAAAAGAACCAAGTCTGATCCCTATTTCTGTCTCCAGGTTTTCAACAGTGCATCAATACAGATGAAATTTGTGCAGACGTAAAAGTTGGGAACGTGGTTCCCCTCTACAAGTCACATAATACCAATTCCTCAACCAGCCAGCATCACATGTGAACTATTCGACAATATTTTCGGCTTCAAATCCTCCTATTTCTTTTCCTCGAGTTAATTTTTTTTTTTTCACATGCATACACAGTTTTTGCGAAATGCCTTTTTTTTTTTTTTTTATCAGAATCAACAAGCTCCACTTCAACCTTCACTGCCATTTCCTTGGCAATTTAATTTTCTTAAAATTGTCCTAAAGCATTCAATAAACACTTAAGGGGACATCCCTCATGTGTATCACCATGAATCTATGGTCAGAAGAACAACTGTGGGGCTAGTTGGTATACAATGTTTAGGTTTAGAAAGCATTAGGTTGGAAAAGCACTTAATTGAGCGTATCTGTCCTTCTCTGTTGCAAGCTAGCACTTTCTAAACCTAAAGATGAATTCATAGTAAAGCTTGCTGTAACCCTTTGAACATGCTGCAACCCCGTGGAGCACAGATTCCAATTATATGCTCTGATGATTCCATGCACTTGGTGCTCCAATGCCACAGCATGTTAACATAATGTTACTGAAAACTGCAATTTATTCACTTAGTGGGCATCTAGATATGGTTACGAAAACTTTATTAATTAATGCATGACATTATGAATGGAATGGTAAGCAAGTTTAATATTCCAAAGCAATATATTGGCTATACACAATGCTGTAGTAGAAGGCTCAGTGTAAATTTAGACCGCTTGAGGTTCTTTACCATGCACTTACATCACACAGCATACTGGCACAACCAATAAAAGATGCATGTAAAGGAAAAAATATGACAAGATACGAGATTAATGCATATGAAAAAAGTAAAAGAAACAATTCTAGGGCACTCCCAAAATGCTGTCAATGCCACTGTCGTGCAGCAAAAGGACAGTTTTAAGAATCGTTATTCGTACCGCCGACGAGGCTCGAGGACATCCCGAAGAAACATCATGCTGTTGAAATGCTTCCATCGTGATGATGCTCTAACAGCAGCTGTGTCACCCTTCTTCTTCATTACATACTTGTATTTTCTGGCAAAGGTATCCCGCAGATTTTTCCAACGCCGAACGATCATGTTCATTTCACCTAAGGGAGCGTAAATATCATTTCTCTGAAGGCTGTGGCTAAAGGTACGTCGGACGGACCCGATCAATGGTCTTAAAGGTACGTCCGACGGACCCGGTGCGTTTTTCTTCGGGATCCGTCCGACGGATCCGGGAAATATTTTTCAGAGGTACGGCGGACGGACCCGATCGGTAGGGTTCTTCCGACGGACCCAACGCATTTTTCTCCGATATGGGCCTTGGGATCCGTCGGGAAAGCCGGACTCAGATGTGGTTGTAGCAACAACATGGTAGCCATATGTAGCCAAATCGAAGTTGGTATGAGGTGTACTACGTGCGAGGTGTAAGAAGTATGCACTACATACTGCATGCGTGAAATGTGAAATTACAAAGAATAGTACAGTGGCAAGAATAGTGCCTAGAATGGGTGATATACTACGTGATGGCATGATGATAGGTTTACGTGAGTTGGACCGCGGCAGGGTGGCAAGCACGACCAGAGCGCAAGCGCATGTAATCGCGGTGTTGACGGCCAGCCCGCGGCCCGCACGCCCGCTCATTTGGCCCTCGTTATCATGTGGATTAACGTCTACGACGGTCGTTATGTAGTTATGTAGTTTTGATTCTTCAAAGTTTCCTCACTTCCATCTGTGATGAGATGCGTCACGTAACGCATCGCTTTCTGCTCGCATTGAGGTTTGGTGCTGCAAGTTCTACGTAGTACAAGCGGCGCTGAAAAAGCTGGGCACCGCCGGCGTGTCTCTAGCCCAAGCATCGCGTCATTCGTGTTTGTTGTACAACTGGAGGTGTGGTTTGTGCTTACCGTGAGATGCTGTGATTACGGATTACGTCCTACTAGAGTGCTGTGTGAGACTACGAAGAGTGCTGTGATGAGTGCGCCGATGTCCGGACGGACATCAGTGTGTCCGTTTATGATCGGCGATGTTGCACGTGCATGTCAGTGTTTATTAGGTGCAGTGGTAATTTATTTACACGCGCTGTGCAACAATCAGACGAAAATAAGTCATCGACAATTTGTTAGCCTGTACTACAGAGCTCAAAACTCGGAAAATGGGAATGCACGATGCAGTTTTCGCATGTTGGAGTGGACCGAAAAATAAGTGCCCAGCCCACACCGCCGGGATGCGTATTACTACAGGTGAAATGGTTCAGGTTTCTGTAAAATAGCTGCCTGGCACAGCACCTTTCTAAATGTTCAGGCTTTGTACTATTGTTGAAGGCCACTTTATCATTAATAAAGGAACGAATATGCTTTATGTGTTAATGACTAATGCTTTTTCAACATATTATGTTCATTTTTTTTTTCGTTTTTCCTTAGTTTCCTTTGTTTTTCATGCTAGATAAACACAAATAGTACACTTTTAAACTTGTCAGTCCAAAGCTGAACATGAATATCTGCCATGCATGTGACAGCTTTAATGCTAGAAAGGTTGACATGTATAGCATGTACGTACACGCTGCGACATCTTAGTGGCACGTTAGGCTACTTGCCCCAAGGTCGTGATGTTTAATACCAGTGATGGCAGTCGCACTTTGGTGCAGGTGAAATGCAAATGCTTCTGTTTTCTGCAAGATGTCAATTCAAAGTACAAAGCCCAGGCAGTCAAATTAGTCTGGAGCTCTCCACTACGGTATTCTTCATAGCTACATATGTCACTTTAGGATGTGAAACCCTACATGCCACAGGTAGGCTGCATTGTTTTTTAGATTTTGTAACCTCTCATCTATGTTTTGCAACATTTGGCTAATTTTAGTTCCCAAACAGTTGCTAAAGATGAAACCGAAGCAGTTCTTGGCATGGTTTGCTGCTTAGATTAATTTGCTAATTGCAGTTCTTTGAAACTTGCATCAATGCTGGACAGTTCAAATAGCAAGCAGTTGAATTACAGAAATGATGTGGATCATGCATTTCAGTTCTGACAAGTGGAAAGTAACGGTCCCCTCCTTGCATGCATAGGTGCCTTTAGACAAATACATACTCGGGTGTGTGATTGTGACGCATATCAAGGGTCAACAGAAGGCCATGTGGAGCCAGTGTGATATTCTTCATGAAGGCTAAAGTAAAATTGTACAACAGCTGCTGTACCATGCAGAAAAAAAATTGATCATTTAGTGTATGATTAACTGACCATGAATAGCATCTTACTCAGAGTATGATGTGATATATATCTGGTTTAGCATCCCAAAATAACTACGGCTATGAGGAACACAATAGTTGAGGGCTCCGGTATAATTTCGACCATCTGGGGTTCTTTTACATGCACTGACACCGCACGGTGCATGACGGCCTATTGTTTCGCCTCTATTAAAATGTCCCTGCTGTGGCTGGAACCAAATCTGCATCTTTGGGTTCAGCAGCCAAGCACTCTAACTACTGAGCCAGCACAACGGGGCCAAGTATCAAAATGCATGCCATTACATTTCTTTCTAGCCTGTGGTTTTCTTCACAGAACTAATGTATACAAGGAAAAGTAAGCAGCAAGAAAACACTAGTTTTATTGCACATTATATTCACATTTCAGCAAACATTCTCTAGGAAAAAATTTCTCATAATGTTTTCATGGAAACCATGAACAAAACAATGCACTTACTCCACTCCAATTATTAATGGGCAAGGTTGCATCTATGCTACTACACTGCACTTATCACAAAACCACAAGCCCCATCTGCTTTGGCCAATCACTTGATGAAACTAACGGAGACAGATGTCGCACACCACAGACTGGTCGTCTCGCAACATATCTCTGCATATGTTGCATTTCAGTTTCATGCCTTTCCACTTAACTTCAACTGTTGCCAGCATTACTAGTCACCCATCTTTTCTGAAATTCCTTTTTACGTTGTTGGGATCAGCATCCTTGTTAACGATGGTCTCTGGAATTTTCGATGCTATCATTTTCACATCTTCCTCATCTGGAAGAACGAAGGAAATGACAAGCTTTGAGCAGACAAAAAATTAGGGAGACTCCTAATCTCCACCTGTAAGGGTATGGTGTGCCAGCGTTAATGGTTCTTGTCTGCAGATCCCACTGTGGATTCTCGTTAATTTACATGCCCTTTGCTACAAACATTACTACTAATTCCTTAATTCATGTCTGTTATCTCAGATATACTCATTAGCATACGGTCGTAGGCTGCCCTGTTAGGTGATAGACAACCTGGCATAGACCTCTGTAAGCCTCAACCTTTCTTAATTGGAGCTGAAACGTTGAAGATGAAATATTTCAAATATAACTTTGTAAGCTTGGCTTAACAACTCCTACCATGTCGTGTGGCCTCGTGACATTTGGCTCGTGGCACTTTTGGCTTGTGCACAGGGGTCATCTGTTAAACACTGGTTAACATGCATGAAAAATACATTTTCACACAAACTGGTGGCAAATGGTCAAGTGGTGCACTGCAGATTCTGAAATGTATACCTATATTCATGCAAGGATCGCATCATCACATAACATGATCAAGAGTTCTATCAGTACCTGTAGTTACATAGCATTTCAATGCCCATTAAAGGACCACCTCAGACAATGGTTGTTGTTATCTCAAGACCTGTTCTAACAGCGTGCTGACGCCATTCCACTGAGCGATGGACATGTACATGCATACCCTAGATAGCTCATGATTGTGGATCTCATTTATTTCTATGACTTCCAAGGAGTTCCTGTCATCAGAAACTTTATGAAATTGGGACAGTAGTCTTGAAAGGTGAAAAGAAATAACCAGGTTACCTTGACGCAATGCTAAATTACAGAGGGTGAATATGCTGCATGAAGATACCAAGAAGCTTGTACAAAGAAAAGTGAGAGTGAAATGGCAGGATTTTTGAAACATTGAAATAAACTACAAACTATACTTGTCAAACCTGTCATTAAGGAATGGAAATCATGCAGTAATCAAAAACACAACATGGAGGACATTTTAGGTCATCTTCACAAAACACATACCCAAACCTCACACACAGCTTCATACTTATGAAAGAGGACAAACCAATATGCAAGGAGTGTGGAGATGAACTAACAATAAACCATATCTTACACATGCGCCAGAGTCGAGAAAAGAGGAAACATTTTGTACAATTTCCAACAGATCCATTTCCATCCCAGCATGATCCTAGGAGAGACGTGCAAATTTCCTGCATTTTTGGTTTCCTAAAATGTTCCTAAACAAGCTACATCCTAAAGAACATTTTAGTCATTACACACAAAATAAATACATTAAATTTTGTTCTTGGTGCATGGCAGCATTAGTCGCTTAGGCACCATAAAAATCAACACAATGCTGTAGTAAGGTATACCTTGGTTAGCTATGTTATATGAGACAAGCTTTCGGCCTGGTGTGGTCCTTATTCACGTGACAGCGCTGTCATGAGGGTCTATGTCCCAGCGATCGGAAAGTGACCTATTCCAATAATTTTACAAACTGAAGGTGATTGTACAGATTTCTAAAGACTGGAGTGCTCAACTGTTTTATCAACGTCCGCCTGCTTTGACAGCCTGGAGTGAAACTGTTGAAGAGAATACATTTTTGAACATTTAACGCGTTTCTGAAGGCGTTGCTTTCAATTACGGGGCCAACAAAAAGCAGGTGAATGTCAAACGCCGCCTAGATAGGCTTTCTAGCAAGACAGCGGTGTAGCGTGGAAAATCGCTCCGCCGATCCATCGCTGGCGCCGCTGACTTGAAAGGCGAACTGTTCAAACTTATATAGCTACTGACCACACCTGAAACACTGAATTGCGCATGATCAAGGCAGAATTTCTCTAACACTGAGCACTGGTAGCTATCGATTTCGCGCCCAATATTGTGAAAATCTGTCCTCTCTTCGATCATTGATACGTCCACGGTTGAACATTTATGCGCCTCGGGGTAGGCCAGCCGTGGGAACATGGATGCGTGGTTGTAGCAACGATCGCTTGCATGGCACACTCTGCAAAATTCCAAGAGTCAGCTTCTTCAACGAAATGTGCAGCGCACATTTTCTACCGCGTACCTAAGCCCGGCGATGCATGCATATCGATCCCGATCGTTTCAAAGCTGCGCGGCCGTTCAGTCGGGTCACGCTAACCTCGAGCATGCGGGGGTTTAAACTACATGTACGCAAACTTCAACGACAAGAAAAAGATGCAGCCTAAGCACTTTAGTCTAGTAATCCCCTATATACCAAAGAACATTGCTGTTCACAGGGAATTCGGATCATTCACGCTTCCGGCTTTCCGGTTGTGCACTCTTGCGGTGCGGTGCAGTAGGTCTTCGCCTCGACGAGTCGATGTGCAGGCCTCTAGTAGATTCGGCATGTCTTCTGCCACGGCTGTGAGGTAGAATTTAAACGAAGAATTTAGCTAAAAACATCCTGTTTCCTCGGTCTGCATGTGAGGAACGAGCACAATGCCATTTCACATACATACTTTGGACTGCCGAATGTTCAGCTGCACGACGAGGTGTGTGTGTGTTGTGCCGGCGCTAGATCTTTAGAGGTCGATGCAGGACCTAAGACAGCGTAAATGCTAGGAATAGCTCGCTCGCATTACGGGCAGATCGGGGTGATAGTTTAGTGCGAAGCGAAAGCTGCTCGTGAATGTGCGTATCTCGATGCCAGCTGGTGGAGCTGGTGCAGTACGTAGCATATCGCCTGCAGCTATGTGCTTGACAGCGATGTTTGCCGTACACAACCCTAAGTGAAGACCGTGATCTATGTTAGAACGGATGCACTCTTCGTAGCACCTCATCGAGAGTCGCGGCTAGCTGATATCATAGAGGATGAGATCCATTCACGCGTAGCAAGCGGAATGGGGCCGCGTTCGACGTGCATATAGCCATGAGCCTGTATATCGACGTCCGCCGTATCTTTACGAGAATCGAATGGATCCGTCGGACGTACCTTTAGACACTTCGTTCTCTGAAACAGGAAAGTTGCCCAAACATACAAGGACTGACTGAGCCATGTCACCCTGCCTAATCCTGCTGATCTCGGCTAGTTAACTTTTACATTCTAGTGTACAGCACAGTCTGATTCTACGTAAAGAGTATTCTACTATTAAATTTTAGTTGGTTCTTGGAGGCTGGAAAGGGAGTTTTGATGGCAATTCAGGCTTATTGAACTACGTGAGACGGGCACCGTATACTTTCAAAGAAAATCCAGAAAAAGGCATTTATTTTTAAAATTTACCTTTAAGCAGACGCTTGCATATGTTGCAGGCAGTAAGATAAACCATTATACAATGGTGCGTATCGTGCACAAGATTAGAAAATGTAGGCATATCTGTCATACCCACTATTGGCGTACGAAACATTATCGGTGTTCAATATTTATTCATTATTTGTTAATTAATAGTGTGGAGTCACTTGACTCCAAGCAGAGTTGGCCACAAAATAACAATACTCGCGAGCGTCTTCTTGGCTGGTTAGTCTTTCTTTATGCAATGCACAAACTAGCCCAACAACGTGTTTTACTGCTTTGAAATCCGTTTTCAATTTTGTAATCTGCGTGCCATGAAGCGCGGTGCCGAACCCTAGCTGTCACCTGAGCTTGGCTGCCTGCGCGTGTACGCGGACCATCGCCCCTGACCCTGACAGCCAGCCGCGATCTGCGCATAAGAACTCAGATGTCATTTACTATGAGAGCCGCAGTGGTGGTTTTGCATAGTGACTGTGGGTGCGCGCACGCGCGCGCGAATGCAGATGCATGCGTGAGCGTGCACTGCGTCGGGAACACGCTGACAACGCAATCGTTCATAAGGGGCTTGCGCTGCTGGAATACGTACTTTGAGACAAAGAAGAGAGGCCTAGTCCGCTGAATACGCGCTCCCAGGCTTCAGCCCGAGTGTCAGCCTCTCGGTAGCCACTGTGTGCCGAATCCCACAACGCCCTTTCAGCACGAACAAGTGAAATCAGGGCATCGTTCTGCGTCCAAAACAGACTCATCCTTTAAGTCAGGCCACTCGAGCAGTCTCACACAAGAAGGCTTAAAAGCTACTCCGTTACGTCGGACTGCGCGTCGGATGTACGACTAGGAGGTCTGTAATCGCACAGCGGCACACAGGCACAGGCGGCACAGGCCGTAGCCAATAACCTCACGGAGGAAGTAAACGTCACCATATGACGTAAATAGGCGCCTAGTTCGATTTTCACCCAGTCTCACCACCGGCGACACGAAAACCAGCATTTTTTTTAAAATACTTAACAATGATTACTGTAACAAGAAATGTCAATTGTCACTTGTGCCGATCCTGAGACAGTGTTTAACTATTAGCTGGATGGGGCTGCAGAGCCGCGCGCGGGAGCAGCCGGCTACTGCCAGAGCGAAGCGATACGCTTCGCCTACACATTGGTCGGACCTGAGCATCTCTAAAGCGAATTATGATAACGAAATTAACTTCGTGGTGTGTTGTGCACTAATGCGTATCGCCTTTTTAGGCATACTGACCTTAGGTGTGCGCTTAGCTCAATTTGTTCCAGCGTTCCAGCGCACGAAAAACACATGGACGAATAGACGAGAAGGGGTTGGTGTCTGTTCCAACGTCAATAGTTTGTTCTAGTAACGTTGGTCTGTTCTGCCCTTTACCGCGTGTTTTTCGTGCTCTGGCGTGTCACAAGTGTACTAGAAACCCTAGAAACCAACTAGCCCAGCTTTATACGCAGGCGCGTCTCGAGGGGGTGCGGTCCGCACCGGGTGCAGAGCTCAGGGGGGTGCAGCTTGGCAGTGAGAGGGAAGAAGGGGCGAGGGCGAAATGAATTATTGTGGAAAGATGCGAAAAGGCGCGCATCGTGCCACTGACTGGCAAGTGTGATCTCGTAGAACGAATTATTCTGCTCATTCTGGCGGTGCCGAGCCGCGCCTCCGCACTAGCACTATAGCACCGCCACTGTTTATACGTTTAGCTCACGGATAGTAATTCTTGATGCGCTCAAAAGATGGCGAAAAGTGTCCCTAGGACACAAAATATATCTTCAATGTGATTATTATTGGTTGGACACATTTAAGACAAAATACACATCCACACAAAAATTACATCCGGTAGCTTTTTGAAAATGCTCGTGCTCGGGCATACTGGCGCTCTCTATGGAGCAGCACCAAAACTCGGTATATTAGTGTTCAGCATACCCTCACCAGATGGCCGCAGTGTTCCTGGCCCAACTTCGTTTTCCGTTCGCAAAACTAACGAGTGGTAAGACGCCCGACTACTGTGCCGGAGTTCCCGGGTTCGAACCCGACCGCGGCGGCTGCGTTTCGATGGAGGCGAAACGAAGAGGCGTCGTGTGCTGTGCGATGTCAGCGCACGTTAAAGATCCCCAGGTGGTCGAAATTACTCCGTAGCCCTCCACTACGGCTCCTCTTTCTCTCTGTCCACTTTCATTCCCACCTTCCTCCCTTCCCTTACGGCGCGGTTCGGGTGTCCACAGAGCAAGTGTGACAGTTACTGCGCCTTTCCCTTCCTGTGAACCAATTTAACTTAAAACTAACGAGACTAGTAGGTAGAGACATTTCTGGTGTGAGTGATTTATTTGAGGCATGATGTTTTCGTTATGGTTGGACAAAGCACCAATTAGAAATAGCGCTCACGGCCTTGATACGGTTGCCGTTTGGTTTGAGGCATCATGTAAGCACGGTAAGTGCGGTCCTATTTGCATCTGCGGACAATGCCATGGTCAGAGCACGAAGAAGCGCGCGCGAATCCGTCAAAAAGAAAGGAAGAAAAAAAAAAAAAAGGCGGGAAAGTCAAGAGCAGGAATGGTTGTCGCACGCGGACGGGCCCCGCATCGTTCTTGACTTGGGGAGCTGCTTTGGCCGCCGCTCGCTGCCCACGCGCGTATTCTTTCTTTTTTTTTTTTTTTTTCACCAGGGGCCGGTCTGTATACCCGGCGAAGTAGGCGACCGGCCCGGCGTGCTAGAAAGAAAAGGCCGTCGCGCCCACGCGATTCTCGGTGCTTCGTGCTTGTGTGCACCCACATCGGATACCGTGTGCGGCGGAGGCGTGCGCCGAGTTTGGGGCCGGCTGTGGAAGCATCCCTCTGTCTCTGTGGCTGGCGGCTGCGGCGGCGGCGGCTGGTTGATCGCATCGGAAACCTGAGCCCTCTGGAAAGAAGCTGAACGACGCGATCACTCGACGCTGGAGACGGCGCGACGAGGGGATACCTACGGGCGGTGCAGCCTCTCCGAAACTCACCTGCTCCTCCGGAGATGGGTGCCCGCAGAACTTGTGTTGGAACGCTGTCGAGCCGAGCATCCTCACTTGTGAGATGCTTGATCCTGGTGGCGGCGTCGTCGTCGCTCTGGACACGGGTCGAATGCCGAGGGGACACGGGACCGAGACGTAAGTGAATCGTTTTTGTTGACGACGTGTGGTTTCGAAGTAAAATTGACGTCCAGGTAGCTGGTGGCCGGATGGTCGTTTGTTGTTAAAAATATTTAATTGAATCCGCGGAAGCAGCTGAGAGAGCGCCGACGGTTATAAAAGCTCCAGCTGATCTCATATATGGTCACAAATGGGGAGGTTAACGGCGCGCGCATGGAGCTTGCGCTTTGAGTCTTTTGGCCTGATCGCTCGAGTTTTGTAGCAATGTTTGATGGCGATCGAAGGTCCCTTCGGCATTCTGTTCTCCACTTGAAAATGCGTGGTTATATCTATGAATGTATAAATGCCATTCAGCTGACAGGTGTACTGCGCGAGCTCATCAGGTGCAAAAGGAAAACCGTACAGTCATAGCTCCGCGCCAAGCAATCTGAAGGGAACGCTTATCAACTGTGCGAACAAAACGAAACAAAAGGCATGTTCGCCTCTTGCATTCTCATGGGCGTACGCATCGCGTGTGTCGTTTCATTGACACCCACTGACCCTGTAGCGTCAGCCTTGACTCTATACCCTTGCATGTATAATTACCTCCGCAAACCTGGTTGCATGTTTGCGCTTGTCGTTGCATGTGCATGCCGAACGGTCACAGCGTTGATTGCATGAACCATGGCCGTGTGGCTTGATCGATTGTTAGGAGGCCTTCGCTGGACGCTATCACACTGGTACACATAATTTGTGCATTTGCGACCCATGCTCGAATAGAAAAGGGCGGGCTTGTCGTGAGCACCGTGATTGACTGCGGTCTCTTGAACCACTTATGCGCCACTCGCTTTCTGCACGCCCGCTCTAATTAGGCCGCACGTCGTGGCCGGAAACGTCACGCGAATATACGCCCGTGAGGCATTATTATTGTACTTTCGGAGAACATTAATTCTTACTGCATGTATGAACTAATGAGAGTTTGCGTCATATTCCGCGTGCGTTTATGCAAACATGAAACCATGGTTCGAATATATACGACGACCGTGCGCAATAATACCCGGCTCCTTAGAAGTCGTGAGAGAGATGCATATGAAAATCGACGAAGGAGGCCGCATCAGAGGCTTTCTGGCCCAGAAGACCGAAAAGGTGTCCTCGGTCGAAGAACATATTGCAACGCTTATATTTGACTCAAAAACGTGTTGGTTGCCATCAGCCTGAATGCAAAGGGTGCACAAATTGAATTACTCAAAACGAGCTGGCGACCAAGCGAAAAGGCTCACGAGCAAACAATATCTTTGCGATGCAATTTCTATCCTCTGTGTCTTGCACAGGTTCTCTCCTGGGAAACTTTCCCCACGAGATATGGTCTCGAGTGTCTTTCTGCATAAGCTCTGCTTGAAGGATAACCTTCTCTAGCCGCTGAATCCCGCAGAGGTTCCAGCAAGGGCCGAGCGCCAGCAGGCTCTTTCACTTCGGAATCCCCCCGCCCCCCTCGGGTGCCCTTTGACTCAGCACCCCCTTTGTGACGCCTTGTCCGCCCAGCAAATCACTTCTTTCCGGAGAAAACGTGCGGTCATTCACGGCCCGAGGCACCACAAAGGGCGGGACGGCGTCGGCATGCGTTTTCTTCTGAAAGAGGCTCTGAAAGTGTTTTCCTTGTGTTCACACGTTCACAGCGGGGTCGGCGGTAGCTAGACAAGTTTGGTTTTTCTTCCTATCTCAACGGGCGGCCCCTCCGTAGGCGGGCTTTTGAAATGTTGAGTCTGAAATGGTTCCCGCCGTTACACCAAGAAGGGGAACAATAGTAAAGAGGAACTGACGTTTTCTTTTTCATTTCATTTCTTTCCCCCCCCAGAATCGGTTGAAAGAAAGGGTCAGACAGCCCGAAGGCTGTCCGTGAAGTGTTTTTATTTATTTATTATTATTATTATGATTATTATTATTATTATTATTATTATTATTATTATTATTATTATTATTATTATTATTATTTTTTTTTTTTTTGCGCAGGACGCAGATTAAGCAAGCGATGAAAATGTGACCGGCTTTGTCTTGACAGCGATGTCTGTCTGCTGGAACGAAATAGAGGGGATTTGAACATCATTTGAACGTTATTCGGAGTGGATCGACTTGCCATCCTCGTCTTACTTTCATACGCACCAATATAGTGCACGCACAGATGATATCGCATTGTGCGCGCTAAATCGAGCTCCGTTATCAGCTCGCCGTCTCCCTCGGTGGTGCCAGATTCGACCTTTCAAGCGGCGATGAACTTCCTTCAACTTAACTTTCCTCAGTTTCGCTGACCAGAATTCTCGTTAACCTCTTGTCTCTACTCGTCTCTCTCTCTCTCTCTCTTTCTCTCTCTCGTTCGTCTTTGAGGAGCCGATCGAAGATTCATTTTATATAAGTTGACTACAAGCTTAGCCGCTTAGCGTTGTCTAGATCTAGTATCGCCCATCAATTCCATTCTTCGCCCATACATGTTTACGCTGCCAGTAGTAACACCAACAGAGACTAGCACAAAGGTTACAGATCCAACCAGTATCGCCTTCTTGTAGAGACGAGCATATTCATGTGACATGATTTTGTGTACGGCCTTCTTATTACCAAGTTTGCTTCTGTAGCCTCATCGCATACATGCCGAACGCGTTTTCTGATGTGTGCATGTGCAGGATGTTTTATTTCGGCTACTGACTCTTCATCTTAATTAGCTTCTCGGTGTTCTGCGAATATAATTCGCGTCCTACAAACAACTCTCTCAGACGCATTTAATACATGTAATATGATGAGTCAATCTGGACTTTTTACTTTACTTTTTCGCTCACACTGAACTGTTGAATCTACGGCTCCAGAAAAATGGAAGCGATAAAGCGCGGGAGAGAGGACAATGTGTTCTGTCCCTCCCCACCTTACTGGTTTTATGAACTTTTCGCTATGTCACACCGACTGTGGTCTGAGTAAAAGGCGCTCAGGTATACAACGATCATATGTTTTCACGTGAGACCTGACCAAGAGTTCACTTTGTAGACGTTTGAAATAATAATCTCCATTACCGTGATCAACGAACCATCTACCGTCCCCCCTCATAAATCTATGACTAAGCTGCAACAGGTGACGTGGCGCCATCTTCAGTCCCGTACATTCCCATCCCCTGCTTTCTTAGCTTTGATCCATCCAGGACTGTTCTCACCGCAGTGCACACTGTGTGGGGCACCTAAAGCTGATTTTGAACACATCATGATCAAATACTCGGAATTCCACCCTCCAGCCACTGGGCAACTCTCCGACCTCGAGCGATGGGAGGCTGCGGTGTCCACCTCTGACCCGGCCGTTCAAAAGCGGCTGACGGACTGGGCTTTGGGTGTCGCTGGGAAGCACCAGCTTCCGGCCACAACACGTAGCCAAGAACCTACCCGTCATTAGGATGTAATCACTTAGGGCTCCCAAATATAAAGTTTTTCACCACCACCATCACCACCATCTGTTCATAGGAACGGAAAGGCGCAGTATCTGTCACACTTGTTTCTGTGGACACCTGATCCGGGCCGCAAGGGAAGGGTGGAATGTGGGAGCGAAAGTGGAAAGAGAAAGAGAGGCCGTAGTGGATGGCAGCGGAGTAATTTCGACCACCTGGGGATCTTTAATGTGCACTGACATTGCACGACACACGGACGCCTCTCCGTTCGCCTCCACGAAACGCAACGGCCGGCGATCGGGGTCAAACCCGGGAAATCCGGAATAGTATAGGCATCTTAAGCACTGCACCACCGCGGCGGGGCGTTGATAGACAGATATCATATTTCTGCATTAACGTGGCACTTTGGACCACATAGTCGGTGTGACTTCAGATTTAGGCTCGTTGAATACCTGTGCACCTTTTGCTCTGCACGTCGGAGAGGTGTACAGGTGGTGTTCCATACACGTAGGGCGATAACAACGATGCGCTGTGGTGAAATGTGCGCCGACCTGTCCGCCCACGGCACAGGTGGAGGAGGAGGAGGAAGTCGTGCCGCTGGCCGAATATGGGACGTGAGGCGCCGGACGCCTCCGCGAAAACGCCCATATCTCGATGTTCGCCGATGGGAGCGGCCCTCGCGAGCTGCTCGCAGAGGCCTACGTCGCCGGAAAAGAGCTCGCTCACCCGCAGCCACGCGCACACCTGTTCTCCGGATGCTATTAATATTGCTGCACGACTAGTCATTATTCCAGCGGCGTTTGTGCGGTTTACGTTTGCTGCATAGACTCTGCATAGGATGGACATTGCTCTCCTCCTGTCGGTTTCTTCTGTTCCTTTCGAGCTGCTGTTCCGACAACTTCAGTGAGCTCGTCTGTTTTCGGTTTAGACGCCCTTCACGCAGACAGCGCTGGGCATTTTACTGTGCTGCGTCAACCAACCTGCCCAAAACACTGCACAGAAGAGACAATTGCAGATAAGATCATGCAAGGGGTGGATGGTCGCCTTCATAAACTTACTCGATATTGTCAGTTTGGTTTGTTCGTTTATGTGGTTTAACGTCTCAACACGACTCGGGCTGACGGACGCCGTATGCAGTGTAGGGATCCGGGAATTTCAACCACCTGGTTTTTTTTTTTATGTGCTCTGACATCGCACAGCACCCGAGCGCCTTGCTTTCCGCCTCCGTAAAAAGCGGCCGCCGCAGCCGAGATTCGATCCCGCACCCATTGTGCTCAGCAGTCGGGCTCGATCCCTAAACACTGCAACACTGCAGCGGGGAACTTACTCTGTATTGTTATATGCATATAGATTAAGTTCAACTATTGGTTCGCTCTTTAAAACTTTTCACAGCTCAGGAAATGTTTGGTCGCTTAGACGTAGAGTGCCACGCTTACTGGCTCTGCTGCTCTGGCAAATTAGGTGGCGAAAAAATTGAAATGTATACCGACAGATACTTGGGAAAGTTTACTATGAATCTATACGTATGGTTTAGTCTGTGCCTTCTCGTTTTTGTATGTTTCAAGAGTTCGGTCCTTTTTCTAGAGCTTATTGCCTAACTTGGTGGCTGAAGTGATCATTTTTCTCTATTTTGAGCGTTTTTATTCCAAGAAAGCCAAAAGTGCCGTAATTACACATTGCACTGTAGAGAAGCATGCTTATATTAAACTGGAAAATTGCACGTTTATGTTTTATGCGTATATAACCGGATATAGTCGCACAGATTCAGAAAGAGAAAGAATGCAACGCAGTCTTCGGACAATTATTAAAAGAATAGTTTTAAACGAGCATTATGGTCCTGAGGAGGAGGAGGAGGAGGAGGAAAAAACTTTATTAAACGAGCGAGTTTGGACCCTTCAAGGGCCCAGGGCCACCGCACGGCCCTCACATTACGCGCATGTGTCCAGGTCACGTAGGGCCATGGCACTGGCACCCCGGTCCACACAGCGAAGTTGTATGTCCAGGTCCTGCGACGTAAGGAGGGCCTCCCATTCCTCCCATGATCCGATGGCGGGCTGTCCCTGCGGGGGAGGATCGGCAGGGCATCCGAAAAGAATGTGGTCCAAGGTGGCGTGCAACTCTCCACAGAGAGTGCACTGAGGGGAAACGGGTCGGTAGTAGGATAGGCGTTGAGGGGTGAGAAGCGTTCGGGTTTGAAGACGCCTCCACAGGATTTGTTGGGAGTGAGACAGCTGGGGGTGGGGAGGGGGGTAGAGTCGACGGGCAAGGCGTGTTTGCTGTGTGAGCTCAGAAAATGTATGCGCCCGCTCCCTCGAGAAATCCCGGCATGGGTCGCCATTTGCCCGGCTAATAAGTCCTCGGGCTATGTTATCGGCGGCCTCATTTCCGGGATTGCCAGAGTGAGCCGGCACCCATATAAGCTCAATACGCCTGTCAGAATTCAGGGTGCACATTCTCAATATTTGCCACGCGGGAGGACTGACGCGTCCGCGGGCAAAGTTAAGTATGGCTGTTTTGGAGTCGCTAAGTATGTAAGCCGCATCTGTTTGGGCGATTGCTAAGGCTATAGCCACTTCCTCTGCTTCTTCCGAGTTACAGGGGAGGGTCTATGAAGTGAGTGAGTGGGGGGGCTGCTGGATTGTAGGCCACAGCTACCGAACGGTCTGAACCACATGCGGCGTCCACCCAGCGGACATCCTCTGCAGTCCCATAGTGTTTATGGAGAGCTTTGGCTCGCGCGACGCGGCGGGATTGATGGTGTTCTGGGTGGACGTTCTTAGGAAGAGGTTTGAGGATAAGCGCTGAAATGCACGGCCTGAGGGAGAGGGTTTAACTCTTCAGCACGTGCGGGTATGCGAATGCCGAGAGTATCCAGTATATGTCGTCCTGTTTGCGTGCCAGCCAACCGAAGGTACTGTGTATACCGATGTGCCTCTATAAGTTTCTTGTATATTGTTGTGCATTCCTAGTTTTAAGAGCCTGTCCGTTGCTAGTGGTCTTCGGTAGGTTGAGCGCTGCTTTGGTAGCCATGCGGATTAAGGCGTTGATTTTATCTTTGTCTGCACAGGAGAGGTTCAGGTAAGGAGAGGTGTAAAGAATGCGACTGAGCACAAAGGCATGTAGTACCTTTAAATTGTCAGCTCATCTCGGCCGGCTCGCCGAGTGTGAAACCCTTCTCAAAGATGGATGATCGAGTAAGTAGACTGTTTTAGTGCCTTCAGGGTAAGGCCGTTTTCCCCCGTGTCCTGTAAGTTCAGACCAGAATGCGGAGGTTGGGAGTTTGTGGTATGGGAGTATCGTGCAGATAAATTGTTATGGGGGCGGTAGGAAACACGCCGCGGCCGGAGTAGAAAGAGTGCTGACTTTGTCGGGGAGCATTCAAGGCCAATTTTTACCGTGTGGGTAGATATAGCTGTGGCCGCTTCTTGAAGTGTAGATTCTATGTCTCCATCCGAGCCGTATGTGGTCCAAACCGTGATATCATCTGCGTAAATGGTGTGTCCCAAGTGTGGGATACTGCTTAAAGCCTTTGGCAGCGGGATCATGGTAATATTAAAAAGGAATGGCGACAACACTGCGCCTTGCGGAGTGCCAATGTTACCAAGTGTGAAAGAGGGGGTCTGTATATCATCTATATGCAGGGAGGCGGTGCGTCTGTTCAGGAAGGCCCTGATATAGTTATAGGCCTTAGGCCCTAGCTGCAACTCTTGAATGCCTTGCAGGATAGCACTGTGCGTGACCTTATCAAATGATTTGGTTAGGTCAACTGCCAGTATTGCTCTGGTGTGGTGTGGCATATCATTGAGGATAGCATTTGAAATCTGTAGTAGGGCGTCCTGCGCCGATAAATGAGCTCGAAAACCTAGCATGCTATGGGGATACAGTCCATGGGATTCCATGTGCTGCGTAAGACGGGTGAGGATGACATGCTCAAAGAGTTTCCCCAGACATGATGTCAGGGAGATGGGACGGAGATTTTGGGCATTTATGGGCTTGTTTGGTTTAGGAATGAATATTATTTTACCGTGCTTCCATTCATCCGGCAGCTGCCCCGCTTCCCAGCACTCGTTAAAGTATTCAGTGAGCAGGGAAATAGAACGGTCATCTAGGTTTCTGAGCATGTACATCAACGCTCAGAAGCATCGCAAACCTGTCGAATAACCTCGATGCTGCATAAAGGCTCTCGTATGAGAATCTCGGCACAGCTGTCTACCGCATTCGTGAAAAGCGTAAAATCGTGTTTTTGGCTTGATTGCTTATTGTCACGATGCTGCGCATTGGCAGATTAGTTTCTGCAGTCTGAGTTTCCTTACTGCCGCGCATGACGTGACAGTCAAGACACACGGGCGCTTCACACTCCCCCGAAAAGCAGGCAGTATTCGACTTTGGTTACACAATGGGAAGTTAAAGTAACATAAATAAACAACGAAATCTACCAAATGAGAAGGGAAATGGCGTGCACAAAAAAAATATAAAAAAGCTTTGTTAACTTTTTCCAGTGCAGACACGTCTGTGCGTATACTACGCGATTCGCAAGGTGCATGTCAACATTTAATGCCGTGAAAGGCACGTACTGCCATCTGTTTTTAATTTTAATCCAATAGCGCTACCTGTACGGTGCGCCGAGCATTGCGCAAGTGTCTCATTGGGAAGCTGTAAGTATAGTGTACAGCGTGGGCGTTTTATGGAGCGTTTTTTTTGGCATGTTTTCCCCCATCTGCACCGCGCGTTTCTTGCACTTTTTATCCGTCGAAAAATGAAGGTCAGTGTGGTTTTCCTATGTGAAATTCCTGGCTTAAGTACCGGGGGTGGCGGCCGGCCGCTCCGCCTCCTGAGTCCTGGCTCTGCGCGATAAAGGGACGAGAGGGCTCGCGAATAGTGAGCCCTTGCCTTTTGCGGCTATCACTGTCACAATGGCCCGAGGGAGGACAAAAAAAAATCTGCAAGTTCTTTCGTTTTTTCATATTATTTACGTCGTAGTGCGAGGCAGCTGAAATGGTCGAGGATTAGGTGCAGGCCCAGGTAGTATAGGCACCGGGCAGAAACCCAGGGGGCAGCACTTGCGGCGAACAGACAGCGCCACGGGTGAGCGCCGGAACAGTTTGATAGGGAGACGCGCGGCCGCCTGGGCAGGGCGCGCGCTTGAAAAAGGCGGCCTGCGCAGCGAAATGGTAGCAGTTGCAGCCAGCTCGAGCGACGTAGCGAAGCACAAACAATGCGAATGCACAAACAAGAAACTATGTGAGAAGAAGAACGGTCCCACAGATAGCCATAATTTTTCAAACACTTGATCTGGATGGAAGGAAGGAACAGCTCAAAAGAACGGGACGTGTAGGAAGGCGAGACAGACACATGAGCTCATGTGTCTGTCTCGCCTTCCTACACGTCCCGTCCGTTTGAGCTGTTCCTTCCTCCCATTCAACATGAACCAACCAGCCCGACAAAGCTTGATCTGGATACCTGATAATTATGGTATCGCATGGAACGAGTGCACACATGCCTCAGTCGTAGCTCCTCTCTCGGAACCTTATAACAAACCCCCCCCCCCCCCCCCCCCCCCCCCCCCCCAGACAGCCGCTTACAAATACGCAGAGGTACTTAACATATGTACAAGCTAAGACAGAGGGAGTACCCAGCAGGCTTCAACAAAAAGCGACGTCCTTATAGGATAGTTCCCGGCGCAGTGCATGTCAATCCTGCGAGGAGAATACCTTTTGCAACATGGTACGGATCTGCCAGAGAAATCAGGCAACGATAGAAGGGTGGGAGGTCGCCCTGTCCAGCTCAGACCTCGCCACAATTAAGCTCTGATCAAGGCATCAAGGGCCTTTGCTGTTGAAGCGTCGAAATAGGGACACTACTCTATATCTCCTCCAAGCTTGTTTCGGTATCGTCAAGCATTTTCTACTACTACTTCTACCCATTCAAGACGTCCACTTGACGTCCTGTAGGAGCAGCTGATTGATAACATCTGGCCAACAGTAGCTGGCGACAGTTCATGTATACAAGGTTTTAGGTCGAGAGAACTACTGTCATTCATTCATTCATTCATTCATTCATTCATTCATTCATTCATTCATTCATTCATTCATTCATCCCTGCAGAACTCTTTTCTGATAGGTATACTGTATCATCACGCTGCTTTCGGCACTGCGAAGCTTCCCCACAAGCGTTATTTAAAAGCCTAATAACCGGGTGAAAAAAAAAAAAAATGCCAGAATAGGCTTTCCTGCATGTCACGGCATGTTCGGTGCGACTGTGGGTTTTTTTTACGGAAGCTTCGGCGGGGACTTCCCCGCGCTCCTTCTGATCTTCTGTCTCGGAACTGCAGAGCAGCTCTCTGTTCCTCTATGCTACATAACTGTTCCGAGGAAAAACGCCGAGCACCCCATGCACTTTCATTTTCCGCTCTATCCTCACCATGATCCCAGCCGCCGCCGTGGTCGTGACCTTCGCACCTCACGTAAAGTCCCTGTTTCCTTCCTCACGTAGGAACAGATGTTTTACGCGATGGATGGATGGATGGAATATAGGAGCGTCCCCTTTGAAACGGAAGGGGGGGGGGGGGGGGGGGGGTAGCAGTAGCTATCATGCTCATTGTTCTCCCTATATCCTAATTATTGTTTTAGATTGGTTAACTATACCATTACTCTATTTATTTAATTTTTGTTTCTACATTACTAGAGCTGCGCGCTCGCCCTCTGGTGGCTCCGGACTGTTGAGGCCGAGAAGGGCAGAGGTCCTTGGCGCGGTTGGAGTTGGGCAGAGCACTGTGGCTTCCTTCTCTGATCTATCTACTGCTGATATTGTTTAGCAGTAGATCTATCTGATCTGATAACTAAACTGCAGTCGGGGAGTATCGTTAACTCGCTCGCTATAAACAACAGTAAAACAGAAGCAGTGTTTTTTTTTTTTTTTGTTTGTGCGGAAAAACCGCAACATAGACACGCAGGTTATCCTCAATATCGGCACTGCAAATATTCAGATAGTGTCCCAAGTTAAACGTGTCGGTGTTGTGTTAGAAAAAATTATCTCCTTCAATGCACTCACAATTAGGATGCAGTCGCGACTGAAATTTCGCGTATTACGGGTATCCTGTGCAAAATGAAATATGTTGCTTCTGTTTGCATTAAACGCCTAATTTTCAAAGCATTGCTTGCTTCACATAAACTACTGTCACCTAGTGTGGGGTACATCTACTTTGTGAAATTTTACTAAACTTCACATCGCACACACAGAAAAAAAGAAAGGTAATTCGTATAGCTACAAATTGCATTCGACCTCCGTTCTAGGAGCTGAATATTATTTCACTTCCTGACATAAAACAATAAGCAACCTTCATACTAAAGGATTGAGCATAATAAAACTATTTTATGTGACATAGTAAACCTCACTCCTAAACGGCAAGCACACCCGCAGTGCTGAACTGCGTGAAATACATCCAGCACGCACTAACTTTGGTTGCCACAATGCGCAATGTGCTTCGCTTCTAAACAACCGAAATGCTTCATGTATCTCAGCCACAGTATTTACACTTGTTGCCTTTTTGTGCATTGCACCATACACTATATCATTAAAAACTTGGGGTTTGCTTATACGTCTTGATTTGTTCCAGATATTTCCATGTCTGATACGTTGGGTTTGCTGCCAATGCCATGTTTAGATGCCGTGAAACTCGTCAAGCCCCGTTGAAAGCTTTTTGTTCACGACCCCAGGATCTGTAAGGTTGGTGTTGGAATAAATGAAATGCAATGGTACGCATACCCAATTCAGGGAAGCCATTGAATCGGTTGTTTTATGTTTGTTCTTGTTTGTAAAAGTGATATTATGCTATGTACCACTGCTATGCCTCTGTAGGGTGTGTCGGCCTCGTCAAGCCTTTCCACTGGCTTTTTGCCGGCGCACCCAACATCCTCAAGGTGTTAGATAAACATTCTTATAAACTGCTCGGATGGTCATCAGCAGGCAGCAAACTGTCGAAAGCGAGCATAGGGTCGCGGCCAATGGAGAGATGAAAGGATGAGTAGCTGGTGGTATCTAGACGGGATTAATTGTATGCAAATAGACGAATGGCAAATTGACGTCCCAGTCATGATAGTGGTCAGAAACGTACATGCATGGACAGCATTCCATTTCATTTTGTTACCTTAAAGGCCCCTAAAAAAGGGTGTTACAATAAAGGGTGGCAAGAGTAAAAATACGTAATCACAATAACAGGAAAGTTTTGACATTTTCAATGAACTGTGGTGTGCAAGTGATGAGAGCAATGTTGTCCGGGAGGCCGTTCCAGTCTGCATCTGTTCGAGAAAAAAAGGTATTTGAAAACGTGACGGTACGTGAACGTGGACGGGCAACTTGTAGCTGATGGCTGGTGCGATGAGATATACGTGCGGGGGGAAGAATATAGGTTCGATGCGCATAGGGCTGTAAAAAAGTTTGTGAAATAAAGAGAGGCTGGCAATGCTACGACGGAGCGATAAGGGGAATAATCCGGATGCTGTTTTTAAGGAGGAAACGCTGATGTCATAAGAATACTATGAATAAATAAAACGAGCGGCGCGATTTTGAATAGATGCGAGGGCACGAATGAGGTAAGCGTAATGAGTATTCCAAATGGGCGATGCAAATTCTAGTTTGGACCTGACGATTGATTTGTAGGCTAATAACTTTACGTGTTCGGGAGCATGATGAAGATGGCGCTTTAAGAAACCTAACGTCCTGTTTGCTGACGATATTCCAACTCCATACTGCATACTCCAAGAAAGATCGCTACAAATTGTTATGCCTAAACGCTTATACGATGGAACCAAGGAGGATATAAAAAGCTGCTGGAGGGGATGTCCCCTATACCGGCCAATGGTCTGGGGTGAAGCCTGCGGCGGCCATCTTGTGGTGGGCAAGAATTGGCCTGCCAAGCGCTTGGAAGCGCTCTTCGCGGGCGTCGCCAGTGTGTTTCAAGTGCTTAATAGATTTTTAAGCTCTAATGCAATGTTGTGGGCTACCAGCTGAGCAAGTCTTAATTAAACAATTAAGTTCAGTCGTTCAGTCGTGTCCGACTCTTCGTGACCCTATGGACCATATCACGCCACGCTTTCCGGTCTCTCACTATCTTCCTAACATCACATAACTTCATCTGCAGCGCCTCCAGGATGCCATCTAACCATCGCGTTCGCTGCCTACCCCTTCTCCGGTGACCCTCAACTTTTCCCAACATCAAATCTTTCTCCAGCGACTCCTCTCTTCTCATCAGATGACCAAAGTAGCTGAGGTTTAACTTTAGAATTTGACCCTCCAATGAGCAGTCAGGGTTTATGGTACGGTAAATAATTAACTGCTAATGAACTTTAGATTTTACACATCATCGAGTTATATGTCGTTAGATAGCATATGTCGAGTATAAGTGCACTGACTTGATGTAATTCTTAATTAATTATGCTAATTAGATAATTGTTCATAAATGTTAAAATACATGCATTGGCTACAAGTCATATATCGTTAGATAGCTTATGCCGAGTACAAGTGCTCTAGACTAACTGCACGTCTTAATTAATTACCGCTAATTAGTCAATTGTGATTAAACCTGAATTGAATGCTATCTTTTCAAGTCATATATCGTGGTGTAGCGCTTGTATTGAGTACAGTTGTACTAAACTAATATCATTGTAATTAGCGCAATTAGCGGTAAATAATTGAAACGTCCAGCTAGTCTAGTGTTGTTGGACCTGGCATAAGTTATCCAACAATATACGACTTGTAGTTATAGCATGTATTTTAATATTTATTCACAATTATGCAATTATCAGTAATTAATTCGAGCAATTAGCGGTAAATAATTAAAGCGTGCAGCTAGTCTAGTGCTGTTGGACTTGGCATAAGCTATCCAACGATATACGACTTGTAGCTATAGCATGTATTTTAATATTTATTCACAATTATGCAATTAGAGGTAATTAATTAGCGCAATTAGCGGTAATATTTAAAACGTGCAGCTAGTCCAGTGCTGTCGGACTTGGCATAAGCTATCCAACGATGTACGACTTGTAGCTATAGCATGTATTTTAATATTTAGTCACCATTATGCAATTACCAGTAATTAATTAGCGCGATTAGCGGTAAATAATTAAAACGTGCAGCGAGTCTAGTGCTGTTGGACTTGACATAAGCTATCCAACGATGTACGACTTGTATCTGTAGCATGTATTTTAATATTTATTTACAATTTTGCAATTAGCTGTAATTAATTAGCGCAAAACGCTACTAATATGCTCAGGAACCCTTCATGACGCCATACACCAACAGTAATCCAAGCGGCGTTGCCATGCAGTAAAGAAATATCCGTAAACGGGCCGCGCGTTTGTCTGCGGCTGCTGTGGCCGCCTGTATGTTTTGACCCCCCTCCCCCCCCCCCCCCCCCCAAGATGGCGGCACGTTGGCGTCACTTTTTGGACGTCACCTCCGCTCCAGAAGTTTTTATATGTCCTCCTTGGATGGAATTAGCTGTACGGTAACTTCAGAGATTACGTAGGGAAAAACAACAGGATTACGGCGACGGTTAATGGACAAAAGATTACACTTCCATTAGCCACTCGTTACACTAGTCTTGAACAGCATTAAGATCGTTTTGAGGCCACAGGAACAGAGGGAAACGGAGACATGGGAACATAGATGACAGCTTCGGGTGGCAGGCGAACAAATTCATCAGCGCGGAGACGGGGCTTCGGAGAGGCGCTGTCGGGGCAGAACGGCAGGTCCAAGTGTTGAAGGCCAGTGGCGCAGCCTATAAGGGCAGCATGGGCGGTCAAAAAAACTATGCAGAGATCACATGGTGAGGACAGCTGTCTATAACGGGGAACAGCACAGGAGTAGTACGGTCGGTAATACTAACACGAGCAGTGCACATCCCACCGACAGCACCTGCACTGCTATCGGCGACACGAACGGCGGAGGAAGCGGCGGGGTCAAAACGTTTTCCAGACGTCGACGAAAGGATGAACTAAGGACAGAAACTTGGGCACCAATGTCAAAATGGTTACAGGTACGCCGTCCACATAAACGTCGAGAAGATTGCGTCGATCAGGTATGGTCAGGAGAGTATTTTTAGGCCGGGTCGTCAATGCAGCGTCACCTCCGGTAACTGCATTGGTCAGTTTTCCAGAAGAGAGCCAGAGAAGTGAGGGGGTGATGAACGGCGAGGTTGGGGCGAGCGAGGGCGCCGGGTCTGGGGAATGGGCGAGCGGCTGGACATACGCGGAGCTGGCGAGGTAAAGTCACGAGAGAGCGCATTACGGAGAGAGTTTGGGTGTGATTCATAGTCGGCGTTGCGATCGGTATAGTAGCGAGGTCGAGGTGGCGGAACCAAGGAGGTTATATAATACGATAATACTGCTGGAGCGGAGGTCCCGCGTACCCGCCTATGCGACCGGGTGAAGCCTGACTGCGCGGCCGGCGGCCATCTTGCTCAGGGCAAAAGGCGCTTGCGCGGATAAGCGCTGCGTGTAGAGATCAGGTGGCTGAGGCTTGGAAGCGTTCGCTACCGCTCGTTACGACGATCAAACTATTTTTCGCATTATGGGGACACTTAAGGTTTTCTTTTTCTCGGATACTTTGCCCCGCGGCACTTTTCTGGGCGGCTGCGTGTGGCAGATTCCTTGAGGGAAATCTTTGCTCACGTGCCGCCACCAACTCCGCGGTGGTCCATTCAAATCGGCAAGCCATTTTTATCAGCTGGTAGAGTACAAAAAATGTTTTCTGTAAACAAGAACACTCACGGTGACTAAGAACGACAAAAACAAAATAAAACCTTATTTTGTTTCTCTTGATCGCAGTTGAGTTTTCTGATTTTACTCGTTGTCACTCTGTCTGCGAGCAGCTTTAGTATTCGAATAAAAACTGAACATAACTGACGCAGCAGTTATCTCTATAAGCTTCTGTTAAGAACAAAAATGATCTGAAGAATGGGCCACAACCAGAGGAGGACTATACTGAATATAGTCTTATATTTAGCGGGCTGCAAGAAATGGCGAGCTTTTTCATGCGTCTGAACAATGGAAAGACACTGATGACTACAGGTAAAAAAGCGTGGATATGCTTCACTGGTGCTTGAATATTATCTCTTTGGTGAGCACTTGCCTCACCTTGTTTTTGCAGTTCTTTTCATTAATCATCTTTGCGATGTAATGGACCCTGATTTTCAGGTACATGTTAGCAACCTCTTTGGACAGGACGTAAATGTGATTATCGAGGGGGTCGCAGTCCAAAAGGTGAGGTTCAAGCTCGCGAAACAGCGCCTGCTCAAACACAGTTGTCACCACTTCTGCCAAGATACTTTGACATCTTATATGCAGGGTTTTTACATCTTTGCATTGTTGTTGAAGAAGTCGTATGCCCTTTTCCACAATGTTACATATCTTTACGACATCCTTGGATGATGCAACAAGATCGACCGCCTCGGCTTTTTGCGGCTACCAAAGCCGGGCACTCGGTCGACTGTAATGCCATGCAGCACTCCTCACATGAAGTCGCATGGCGCACTCTACGGGCCACAAACCCTGCTATGTAGGGAACTACTGCTCGAGCGAACTCTGACAGGCTCTTTGGGAGATCCACGCGATCTGTATAGTCGTGATCGTTATCCCAGGCTTCGACGATTTGTGTCGACGATTCGGCATAAGTTACGGTGCTTGACCCGTTAAACACTGTCACTAGATCTTTAGAGCAGTTACCGGCTTTATATGAGGTGACCTCTGCCTGTATCAGAAGCCTTTTGTATGCAGCTCTGAACTGACAGGCAGTGGGGTTGTTATTGTAACCACCCCTTCCTCTTACACAACCAAAAAGTGTTTCCAAATGGTCCTGTGACATCTTATGTGTCAGCAAGTACCTGAGTTTGCCAGTAGCCACCAGAGTGTCGAAAATAGCTGTCACGCTTTGAATGGAAATGAGCATGCCTGAAAATCCAGTTTTCTTCAGTCCTTCGATCATCGGTCGTCCCGCAGCATCTTTGAGCCCTCTTATATAGGCCTCTGCTGTGTGACAGGATGCCTTCCAAGTGGCTGCGTTCTCTTTGCGAAGGGGGGCTTTATATGACCGTGCTAGAGGATTCCTAGAGTTGAGAATGTCAAAAAGATGGTCAAAAATGCGAATGGATCCTGCTGTAGCGTGCGCCCCTTGGAACTGCGCTAATTTCAGCGTGAACTCGCAGAAGTCAAGTGCATCAACAACGGATGAGCTCAGAGTTTGAACTGCCAATTTGACTTTCATTTTCTGCTTAGCCCACTCAACGTGAACCTTTCTCGGTTTGTTGCCAAGGTGGAGTCCTTCTTGTCGTTGCAGTGCTTCCAATTCTTCAATATATAGCCATTTCACATGTGAACCATTTGGATCCACGAAGTAAGGAACCGATCCTAAGCAGTTCCGTATCAATTTTATCATATGACAGGCATCTAGTAAGACATGTACTCTTCCTGCATCTTCTGAGGACTGCAAAACTGATGTCGAATGCCGTCGAGTTGCAGTTCAACTGCGCACCAAGACACTTGGCCATAGAAAAATTTGACGCTGCTCGTCAGAGTTAAGCGAAACTATTTCGATGCCTAGTGATGATAATCTGGGGAGGCATTCTCTTGCGAGTTCAGCTGTCTGAGATCCGGAAAGGGAATCTATGAAAAAGTATGCAAGTGGCAATTTCAGCCTCATATCCATGGCCACAAGCATAAAAACACAAGCATTTGTGGCTTCCGGCAAGCTGTCGTGCGAGGTTTCAATTCCAAGGTCCACATAGCCAAACACTTTGTGGCCCACAAGTTGTACATGCTTTTTAATAGCCATGTTGTCAATCAGTAGTGCAGCGAGCAGTGGCTTCGCTCGGCTCTGCACTATATTCTTCATGAAGGCAAAAGCTCCAGAGGTAAAACCTGGTTCGCCGTTAACTGACCTGTACCATTCGCGCAGCGTACGTTGAGATGGCAAAGCGTTATTGAACTTCAGTCACACATACGCATAAGCAGCTGGAGAGTAGTAGCGCAGTGTCAGGACGAATGCGCGAAGTTCCGGGGGATACTTAGCGTGCGTTTTCTCCTGGGCTCGTGCAAGAAGCTTCTGAATATCAGATGAAATGGTAGCTTCAAAAACCTCAAGGCCTTTCTCTGATGACAGTTTTTGTTTCTTCAGTTCACCGATAAAATTCTTGGAATCGTCACAGCGCTTTAATAACCTTCGTTTGGACTGCTGCAGTATTTTCACTTTTTTCTTCAACTGTTGAACCTCATCAGCTGACTGCTGTGCCTTCTGCTTGTACCATTCTTTCGTCGGAGAAGATGGCTCTGAGATGACTTGTGTTGCTTCTTCGTAAACTGCAGGCAGAGGTGATGGAGTCGGTGCCCGGGACTTTGGAGGAGCTCGCTTTCGTTTTTGCTGTCAGGAAAAAAGTACGTTCGACAAAGTTACATCTTTTGCTCTCTCCATATTTACAGCCGTGTAAAGTAATTAAGGAACCAGTAATGAGACAGCTGTGAGGCTGATGTATTAATACTTTCCGAGCTAAGAACTGGAAGTAATTCGAAACATTATTCGTACTTACTGGCTGCCGATGATAGGCTGGGAACTCCGGAAATATGGTGGGAATGCTGCCTGCTCGCAGCCTCGTTGTTTGTCCTGTTCTATCGAAACAGCTAGCTTCGAAATGAACAGAACACAGAACATCAGTTTTCTTGGGTGTCCAGCCAACTCGCCGCACTGCGCGCTCCCATGCAGGCTGCACGCTGGGCGGCATCTTTGGGAAACCTGGGATTCACGAACAAAGGTCCACGTACAGTATAAATCCTCAGGCATGTCTTTAACAATGCCATCTAGTGCTCCTACGGATTCGCGCTATAGATAAAGGGTATGATGCAATAGCGTTAATATAGCTCCCATATTAGGCTCCCCTCGTGGTTCCTCTTTCCAAGCAAGTTGTAAGTCGTGTTCGGCGTACTTACACTTGAAAAGTTATTCCCGGCGTCTGCTTCACGCGATTGGCGCAGCCGAATGCAACGCACGAGCCCACCATCACCTTCCGGTAGGCTTTAACAAAAGCGCATGCAAAACTCGACCTGTACTGGTGCGCAATACTGTGCGTGCGCTATGCCGTGCGCGCGCTTTCTGCCCTGATCAAGATGGCGGCGCCTCGGCTTCAGCGTTTGGGCGCCACTTCCACTCCACACGTGAACAGTTGAAGCAGATTGGTCGGTTGTCCGAGGTCCGCGATTCTTCAGGGTTGCGGTAGTGGTAGCGGCACCGCGTCGGGAAGGGCGCAGTAGGAGCCGCAGCAGCTACGACGGTGGGTTGGAAAGAGGGCTGCGCGGACCGCTGACCAGAGTTGAAGCTGACGTTCGTCTTCGCACAAAGGCTTCGCAGCTATACTTGGCAAGCCGTCGAAGCGGGAAACAATACGACGGTGTTTAGCTTGCTCAAACCGCTGACATACTTCGAGGGCAGAGTAGGCTGTCGTATAATATTTGCAAAAAAGATTAAATGCGTCTTTGGTGATGCCCTTCTAAATATGGCCCACCTTGTCGGCCTCCCCTCCCCTCATGCCATGACTTCCCCTCAAGCAAGTTCATCTCCAAAGGCTCTACTGTCAACAATGTGCCAGTCACTTTCGTAATCGACACGGGTTCTACAGTGTCAATTGTTGGCGAAAATGACTTCAAGAGCTGTCGCCTAAATGTGAATCTCCAAGAAACATCCATCAGAGTGTTCCCATACAAATCAACGTCTCCACTGGAACTTTTGGGCAAAGTCTCTGTTACAATGAGATACAAAGATAAGTGCATTGTAGAATACATTTTTGTCATTCCAGGAAACTGTGCACCACTCTTAAGCTTCACAGCAGCAAGCAACCTGGGGCTTGTCCAGATCACGTACCAAGTTTCTGACAATCCAGGTGACAAGTCAGTCGTGGAAGCATTCCCCAAATTGTTTAGTGGAGTTGGAACACTCAAAAACCAGCACATCCACCTTTTTGTGAACGACTCAGTCCAACCTGTTGCACAACCACACACGTATTCCGTTTGCCTTACGTGATGCCACAGAAAAAGAACTTGAACGCCTCCTGTCAGAATACATCATAGAGTCAGCCATCGGACCTACACCGTGGGTGTCCCCTGTGGTTATTGTGCCCAAACCACATCAGCCTGATGAAATTCGAATCTGCATTGACGTGCGTGTTGTGAACAGTGTCATTCAACGTGAACGACATTTGTGTCCGACAGTGGATGACATCATTGTTGCCTTAAATGGAGCAACAGTATTCTCCAACCTTGACCTGAAGAATAGATATCACCAGTTGGAACTTGACACTTCTTCAAGGCAGCTCACAACTTTCTCGACACATGTTGGCTTGTTTTGCTACAAACGTCTCAACTTTGGCATCAGCAGTGCGGCTGAAATCTTTCAAAGCACCAAGTGCTCAATGGCATCCCCAATGTCCTGAATGTTAGTGACGACATCCTTGTTTTCGGACAAACAAAAGCGGAGCATGACGCCTCATTGAAAGCAGTTCTGCAGCGACCCCAAGAAGCTGGACTTAACTGAAAAGAGTGTCTTTCATCAACCAGAACTGAACTTCTTTGGACTTATTTTCTCAGCTGACGGCGTTCGTCCTGATCCCAAGAAAATAGCAGCCTTCCTACAAATCAAAACACCAGAGTCATCGCAAGAAGTAAAGAGCCTGCTAGGCGTGATCAACTATTCAGGCAGATTCCTGAGAAATCTAGCCGACCTCACACAGCCATTACGTGAACTGACATTGAAGAACATTGCATGGGAGTGGACAGAACGACAGCAGAACGCTTTTGAGAGCTTAAAGCAAGCCATGTCTGATGCATCCACCCTTGCTTACTTTGACCCATCCAAGCCGACAGAACTGGTAGTAGATGCAAGTCCACATGGACTAGGTGCTATCCTCACACAACGTGTCAGTGAACACATTGCAGTGATAGCCTATGCAAGTAGAGCGCTCACACCTGTTGAAAGCCGCTATTCCCAAATAGAACGTGAAATGCTCGCAGCTGTATGTGCAATGGAACATTTTCGCCTTTATCTTTGTGAAATTCACTTTCTTTTGCTGACTGATCAAAAGCCTTTAGTGAGCATACTGGGAAACCCAAGATCATCACCATCTGCCCGCATTGAGCACCTCGCTCTACGCATTCAACAGTACAAGTTTGATGTACAGCACACCGCAGGAAGTAGCAGTCCTTCCGATTACCTTTCCAGGCATCCGGTTCCTGAGAGGAAAATACATGCCCGCATCGACAAAGTACCCAACGAGTACGTTAACTTCATCCAGTGCCACAGCATCCCAAATGCCTTCTCAGTTCAAGAAGTTGCTGAAGAAACTAAAGCAGACCAGCAGCTACAATTGTCAGTGCTATCCAGCATCCCACACCTAGCAGCTGGGTCTCAGTTGAACTGAAGCCATTTGCCTCCATAAAGACTGAACTAACAACAACACCTGAGGGCATCGTCCTTCGAGGAATGCGCCTAGTTATTCCCACTAGCCTGCAGAAGCAAGCAGTGTTGCTCGCCCACAAGGGTCATCAAGGGATTGTCAAAAAAAAAAAAATGCTGAGAGAAAAAGTTTAGTTTCCAGGCATGGGCAAACTAGTACACACTTTGATTAAAAGCTGCCTACCATGTCAAGCAGTCGTTCCCCAAGCAAAGCAAGAACCACTTGCCATCACTGAACCACCCAATGGTCCCTGGGAGGAAATTTCGGTTGACTTTTGTGGTCCGTTCCCAGATGGAAAGTACGCTATGGTGGTAATAGATGACTTCTCGCGATACCCAGTAGTACAAGTCACACATTCCACGAGTGCGAACAATGTGCTCCCCTTGCTGCGACGAGTGTTTTTCCAGTTCGGAATCCCTGCACAGGTAAAAACTGACAATGGACCACCATTTCAAGGCAGATAATTTGCTGCACTCTCGAAAGAGTTAGGATTTCGACACCATCGGATCACACCTTTGTGGCCTCAAGCTAATGGTGAAACTGAACGGTTCATGAGAACATTGAAAAAGCATGTTCACACAAGGCAGCTTGAGAACACAGATTGGAAAGTAGAGCTTGACACTTTCCTGTGTCATACAGATCTTCCAAACACCTTACAACAGGAAGATCACCATATGAACTGCTGTTTGGCAGACCAATGAAGAATCTTCTGCCATGCTACCCTGAAGCTCCTTCGCACAATGAAGACTTAACAAGGTTGAAAACAACCGCGCTCGAGAAAAAGGCATTCAACAAACATCATGCTGACGCACGAAGACATACTCAACCACATCGCTTCTCTATCGGTCAACGAGTCCTGTGCAAGCAAGAGAGACGCGACAAGTTCACTCCATACTATGATCCAGACCCTTATATCATTGTAAGCATTCATTGATCACAAATCAAGGCGTCGAGAGGAAAAAGAGTAATAACGCGCAACTCAAGTTTTTTCAAGAATGTCTCTGGCCTCAAACAAGCATCAGCCACAACACCACTCGACCGCGATGACATTATACATCCACCACCTGTAGTGAACCAGCCTGCACCTCCTATATTGCACCTGCCTACACCACCTGCATTGCACCAGAGTTCTCCAACGCGGCGCTATCCACAGAGAAACAGAAAACCTCCACGTCATCTGTCTGACTTTGAGACCTGACTTTGTGACTGTTTGCCAATGAGAGACCTTTCTACAGTGGTCTGTGACAGTGTGTGCACATCCATTTAACTTTCCCCAAGGAGGGTAGGGTAGTGTTTGTAATCGGCATCTAGCCGAATGTTACCACTCCGTTGGCCACTATGGAATAATACATGGCGGCTTAACTAACAGGCTCGCTTCATCAGTGTCTCGCCCAATCTAATCAATCGGACCCCATCACAGTCTCCGGGAACACTAAGATTTGAGGGAGCGTGCTATTGGACAGAAGGCGATGATCGGGGGCGCCAATCGGGACGCTGGAACCGTCCGGCTGAACGGCAATCAGCAAAACGATCGTACAACACCCCTTCCGCACCACGTCTGCAAGCGGACAGAAAGCGTGCGTCCGCATACGTGCGGAGCGAGTCTAAAAAGCAACCGTACAGCGGCCTTTAAGTACTTGCAACTGATGCATGCAGCACCATTTTTGGTAGCCTTGCCTTGACAGCGAGTACTATATGGTGTTCTTGATTTGTACTCAATTTTACTTAGCTAGCTTGCTGTTAGGCTGGTCATCAAGGTGTTTTCATCCCTTGACGCTGAACTTTTGGAGATATGAAAATCATGCGATTCTTGCATTGCAGTTACAGCATCTTGCATTGTTGCCACTGGTGCTCGATGTAGGTTCCTCTCCCACGTGGATCTGAGCTCAGGATCAGCAGGCACCTTTCGCGCATTTTTTGTTTTTGTGTATCCTGTGCTGCACCCTGGGGCGTAGCAGTGGTTGAGCCGTTGCTTTGCACTCATTCTTGCAAGAAGTTAATACACGTACATCAAAACACGCGTGCAATGCAACCACACTGAACGAAAAGCCAGCGCAAAAATGAAGCGCCGTCGGGCGTGCTCTGATCCTAGTAACGTACTGCTCTTACCGGCCGCCGCCTTCAAAAGCGGTCGACAACAGCACCGCCGCTTCAGGAGACACTCTCGGTGACGCGCGTAGCAAGGCGCTGCCCCCTCCGCTCGCTTCACTGGAAAATATTCTAGTTGTCATTCATTCATTCAAAAACCTTTATTTATGAGGATGACCTGAGGCCTAGAGGGGAAGGGGGTGGGTTAGGTGAGATTGAACGCGCCAGACTCCGACATGAAGTCTAGCAGGGCACTAAGCTTGCGCTTGGCGTTGGTATATTGGGGCTGTCCAGTCTTCGTAACTCTGAATGTGGTGGTGAATGTGATGCCGGTGTCATCGCCATAATATAGGGCGGCGTCGATATAAATGCGGAGACCGATGTGTTGGTCTTGTGTATCAATTATGTGGCGATGTCGGTGATCCCTTCCTGGCCCTTTGGTGTTTGTTGGAAGTGATTTTGGATCCGTTACCAATGTTTCTGTCCATGGTGCTGTAAGGTGGTCCAATATGGGCAAGTGTACGTTTGCTTCGTCAAAGATTAGAGTGAGGAGGCGATGCCTGTTGGGTGTGTGACGCAGGCGAGTTTCATCATTGGCTCGATGCGTAGCAATAAGTGCATCCGAATCTATGAAGCTCCGGGATGCGTGTGTGTACGGGTAGACCAGTTATAACCATCAAGGGAGAGTTATAAAGTAAGCCAAGTCTCTTGTAATTGGCTGCGGTCAAGTCAAAGTAAGGTGCACCGTAGCGGAGCTTAGCGAGCAGAATAGCGACGGTGAGGCGACGCGCTACCTCCGTCCCTGCGCCCACACTCTTGCTGCTGAGCCGTTTGATTAAGTGGAGCGTTGGCTTCCATTGAGATTTTAGCTGTTGGATCCAATCCTTAGCAGTACCATGTTGATTGATGGGAACGCCAAGCATCCGGAGATGACCTTCCGGGGGTTGTTCGATGCTTTGACCGCCGAAGTGAAGGTTGACGTCCACGCCGCCAGGCGGCGGATGTATGATCAGAAATTTAGCTTTTTCCGGGGATGGACGCATGCCTGTAGAATAAAGTTCAATTTTGATTGTATCTAGTGCTAGTTGCAGCGTCTCCGTTTGTTCTCGAGCCGTATTACGATACGTGGTCCAGAGCGTGATGTCGTCCGCGTATATTGTGAACCATAGGCCATCGATTTTGTCTAGTTTCCATGTGATTTTCGCTATAACGATGTTAAATAAGGTGGGGGAAAGGACTGAGCCTTGAGGCACACCCGTGCGGTTTGTAAAATGTTGTGCCGTGTAGTTGGTATCGATTTGAATTTCATAGGTTCTGTTACTCAGGAAGGATTTCACAAAGTTGATGACGCGGGCTCTAACTCCAGTGTGGATGAGCGCGTCGACAATGGCTTGATGGCTGATGGTGTCGAATGCCTTGTGTAAATCAACAGCTACGAGTATGTCAGGACGGCCTTTGCACCATCGACGTGCTCTGTTCAGGTTGGTGTAGAGAAGATAAAGGCTGTCCTGTGTTCCTAGCTGAGGGCGGAAGCCAGTCTGGAACAGGTTAAAATAATTTGAGGCCTCAAGGTAATGTGTAAATCAACTGGTGACCATGCATTCCATTAGCTTACAGACGGTTGAGGTTAAAGAGATGGGTCGCAAGTTGGCAAGGTGCGTGGGGTGTTTTCCAGGCTTGAGAATGGGGACTACCGAGTGTTTCCAATGTGGTGGTAGGCAGCCCGTATCCCAGTACTGGTTGATGACTCCAGCACTGGAGGTGTGCTGGAGTTCCGGAGCATGCTCCGAGTGATGCCATCTTTGTCGGGCGCGCTGTTCTTTTTAACTTATAGGAAAGAGCATATTCGAATTCAAATGTGTTAAAGGGGGCGTTAATGCCAGTAGAGTCTGTGGATGGAACAGGTGCATAGGTGTCAGGTGGGGGTGGTGAGGCGAGTTGCGGAAAGAAAGTGCGGGCTGCCTCCTGCTCAAGCTCGGTAGCAGTGTGACTAGTGCGGAGGAGAAGAACGTTTATCCGGTATTTGCGGATTTGCGCTTGCCGTTCATGGCCCGGAATACTATCCACAGCTTGCTGGTGTTGGTCCTATAGGATAAAGTGCTACAAAAGTCAAGCCATCGACTTCTGCTAGGGCGTTTGCTCTAGCGGCGTGCCTCAGCAGTGAGGCGACGAAGTTTTAGAAGCTTTTTGTATTCTCTTCTAGATTGGAGGTAGTCGAGTTCGGCTTGTTTTCTGCTTTCCCATAGGTTAAGCACGTGAGGGTCAGATACAGGAACGTCTTCTGTTACTTGCGTGATTACAGTGGCTGAATCACGGGCGCGTTGAAGGAGTGTTTCGACTGGCAGTTCGGCGAGATGATCGTCTAAAGCCTGTCTGAAGTTTTTTCCATTGACGGTATGGGTATTTCGTTTGCAGCGGTGTAGATTGGACTGGAGCTGTATCCATATAGGGTAATGATCACTGCCCATTGTTTCAGGGCCACATCGCCAATCTTGGATAATGTTGTTCGAGTGCCAGGTCAGATCCGGCGACGTATCATGTTGACCAAGATGCATGCCTTGTCGTGTCGGATAATCGCTGTCATTGCCGAGGTATAGTCCCGCTACCTCTGTGGATGTGATGTGCAGACGTGTTCCGAGAAGACTGGAGCGGCTGTAACCCCATGTTGGATGCTGCGCGTTGAAGTCCCCGCCAATGAGCATCTCGTCTTTAGGATGAGCGTCGCGATGTTTCCGTATCCAGTCAAAACTGACTTCGTGAGGCTTTGCGTGGGGTCTGACGAATGCTTGTGACAATCACAAGATGTTTGCGGCTGTATCGCACTGCGACGATTTCTTGGTGCGGTGAACAGAACGCGGAGGTGTCAAGTTGGGCATGGGGAGTATTTTTATGAATAAATATAGCAGCCTGAGCGCGGATTACAGAGGCGTTTTGGTAACGAGGCGTATGCACAATACTTGGAGAATAAAGTGCCTTGTAGTGACGTAGTCCAGGTGAGGTTCCGTTTGTTTCTTGAAGAAGGATAATTGGGGGGCAGCCCATGCGCTCAAACAAGAGATTGAGTTCGTGCGCACAGGTTGCTAGGCTTCGGCAGTTCCACTGAAGGACATCAGGTACGGTTTCGATTGAGGGGATAGCCATGTTAGTCGGTGGGGCAAGGCGGATGTCTATCGACCGCAGCTATGTTGGGACGCTTTGGAGCGGGAGGGCCGTATAGAGTGTCTAGGCGTCGTGCGAGGTGAACCTGATCATTCCGTATAAGCTGTTGTTCGGCTGTGAGTTGCGTTTGAACATTATTGAGCTTATACCCTAGTCACACGGTCATTTTCAAAGGCGATTGAGTCGATAGCCTTTGAGATTTTCAATCGCGATCGAACTCGAAGGAGTTGTGCCGCTGCTACACGGCAAAACTCGAAGGCTATTGAAATAGTTCTGGTGTTTGGCGCCAAACTTTTATGGCGCTACTATCGTTGCTTTCGGTTTTGCTTAAAGAACTAAAATCTCTGTATAAATGCAAAATAAAATATAACTGTTACCTTTTTTTAGTAACTGCGGGTGTTTAGTTGTTATTCAAGGACAGCTTTCTTTTTTTTTTTTAACGCGTTGACGTTCATACGACTGTGCTTTTCATTGTGTTTGTTTTTCTCGGCGGTGCATGCTACAGATAGTAGTAGAGAAGAGTACATAAATAATACGCCTAAAAAAAAGAGCGATACTATTTTAAAACTATTACGGGTATTAATAATTTATCGCGTAAATTAAAGATATACAATAATAACGCTTATTCACGTTTTTGTATCGTAAACGCGCTGTGCACGTGTGTGCGTGACGCTCCTCGGGTCAACGCTAGCAACCTTGCGCGACGTTCGAAGGCCTTCGAGATCTCGATAGAGTTCTGAGCTGTTCCGTTGACTCGATAGACTATCGACTCAATGGTCATTGAAAACGCCCGTGTGGCAGCTTTCGAAGGCCTTCGAGTCGATAGGCAGTCGGTTCGAGGGCCTTCGAAATGCCCGTGTGACAGCGGTATTAAGTTGGCTGCTAATGGTATCGAGGACGGTAAGCTACGGCATGACAATTGCAAGCTGTGTTAAAATCTTTTCTTGTGTGGCTTGTTGTTCTTCGTAAGCGTCAACTCATTTCGTGAGAGCGGCCAGTGCTGCAGATACTGTGTCGACTGATATGGTGGTGGGCGAATCACAATTGATCTGCGTTGCGGAAGGAGGCGCTCTCTGGTTTTGCGGGGCGTCTGGCGCTGGAGAGGCTATTGAAGAAAGCTGAGAAGGCGGGGATGTGCCAGCCAAAGGGGTAGATTTTTAAAACCATACTGAGGCTTGACGAAGTTTCGCCTCATTAGTTGGCCTCGAGAAGCTGTTGGAACGCTAACTGCTTGTCGAGCATGAACGGTGCGCCGCAGACGGAGCGGCGCCGCTGCCGAGTAGGGGCGCTTCCATGGCCATGAGCGGCGCAGAAGATTAAGAAGAAAAGAAGGAAAAGAAAAAAAAAAGAAGGAGGAGAAGAGAAAGAGCAAGAAGAAAAAGAGAAAGAAAAGAAGAAAAAGAAAAATTGAAAAAGAGAAAGATGAAAAAGAAGAAGAAAGAACAGAAAGAGAAGCTACGTCGGCTTTGCTTACGCAACTTACCGGGTTTAACTAAAGCTGAACCCCAGCAATTTCTTGTCGGTTTGATGGGCTAGTTGATGCAACATTTCAGTATACACTAGATACCGATATGCCGATTTGATACCGTAGCGGGCTGCTCCGGTGGTGTGGGTGAAAACTTTATTTCCGTAAAAAAAAAAAAAAAAAAGAAAAGAAAAACACATATTTGTCAGATGATCAATGGGTTATTTTCGTTGGCTTCATGATGTGGTCGTCAGACCATGTCTTTCGGCGACTTCCAAAGCCCAGCTCATCGCCCGCAGTTGTACCACAGGTTCGGAACTGGTCACCGCAGCCTCCAATTGTAGTGGGTTAGATAATAGCCATTCGGCTTTGGGTTGAAGCTCAGGACACCTGTGTAGGATATGCGCTGAGTCGGCCTTTTTGGCTTCGTAAAGCGTGAATTCGAGGGTGCACAGCCCTGGGTTAACCAGGGATAGTTTAAAAGGGTCAGGCAAGGCATCTGATTGAAGCTGCCTCCACGTCACTTGCCGGATTTTACTAAGGGATTTATCCGGGGGTGGATATTCCGGAATAATTTCAACCGCTTGAGGCTATTGAACGTGCGCTGGAAATCAATGCGATGCATTTCGAATGGAACTGAGTCGCGAAAGTCATTTTGCTAGCCTCGACAGTAACCTTCCATCTGAGCGCAGGTTCCTGTGGCATCGCTAGTCGCAGGGAAAGGTAATGGGAGTTAGGATGTTACCACTGCTAATAAGGGAGTAATGGCTCGTTGACATCCACCCAAGCGCAGCCATACGGCTACAAAGGAGAGTTATACAACTTCCTCGGAATAAGTAATTACTTCCTTATCACAAATCTACTCCACCTTGCGGGATTCCCCTAAATCCGACCACGATCCGTTGCCACAGCTACTTGTAAGCACTGCCAGTTTAAACAAGCCGCCACTCCGCGGCGCCGTGACCGAAAGCATGGTGAGTCGTGCAATCAAGAGGCGGCGCGCGCTCTGCGCTGTACTAGAGGCAGCCTAGGTGCACGCAAGTAGCGGGACACGCCTATTCAGAGTGTTCTGTGCGTGTTTTGCTTTTGCACGGAAGCCAGCTATGGCGTGAGGGCGCCGGATCTGTTAAATTTTCCATTTGCTACCTCTCTGGCTTGCAGAAGCGACCTAATTGTGACATTTGGTGTTGATTAAAAAAGACGCATTGTAAAATAATAGCTTATACAGCTCGTTCGGCCGAAAAAGCAATCGGCGTCGTAGAAGTAGTAGCAGTTGGCATCGCGTGTCGAAAATAATTGGGGGCTGCGTAAAAAAGTATACATCATGGCAATTTGAGGTTGCAGTGTTTGATGATCGATCAGTGTGTGATATGCGATTGCCGAAAGGGGCCTTCAATGGCTTGAACATGCTAAGAATCTCAAGCCGTGCTGCTAATTTAGAAAATTTAGAGCGTGTAATTAATTGATCATTGAGTTAATAAAATTATTAAAAAATGAAAAACTGGAAAAAGGTGGGTTCAGAATGATAAAAAATGCTCAAAATAAAAAACCTAATGCTTGTTGTTGCTAATTAAGGAAATTTAATGTGTAATTGATCAATTAGTGAAATCATTGAAAAACAAAGGCTTCAAAAGTGCCAAAATGGTCACAGTGAAAAGCCAATGCTTGATTTCTATTCATTTTATTACTCTTGGGGCTGGTAGGGCGTGACAGAGAGATGTGGGAAAACTAAATAGCAGTAGACAAAAGAAAAAAAAAACACGAAAGGAAAACAACCAACAAGCTAATTAAGAAACCGAAATGTGCAATTGATCAAATCATTAGTTGAAATAATTAAAACAATCAAGAATAGGAAGCAAGAGGTTCTAGGGTGTCAAATTGCTCTGAATGAAAAGGCCCTGTTTGATGAGGCTAATTAAGAAAGTTAATGCGAAATTGATGAACTGATTTATCGAAATGAAAAAAAAAAAGCGGTTCAAACGTGTCGAACTGCTCAGAATGAGCAGAAAATGCTTGATTATGCTAATTGAAGTTATAGTTCGTAATTGATAAATTATTTAACTGAGAGAGAGAGAGAAATAACATTTATTGCACCCGTCAAAAGGTTGGTGAGGAACCGAGGCGAAGCTCTGTCCCAACCATGTCCTCCCCCTCAGCTGTCGACCTGGATCCCTTGGATCTTAGCAGCGGCCAGGGCAATACGGATGACTTCTCGTTGCCCTTTTTCGTCCTGCTTGAGAAGTAGTGCCTCCCAGGACTCATCTGTTCGGTCAGGTTCTCCAAATCTAGGACACGTCCATATCATATGGATCATGTCCGCTATGCCATCGCAACGTTTGCACCTGGGGCTAAAAATTTCCGGGTGCCACTTGCTGTAAAGCTGGGGGTTCGGGAATACTCCAGTCTGTAGCTTACGCCACATAACCTCCTCGCTTTTGGTGAGTTGCTTACACGCTTTTGGTAGTACTGATCTGCCTAATTTGTAATGATTTAGGATATCTTGGTAGGTGTTAAGGTCATCGTCGAACTGCAGGGGCTCCTCATCGCGCATGGGGTACGGGGTTGCGCATAAGTCCTCACTGGGATTTTGCCTAGCGCTCCTGCCATCTGCAATCCCACACTTGAACGCGCGCCAAGGAACGCCACGCGACGGGAGTGATGGTGTTTTAGGAAAACGTAGCTCAAAGAAGACAAGGACAAAAAAAGAAGGATTTTTTTTTTATTTTTTTGTCAATTTCACCACTTTATTAGATGTATTTGATAATTTTTTGTATCCTATATATTCTGTTAGCTTTTCTAATAAAACATCAGTTGTGAGTAAGCGCTCGTGTGCGTCTCCTTTTTTTTTTTTTGTCCTTGTCTTCTTTGCGCTACGTTTTCCTAAAATGCGAATGCACCAACTCGCCCAATTTAGCATTCTTGTGAGTGATGGTGTACCGTCCAAGCGCCATCGGTGTTGGGAAAAAGGACAACTAGCGTGACGTAGACGGCTGGGGAGAGGAGGATGTGAGCAGGCCTTTAGGTGTTGGTTCGATCCCGACATCGATGGCTGCGTTTCGATGGAGGCGAAAGGAAGTGACGTCCGTGTGCTGTGCGATGTCAGCGCACGTTAAAGATCCCCAGGTGGTCGAATTACCCCGTTGGTCTCCCCTACGGCTCCTCTTTCTCTCTTTACACTTTCACTCCCACCTTACTCCCTTCCCTTACGGCGCGGTCGCGGTGTCCATAAAAAACAAGTGAGACAGTTGCCGCGCCTTTCCTTTCCTATAAAAATAAATAAAAATCAGGCAGAGCCGTTTATTGAAGCTGTTGAAAGTGACCAGACGTGATGGTTGAGGCGTCGAATAACAAAGCGCAGAAGAGCGTGCCTTCGCTGCTCAGTCCCTTGCCGGTGGGAACGCGCAATCCGCCGGAAGGAACACTGTCGTTGTCCATGTGGGTTGGCGCAATGTCGGTTTGCGGATGTGGCTGCAAGAGACGAAACATGCACGATGCAAATCGGCATTGTAATCCGACACCCGATTGCAAGGATCTCCTGATGAGTCCCATATGGGTACAAGAAAAAGTGTGTGTAAAGCGCATTCCATTAACTCCCCAACTCGCGGCTATCGCGTTCGTTAGGCTCCGAATCGCCACTTATTTTCGAAGAGAATTGATATGGTCTATATTTGACCTTGAATAAATCTCACTCGCTCGCACCGCGTTTGAAGAAACACGCTGCAAGTTCTAGATCCGAAGGGCTTAGCAGGGAACATTTATTCCTTCATAAAGCTAATTTTTTTGGATGAGATTTGGGATGAGAGGTTAGGTTTCGATCGAGTCACTTTAATGTTTAGGAGCTGTGCACCTTGTGCGTAGGTCATTATCACCAGCATGCTCGAATTTTATATGTATTTTTCAATTGGACGTAATTTCAGGACGAAATTATTTTGTTGTTCCGTAGGGTTGGGCCATCACAACGTAGCAAGCGCTATCCTTGCCATCCAGAGGAGAGAAAAAAAAGAAAGAAGAAAAACTCCATGTCCTACCGTGCTCGCCTCGGGGTCATGCAGCACTGCTGAAATTCATGTATCGCTTGAATCCTCGATAACCGATCCAACGCTTCTTATTTTCTTGGGGCGCATATTTTTTCTTCAAGCTTTACTCTGCCGAGGCCCCTTTGAAAGCTCGCAACATCCGCCGCTCACTCAACGATCGCAAGCGTGCGTAAGCGCGAATGGAGACCGTGCCTTCCGCTTATCCTTATCGCCTCTCGAACAAGGGGGTGCACGCCCACTCATTCTAGGGAACGCTCCTGGGGATATAAAAGAAGGCAAGAAAACGCGACCGAGGGTTGAGGAGAGGAGAAACAGGGGCAGAGTTGTGGCACGGCATAGCCTGAACAGTTCGGAGCGGAGAGAGGCGTGCCTGCTCGTTGCGAAAGCGCCCTCGACCGACGCTTTGCGACGCCAGCCAGCGCTCCGAGCGCAGCTCGGGCTTCGTCGGCGTCCAGTCGGTTCAACACTCGGCACCAGCCTTGGAGGAGTTGTGTTCGGAGCGGGCTGTTGCGAAAAAGGCGCGCTCCCGGCGCCCAGAGCCATGTGCGTGGGGCCCGGCCTGGGGCCATGGTCGCGTTCCTCGATCTCAGTGGCCGACTGCTCGTCGCGTCGTGGTGTCTGCGGTGGTCGCTGCTGGCGCTCCTGGCAACGGTAGCTGGTCCGTGCGACGTGAACGAAGCCTGTCCGTGGGACGCCGGCTGTGCGGACTACGCCGGTGAGCGATGAACTGTGTTGCCGGTAACGCTCTGAGCGCTCCGGAGGTCACATGTTATCATGAACGCGTGGTCGTGCTCTTCGGCATTCTACCGTGCGTGATTCAAACGTGGTTCGCGATTTTCTTTGCTGTCGTGAACGTTGCCGCTGTATACGTGTCCTTTGTGCAAATAAGCATCCTTTATTCTGCTGTCAGTGATACTGTAGGGTATTACACCGGCGTCCAGTCGGTTTAACACTCGGCACCAGCCTTGGAGATTTTACTGCGGCTCCCTGGACCTTTTGAGATGGACGAAATTCTATCAGTATTATTAATTCCAACGTTATTCTTCCAATGGTCAATATGTAACCTGCTGGTGAACTCACAGTCAAGGCCAAAGTAACGCGGAACATGCTTTGACGATAAAAGTTCTCTCACGATTTACCTTAGCGGAACTTACGGTATACCCGTGATTTTTCCCTACTAAGATAGTGCACCCTGTGCCATTCTCTTCAGTAAGGCACTGATGAGTATACCAATAATGTCCACCGCTTCATCTCTGTCTTTCCTCTTTTAATTTCAATTCCCGGGGAGGTGTCCAAGGAGATCGAATGTGTACCCATATTCCAGCAAGTGTCGCTCGTGTGCGCCAAGAATTCGGAACACTACCCCTGCAGAGCGCACGAGGACAGTTCAAAAGCCAAAACATGCTCCATAACATTTCTTCCGCTTTAGCGTGCAGTACGTACTTCAGGCCTCATTCACAGCACGTGTAAACATGGCCGGGCTAGTTGCTTACTAGCGGCTCATGCCGAGGTGCTCTTTTCCGAATGCAGGTGCCGTTTATTTCGGTCTGGTGTAGTACGTTTAAGACCGGCATGGTTTGCTGGGGAAGCGACATATGCTCAAGGCAGAGCACCGCGAAATGTGATTGGGCTAACCAGAATCTCATCTTCGCAAACTACTGAGTCGTCGGAGAGTTTACCTCTGTCACTCGCAAGAATATATTATATCAGACACTGTGATCGAGCTAATTATGGCGTTGCGGGGCGACCCAGTTTAGTCTCCCCTCTGAGTGCAATGTGTTTTGTGCACAGACTGATGGACAGCGTCACACTATTCGGAATTATAGGCTATCAAGCTGATTGTTCACTACGTTTGCTCTTAGTGACGGGCACAATTATGACTGGCTAGCGATTTGTCGTTCCCGTCGCCACGTATCAGGTGGCAGAATTTGCGTACGTTCACCGGTTTTTCCTTTCATCTAAGAGCGACGTTTTGGGGTGGCCCCGGCTTGAGTGCATTGGCTGTAGTTAAGCTTATAAAACGATCGCGTGTTCCGCCATGTATAACATTGTTGCGCGCTATTGAAGCAATTTTGTAAAGAGCGGAATTCGCCTGAGCGAAGGTGGTTCGATATATGTGTATTTCGCGACGCTCTTGATTTCGCGAATGCCCACACGGAGTGGCCGCGTGCGTAACAAGTACGTGAGGAACTGTCAGAAATGCTGAGAAACAACAGCTCGCATATCGATTGACGCTGTGAATAGCAAGAATGACGATACAATTTTGCCGCGAAATCGCTAACTTCAAGACTAGCTGAGGTTCCACGGGAACTCAAGGTGAAAAAGAAGGTATACTTATTTCCGGCAGTTAGTGTTTGTAAAACACGGGTTAGGCCACCGGAGCTTATGACCGTGTCGAGTTTTTCTATAACTGCCAGATGGTTTTACGCACTCGACAACGTATTCCTTATTTGTACATGAACATTGAAAATACTGACAAGGGCGCGGCACGAGTAATCATTTGTAATAAGGGAGTAATTTGATATCCAAAGGATATCCACCTAAGCGCAGCCGTACAAAGGAAAACTACAGCTTGATCAGACAGAAACAAAATGTAGCGCACCAAGACAAGGACAGAGAAAGAAGACGCGCACAGCTAACTTCCAACTAATATTTATTCAAGGAAGAGAAAATGAATTTTTACCACCACATATCACATGAGCCAAAAGAATTCCCCTAAATATTGGACCGAGTAATCGTTTCACGCGCTTCCCAGCATCTTGATGTTGTCTGACTCCATTAAATCAGTAAACATGTTGCCGCGTTTATAAGGATATTTCCCAAAATGACATTTCAATGAAAGCGAAATATTCAAAACTATATTTTCGTTTCGGATATTTCCCGAAAAATTAACCTAGCTGCAATTGTATTTGCACGCTCAGGTTTTACTTTACTTTTACGATCCGGTCGACACAGGCTTGAGCGGCACAATAGCTCATTGCGGGTCCCCTCCCCTCTCTCTTTTGTTATTTCTGCTTGTTACTGCGCACTGGCCGCTAATTCTTCTGCTCCCTCTACTCTTTCGTTTTCCCCCTTCTATTCCTTTCGCCTAGTATAGGGCGAGAGGAAGGATACGGTTGTAACGGAAAACACGATTATAACGAAATACCTCGAAGGGTTCCTCATAATACCGTTTAAGTGGAGTCGAAAGGGCGGAATCATTCACATTTCCTGACTATCCATAAAATTCATCCCCCTAATGCGTAACCTTGATTTCCCAGGCAGCACAATCGTTAGCGGAGATAGTGCACCTACGTCGCATTTAGTGCAACGAAATTAATCGGGAGGTTTTTTTTTTTTTTTTTCTTTTTTTTTTTTTTTTCACAACAGGCCTGTGTTACGTTTCACTTCTGGGGCACCCGTACATGCATACAAAAGCCGCTGTGTAGACGATCCCCTTATTGCCCGCATACGCGTGCCGACACATAATGTACGTGCAGAGAGCTATACGAAAAAAAAAAAAAAGTCTAGCTATATATACTACTCCGATTTCGCCAAGTCCTCTCTGCGTATTGCAGACCGTTGCCCGTTGCTGAAACATGCAGAAGCTGTGGCATTCGGCTTTCGAGTCCGTGGCCTTGGTCCGGAATCCCGGCCGCGGCAGCACCTTTCGATGGAGGCCCATATGCTGTGCAGTATGTGACTGCGTGTCGAAGAACTCCCGATGGTTGAAGTTAACCAATTTGCCCGCATCAATCAATCAATCACATAAGAATAACTTAGCAGGAGCTTGCGGGTAGTTTATTGGAATTTGCTACCTATAGTCACTGAAAGTGACGAATCCTGTGCTTGAGATCATGCCCCTGCGAGGGTGCTCACTCAGATCTAAAAAAGAAGCGTTACTATTTTTTTTTTTTAAGCAGAGACGGTGGCTTAGTCTGATTATGCACTGTGGAAAAAAATAGGCACAGCATTCAAACGTCCTGTGTCCTAGCACACAATTCAGACGAATTTGACACTTGGACGTGATATAGGAACCACTTGCAGCGTTGATTCGTTCGCATATTTTTTTTCTTCTATTTTCACGCATACTCATTTGCCTGCGGCCGTAAGCTATGAAAGACAGCCCGACATAGATGGAGCGGATACGAACACATAAGTGTGTGGCCTGAGAGGAGAAGTCGCACAACTCGCCGGCCAGTCAGCGCCACTTGACGTGCCTACTACCACCTGCCAGGTGACGTTTCGCTCACGAAACCGACACGGACTCCAGCACCAGATTTTCTGGTCAGTGCTGCCGTGAAGACGGGGCTGACGTGGTCTCAGTTCATTCTTAGGTCCTCACTCACAGGGTGCCGCGTTGTCCAGAGGATAATGATAGAAATACAAGAGTAGATGAACTCAATTAAAGCTTGATGACATTGGTACGTAGTAGTGGAGGCAACAATTTAATCGACTGAGATTTCGCTGGAATAAATTATTTATTGGGCTGACATGCAAAAGAAGCGATTCGGTGGTGGCGATAGCAGCAAGCCTGCTCGGCGGTCGCCGAACTACAAATTCCCGCTGGGCTCCTCAACCTCAAGTTTATTTATTCATTTGATTTATACATACCGCAGCTCTACGAGAGGGCTATTTCTGGAGTGTGCATAAAGAAAACAAAAATACAAGGCATAGCAGCACATCTTAAATAAGTCGAAATCATGTTAGAGAAGGCAAGAACAGCTAAGAGATGTTTTTAACAGCAAGCATAAATTTACCTACTGGTAACAAAGGAACAGAAAACGAATGATTTCTTTTGGATGGCTTCAATCTTATCTATATCGGTTATTTATTAGGGATTCCATACAGACGAAGCCTAGTCAAGGACAGCATAGATTAATGATTTGTAAATCAGTAACTTGGTTTCTTTTGGAGCCTGAGTTAATGTTCGTCTAAGATATCCTGATTTTCTGAGGGCTTTATTACATGTGAAATCAAATATGTTTGGACCATGATAAGTTACCTGTAAAAATAACTCCTAGGTACTTATATTCAGACACCTTTTGAAGACGTTTTCGTAAAAAGATATTCAGCGCTACACAAAGACACAGACACTGGAAGAATACACAGGACGGTCGCTGACTCCAACTAATTTTATTGAAACAGATTCATCCCGCATTTGTACACCAATCGGTGAACGAGAGCGCATGCATATAGGAAATTACCTGCCAGATTCAGAAGAGCAGGTACATTCTGCCTTCTATTTATTAATCTATATTCAGTGTCTCGCAGGGAGATTGATGTGGGGCTGATGCACGTGTCACGCCTTTCCTTGATAAAAAACGCTTCTGACAATTCACGTGCTAATCTATCCTTAGTTTTTGCGCAGAATTTTGATGTCCTTAAGTCGTGGCTGACAATGATTACCGTTGTCATCTTTGCAAGAGCGACAATGGGCTGGTACATTTTCGCAGGTGTGCGACACATTACCAAGTGAACGTTCGTGCGTTCGTTTACACAGCGGCCAGTTTGCCCGACAAATACTTTGCCACATTTTAGGGGGATTTGATAAATCATACCCGTGGCACACTGCACGTACGGCTTGCAGTGTTGTTGCTTTTTGCAAGGATAATGGCCTGGCTCTTCTGCAAGCCGATAAGGCAGGGTGCTTCGTCGTCTTACCAAAGGGCCGCTACAATGAAAAAGCCATGCAAGCGATATCGAAGAACTTGGTTACCGTCAAGCCATCCGCCACCCGCATTAAGGGCAAGGCAGCGGATCTGTGTAAGTTCATAGATCTCCAGAACCTGGCAAGAGCTATCGTCGACTCCGGAGTGAATTTCTCGTTTTCTTTGCTGTTAAAGCCCATAAACCTGATTCACCTTTTAGAACAATAATTAGCGAAAAAGGCACCTGGCAGCAACACATTAGTCGGTTCCTGCCGAAGCACCTAAATAAGTTAGAAATTTCAGACCCTTTTGCGACAACAAAAATTCACTGAGGACACGAGTATTTTTTTTTTTTTTTGCTGGGAAAAACATTCAGGATCTAATAGTGTCTTGCAATACAACAATGGTCACGCTGGAAAAATGGTCGAAATCCAATGATATGCGCGTGAATGAAAAGAAGACAAAAGCCGTAATATTTCGCCCGAAATACAAGCCGGTTTCTACTCACAGTTATATTCTATATAATTCTCGACCTATAGAAATAGTTAATCATTTTAAATGCCTTGGAGTTATATTTTCTTCAACCATGTCATGGGAACATCATGTAAATCACGTTGTCAAACAACTGGCTAGAGTAGTGGGCATGATTGGTTGCAGACGGCACATTCTTCCGGCGTCACTCAAACTAACTCTTTATAACGCACTTTTTTATTCTCACGTAAATTATTGTCATCTTGTATGGGGAACTGCAACACATTCTTGTCTTCACAAAATACACATGTTGCAGAAAAGGGTCCTTCACTACGCCTTCAATGTCAGCTATGGGTCACCCAGCAAAGGTCTCTTTCTTGCAGCCGGTGTGGTCCAAATCCATAAATTATATCGATACCGGTTGAGCATTTCTTACAAAACAGAAATAAAAAATGGTGCAAACCATATTCGACGATTGGCAAACTTGCAAGAGAAAACCACAAATTACCCTTTCAGACAACCCGATGGTGCCAACAGCACGCCTAAACTCCGGGCAAGAACGTTTGAAATTCACACTCCCTTCCCTTCTGAACGCTTATACATCTGCACATTTTGACTTATTCACTTGTACTCATAAGGTATTGCGTAGGATGTATATAGAAGGTAGCTCCGAACAATTTTCATCCTTAGTTGTGCCAAAATAAGCCTTTGCTTCTGTATCCTATATTTTATGTATGAGAGTGTGATATGTAACAACAATCTTTTTATCCCTGTGTTTACTCAGTACGCTTAAAGTGCTCTTGCGATGTATAGCATTACATTTTTGTTCTTTTGTTTCGTTTATACGACACCAGAAGTTGAGTCGTTGTTTGTCTTCTGCTGTTGCCTGTAAAATGGGTGCTTTGTCAAGCTGTATTTTTACAGCTTTTTCTGCAGCTCTTCTGTCCATATATCTTTGAGGCAGAAATAAAATTTATTTATTTATTTATTGCATGTTACTAGCATGTTGGAAGGAGAGCAGCGCATTGGATACGCTTTTTCAGTAGATGTTGAGTTTCACATAATCACCTGTATAACGCTGTTCGAAGTTGTATTGAGACAAACGGTGTAATTTCCTTTCAGAAGGCAGCCGACCTGGGCATCGACAATTTTATGTCACTTTTAGAGTTTTATATTAACGCAACTTTTATTTGAGTTTGACAATCGAAGTTTTTTTCAACGCCAGGGCATTTTCATCGGTTCATGTGTCGCTCCTGTTTTGTGTAGCATTTTTCTCTCATCAATTGACAACATTTTGGCCTCACATATTGACGACGGAACAGTCCTAAAGATTTTTACATATGTCGACGACTTTAGATATGTCGAGACGCGATACAGGTGGTTACCAAGAAGTCGCTATGGAAATTTTACAGAAGTTCCGGCAACATGGCAAAGGGCTCTCGTTTACGCACGAGTTGCCTGAACAAAGTAGCCTTCAGTTCCTAGACTTCAACATCAAGCTCGGAGACGGGTGTGTTTGCTGGTGTTACCGCCCGAGAGCAAGGAAATATTTTTTACCATTTGATTCGGCCTACTCAAAAGATGTTAACCCCATTGCGAGCCTTTCTTTGGAATCCGCCCTCCTCAAGTCGTGCCGTCATTTGATGCAGGAGGGCTTCCAGGGTGAGGTTTCTAGACTACGCAAAGCAAGGTTTCCCGACCGAGTCACTTTTGCAGAAGATGAAAGGGAGGCCAAAGAAAGCGCGCAGACCACAACGTAGCAACGCCAGGCCAGTGGTGATACCTTACTTACATAGGGTGTCCCACAACCTAAATAGAGTTGGAAACAACTACGCCGGTCTTCTCGGCGCCAAGTAAATTGGCCAAGATTTGCCCCAAGGTTTGCAGTGGCGGCCCTGGGAAGTCAGGCTGTGGCATGAAACACTGCAAGCCGTACGTGCATTGTGCCACGGGTGTGGTTTATCAAATCCCCCTAGAATGGGGCAAAGTATATGTCGGGCAAACTGGCCGCTGTGTACACGAACGTTCACTTGGTAATGTGTCGCACTCCTGCGAAAATCTACCAGCGTCGCTCTTGCGAAGATGACAACGGTAATCACTGTCAGCCACGACTTAAGGACATCAAAATTCTGCGCAAAAAGTAAGGATAGATTAGCGTGCGAATTGTCAGAAGCGTTTTTTATCAAGGAAAGGGGTGACACGTGCATCAGCACCACATCAATCTCCTTGCGAGACATTGAATATAGAATAATAAATAGAAAATAGAATGTACCTGCTCTTCTGAATCTGGCAGGTAATTTCCTATAGGCATGCGCTCTCGTTCACTGATTGGTGTACAAATGTGGGATGAATCTGTTTCAATAAAATTAGTCGGAGTCAGCGTCCGTCCTGTGTTTTCTTTCAGTGCCGTGTCTTTGTGTAGCGCTTAATATCTTTTTACGAAAACATGCTTCACCTACTAGCCCAGCAACGAGTTTTGTTAAGCGAACTTTGAAGACGTACAACCTTTTTGAAAAAGTTAAAATTCATCTGCCAACTTTCACGGTAGCTTTCGACAATGTTGCCCAGCAATGCCTCTTATTCAAACTTTCGCGCCTAAACCTGAACCCACTGGAATTTAATTGGCTAATCGCTGAAGTTTTTGCCCATCCATGAATCTTTCAAGTCATTCATCACCGAACTAATGAAATGATCTGTTAGCCCGCCCCTCATGTAACCCCCGAAGTGGGCCTTTGAGGTACCAATAAATAAAAACACTCTACTAAGCGAGAATGATCGCTTGAAGTGTTAATGATGTCAACAGTACGCAATTGTCAGCATAAATGCGGATTTTCGAAGGTCGTTGATGTGCAGTAAAAATAACAAATGTCCTAAAACCTAGTCCAGTGGTACTCCGGAAGATACCGGGACAACATATGACGGAGCAGGGCTGTAGCTAACTGTGAACGCGCATTTAGAATATTTGAAATCCAAGCGATAGAGTCAGGTTTCTTATAAGATTTAGTTTAAACATTAATTTAGAACGAATTACGGTGTTGAAGGCTTTCAAAAATCAATGAAAAGTGCGTCAATTTGATTAATACAGTCCAGATTATATATAGGCGATATCGTGCAGAAATTCGGAAAATTGCATTGAAGAAACATCTAGATAAATCCGCAATGGTTGCCAGCACAAATTCGACCATTTTGGAAACAGACGCAAGCGCTTGGAATCTTTCCAGATACATCTCGGCGTATCTTGCACGACAAAGCCGGATCTCCCAATACAGAACGAAAAAAAAAAAAAGGAATAAGATCGTTTCGTCCTCTATAGAATCACGGTTAAAAGGCCGCATTCCGGCGGCTATTGAAAACAAGAACAACCAAAAAGGCTTTCAATGATTCACGGCAATATTTCCGAGGGTGAAATGAAAGGTTATTGAATGCGAACAAGCTTCCAGTCTTTCCGAGCCAGTGTCTTCTATATATGCCGTCCTCTGAATAAACTGTGTATATGGCAATGTAGCTTCGCAGCCAATGCCCAGCTATTTGTTTGTTCTACAAACGTTACAGCAGAGGACAGACGCATTCAAGTGCTTTTCCTATAGTTCCCCAAAACTTCGCGGAGTGCGTGCTTTATCTGGCCGTCACAACTCCCTCGTTGTGTCATTGGCTTAATTACGTGCACAATCCAGGCCTAAACCGACCCATGACGAAGAGACCGCGTCCGTTCGCGACGAACTGGAGCGACAGATGGATACACAACTGGAGGGCTAGTTGGTCTGACATCTTCAAGTGGCGCAGCGCTGTGTCTGTCCCATCCTCTTGTTTCGTGCCGTTGCGCTGCACCACTTGAAGATGGATACACTGCGGGTGGGCCGAGTTTGAACCTCGTGTCAGCTGTCGCCGTTCCGTCGGCCGGGGTGCTGGCGCGCGACGTTCAATGGGCTTCTTTGTTGCCAGTGGTGCGATGGGCCTCTGGTCATCGTCGCCGGAAAAGACGGATGGGAACTTGCTTGCGATTATGGACACTTGCTACGAGCTCGGGTTGGCGGAGGCACGTGAGACGACGTCGCCAGACAAAATGCATTATTGAGTTGCAGAACTTCGTCTTGGGTCAGTCGACGCTGAAGGCGTCGTCGCGATGAAGTTTTAGCTAGAGCGAAACTAGCCGACAAAATAATACACTGCAGCGCTCACGGACACTTGTCGTCATTGTGTCAATCATATTGCATAGAGACAGTTTTTTTTTTTTTTTTGTGCCGGCTTTTTTGTTGCAGGCAATATTTTTATTCAGTCCCATTAAATGGACGCCAAAAACAAATTTAAGTTGCCCTTGATAGATGCATTAGACAGCTTAGCACCTGTACAACTACATGTATTGCCGTTATCTTGCTTGCCCAGCCACTTTCGCCGTACGGCCATAGTTTCCGTATTTGCTGTATTTACCGTACGGCGGTGACAAATTTCTCATGTCACTTCATATATATTAGCAAAGAACTTAATTTAACTGAAAACTGAGTTTTTGTAGGCTAGCAAGGAGCGAAAGTTGACACGTATTTCCACCATACGCTGTTTCCGCTAGTACGCTGCGTTAATGTCAAGTGAGGGTTTTGTTGCACAGAAAAAAAAAAAAAAAGAGTAAGAATTAGGCGCTGGGCTGTCCCATTGGCTACATAACATTGCGCTACTGTGCGCTACGAAGTCAGAAACTTTGGGGCTACAAGAATAAAGCTTCAATGCCGCTTTGAAGGAGTCTCATTGGATGAAGCGCATGAGCTTTGATGAAAGGTGCAAAAAAATAAAGGCCCAATTTCAACTCAAAATTTCCTCACCAGTGAAAGTGTCTTTCGCCGCCTATAACGACCGTCAATAATCACAAGAGGTAGCCATCAGATTTTTACTCAGGCAGTGCCACCCGTTGCATGAAGTCTTGTAGCACGCCCCGTTGAGAAGTGTTCGTTGGCATCGCGTAGGCCATCTCCAAGCTTTGCAAGATCTTCGAAGTTGTTCGTTAACACGATGCCGAATGTTTGTGTCAATTTTCCAATCCGGTACAGACATTGATGTTCGTTTAATAAACTGTCATATTCACTTTTCACAGTTTACTTTTGCCCTTCGGGAAGCTGATACGTGCAGCCTGTGCACAAGGGGCGGCGGTTTGTAATGTTTGCAGTGTGTGACTCGCAACATGTTGTGACTACGGGCACATGTTGGTGGAATCACGGCGAGCAATGATGGGAACGAAGAGCAGGTCAGCCGCTAACGGAAACCTTTGTAACCTTATTTAGTACGCCGAACGTACAACTCTGCAACAGAGTATATACAGTGGATTGGTGTTCACATTTCTCCTCTTTATTCTTTTCGTTATGGCTTATTGCACTACACTACGTCGGCTGTTGTTTACTGCATGAAGCTCTATCTGTGATCTTATATTTTGTCTTCTCGAAATAATTTTTTTTACCGTTGTGGTTGAGCTGCTGTGTGATCCGCTTCTTTTTTGTTGTGCTTCTTTTGAATCAAGCGCGCTTTTCAAGTATGCTTTCGGAAGCACTGACCTGTATCCTATCTGTACCTACCCACCTGCTTGGTCTTCCGAGACCGCAGTATATTCCAAATAAAAAATTAAAAAATGCTCGGGGGGCAACCTTTTATATTAACTCGAAGCTTCTGACGTTTAGCGTTTCTTTCTCTTTGCTAATGGATCCTCCAGTCTCAATAGTCTAAATAGAAAAAAAAATCGACTGTGGATGACTCATAGTCGATATGGCGCTGAGCTACGCAGTGACCACTGTGTATACCCGCCTCTTTTCGCACCGTCCTCCATCACTTCCCTCACGAACATGGTTTGAGTGTTCCCCTATAATGCCCAAATATGCTCGCCTGCCACAGTAGTTCCACCCTGAGATTATTGGCTGTTGACTGTTCCCATGATCAGCATTGTGCATTGCCGTTATGCCGGCTAATATCTGAGCGTACTAATGTGCGAGCTCTCTTCTGACGCCGCGTGCACGCTTTATAGTGCGACAAAAAAAAAAAAAAAAAAACTCTTTGGTGCATTTCGATCTTTCAAGTGCGGTCGAAAGCCTTTGCTGCGACTCTTTGCACTCATTTTCTTCTTCTTTTTTATTTCTGTCTGTTTCTCTTCCTTTTATTGTTAATTTTCGTTTCATTTTGAGGCATTTCGCACAATTTCGGCGTCCGTGGGTGTTTTGTCCTCGGCACACTATATCGACGTGCTTGGCTATTTTGACGTCCAATTGATTTCTTGGCTGTCACTTCCTAACCTAACATCCACATCAATTAAATTTTGCACCCAGACACATTTTTTTGCACCTTCTACATCGTACAAGCCATTTTTTTAATCACCAATCATTTTTCGACCGTGACGGTGTGACACTCTCCGCGGACGCAGAAGTCTTATCCACACTCATGAGCCATCATCATCATCATTCATTGTTTTAAAGGCTTCCGCCTTAAAACGATGAATGGAGCACCCGATGCCAAAATGGAAACTCCATTCTGACTTCCACATCCTGTCCTCGCCGCAACAAAAATGTCAAGTGCAAAGGAGTTGTATACGAAAAGCGGCGCTCTCCGGCTTGGGAGCGCTGAACGAACGTTGAGCCCCTTATCAGGTCGACGCGTAAGGACGTGCCCAACGGGCTCTTCTTCCCTCGCGCCCTGAAGCCGCCCTGGAAAAAAAAAAAAATGCTAACAGAAGGTCTTTCGTGCTCTGCAATTTGCGGCTTGAGGGCTCTTCGCTCTGGAGGTATAAGCTACGATCTTATATACGGTCTTTTGTTATTTTTTTCTACCGTGCGTGTTCTATCACCTGTGTGCTGCTACAGCGCTATCTTTGTGTGTATCTCTTTCTCCTGCCTTTATCTTATCTCTCACCTAAACGGCGCTGCACGTTTTTCCCTTTCGTTTTCTTATTCTTGCTCGCGTTGAGTCTTCTGGACGCATTCGGCTAAGCTTAGCTGAGGCTGTGTTTGCTGTCTCAGCTGAAGGGCGTGGGAAGCGGGGGAAATAAGTCAAACGCAAACATGGCGACGAGGCGCGCATACCTTTGCGGTGACGCTGTATGCGCGATGTGTCACAGTGTCAAGATATAGGGTCGTTTTATCTTTCGCCTTCATACTGTGACGCATGGTGTTGCAGCACCTGGTAATGGAAGGAAGGTGCAGCAATGCGCGGACACCAGAGGGATCGAACTCTGATATTGCAATTCTTGAGCTCAATCCCTCTTGCGAGCTGCCTACGATAACCTCCACGAATTTACAGCTTCAGGTTGGTTCCCATCCGTTGTCACTGCCTCGGGAGACGTCCGGGTGCAACACAAAAGCTTTCGCAGTTTCACTGGACACGGATGCGAGTACCTGTTTTAATAAGGCCTCTTTTGGACGGGAAACTGAATAGCGGTTGAAAATAGTAAAAAGGAAAGGGCAAAGGATATGTAAGCTTGGGAACTTAAGCAGATAACCTGTGCGTAAATTATGTACGTTTTTTGAAGTGGATAATGAAAATTAGCTCTGTGCAGAACATCGATGATTTGGTTTATGGGGTTCATCGCCCTGCTTTTCGCCTCGGTCGAAAAGCAAGGCCCCTGTGTGATGCCAGTTCACGTTAAAGAACCACCGAAATGCGGCCGCCGCGGTCGTGATTCGATCCCGCATCCTTAGGCACAGCAGTCGAGTGCCCTAAACACGACGACAGGCCTGCGGAACATTGAAGAAGAAAAATGTTACGGAGGTTTATCATGGTTAATAGAATTGCCATAACAAAAAACAGCTGTCTATCCCACTGACCTGTTGCGGGCCTATTAAACCTAACACATCTCAGCGGCAGTTTTTAGGGAGAATAATAAGAAGCAGGCGTATCCTCTAGCCAGCCTGCTGACCTCCGAATGAATGTTCAACATCCCCGGGAAGGAATAGCAGGTAGCGAAGGAGTGGTAAGCGAATATGTTCACTGAGGAGAGCTAGTAACCGCCGATCCAGACTGTTTCGTGGGCATTTCCGTGCTGTCGTGCCGAAAGGCCGAGAGAGAGAGCCCAGCATCCACGCCGCTCCAGTACCAAACACAAAAGTGATTTATTCCAATCCCCCCCTGGCTGTGCGTCAGCTTAGAGGGCGCCACTATTAAGCTTATGGGTGGCGACCCCAACACAGACCATCAAAGGAAAATAACTAGGTTGAGATTGAGATGGAGCGTATTTGGAAGGTACTAAAACATTATGACTAGCAGCTTATCGGTGTGTAACAGTTGCATCTTACCGGTACTGACCTATGGGGCTGAAACATGGAAGTTAACGAAAAGTGTTCTAATTAAGTTGAGGACAACGCAGAGGGCTATGGAACGGAAAATGGCAGGTGTAACGTTAAGAGATATAGGAAGCGCGCATAGTGGTTCAGAGAAATAAGTTACTAACATTCTAGTCAAATTAAGAAGAAATGGACATGGGCATGACATGTAGTTTTCGGAGAGAGGATAACCGGTGGTCCCTAACAGTAACCATTTGTATTACAAGAGAAGGAACATGCAGCAGGGGGCGGCAGAAAGTTGGGCGGGCTGATGAGGTGAAGAAGTTCGCAAGGATCAATTACATGCACCTAGCACAGGACCGGTTAATGGGATTAATATGGGAGAAGCCTTCGCCATGCTGCGAGTATATATATATAGTCCGGCCTATGATGATGATGATAAGTGCAGGCAAAGCACTAAGGGGGGCTAGTTGGTTGAACGTTTCGAGAAAATTATGCTACGCTATAAACACACAACAAGGAAGCAGGAAAACTGTATTCAGACAAGCGCGCACTGACAAATATAGGGTTTATTTGTCATAGCAGGTACCACTTAAAGCAGTCCACGCGCATCCTCGGATAAAAGAAATCTCGCAGCTTCACATGCAGTGTCACATCTTCCTTTATTATTTTTATCCTCCTTTATTAGTTTTATGTCATCACTTGATAGCGTAACTGACGGCGTGCTTACGCACTTGTCATCTCCGGCTTCCTAAATCTGAAATGCTTGTATTATTTTTCTTTCTTTCCTTTCTTTTGAACAGCTTAACATGGCGGTTCCTTCAAATTCTAGCTTACATTTGTGTTTTGCGCAATGGGCTGCAGGGTTCGTAACACTGTAGCGATATAGGTAGGATTACTGGCCCTGGAAACTGTGCACCCCATTGCGCAAAACACAAATGCATGCCAGAATTTGATGACCACCATCTTAGGGCTATACTCTCTAAAGAGAGCAGAGCTGCTCTCTAAGAATGCGTTGGAGGCATTTATTATTCAAGCTCGTGCATCTGCCACATTCACGTGCGTGTGCTGAGACTCTTGAGTGATTCCTGAGGGAAACGAAATTCGGAAACGTACTCCCTTTGGGCGCTGCCACTTTCTGCCGTGCTTAGATGCAGTCTCGTCCGGCCACCACTGCTCCGTCCTCCGCTGTGCGCTCGAAAATATACAAATAAAAATGGTAATCCGCAGATAAAAAAAGTTACAAGTGTTCAACGCTGCTGAACCAAATATTGAGCGAAAGCATTAGCTGCGGGTGACCGAGCGTTCTTCTCTTTTTCTTCTTCCTCAGCCCACATATAAAGCCCCGCTTTAACCAAGCCGTATGAACGTGTCTTAGTGGCCGTGAATGCCAGGGTCCTAGCAGGCTGATTCTGACATAACCGTCCCATGTGAAACGATAGACCCAGGTTGGCAGCTCCTGCCAGCCCACGTGGGGTGTGACGTCACAGCGTCACGCGTATTGCTTTCGCAATAAAACGACGAGAGGATACAGGCATTTCCTCAGACAGCTGGCACGTGCAGAAATGAGCGGAGGGGAGTGGTTAGTAATAATTTATTTCTCTCTATCTAAACGTAATCCCTTCCGTCACGATTTGCATGTCAGTTTGTGCCTTCGTGTTCACACCCCGTCTCTCCGTCTATCATTTCGTCTATATTTTTGACTTTCTGAGTGTCCGTCTGTCTCATGGTCCGTCCGTCTGGTCATGGTCGGACCGCCGCCACCTCCTACTCCGACCTGACATGCTGTCGGTCTGTATCAATTTCAGTCGCCCATTCCTCAGAACCTCCTCGTGCCGGATTTGTTTGAATCCGGGGCTATAGTTTTAATGCGAGATAGGAAACTGTAGGTCGGCTTGGATTCGACAATTTACGAATACAGCTGGTAATACGCGCTGACAGCAACTCATTAGACTGGGAAAATGGCAGGCAGGGAATGCTCCCACAAAACGACACCAGGAGACAGCACCGTAGCCATTAATACACCTATCTGTAGCCGACGATAGTACTTGAGAGGGCAATAGTAAGTTCGGCAGAAATTGCACGGGTCGTTCTGCCATTGCAGGCAGACTTCGCTCTGTATATGAACGGCGCACGAAAGTCGGAGGCGCAGGTCTTTAGGATATTTTGCGTTTTGTAGCAGTTGTCATTCAATTTCGTACTTCTCGGTCGGCCTAATATTCAAAGAAGGTTTCTTCTTTTTTTTTCTTTTTTTTTTTTTTTTTCACTGGGTTAAACTTTAGGGTTTGAATTCGAGTAAATATACGGTGTTTGTAGTATATAGCTTGTTTCTTGTGCTTACCCAGGTTGGTGACGTAGACCTACGGTAGCCCCGCTAAACGAGGTCGGATACTCTCCAGTCTTCCTTCAGAACTGGAACATTTGCGAGTGCGAGGAGCTGTTGTCATTTGAGACAGAGTGAGAAAGACTGGAGTCGCCCTTTTTGAAGCACTGACGGACGCAGCCCTGCGGGATCCCTTACCGACCTGTCCAGTAGAACATATAGACGGATGAGTTACTGGCCGCTCGACGCGTTCTTCAACGAGGAAAGCAAGGATATTCCCATACATATGTACAACCGGTGGCCTAACATAATTAGGGTGCACAACGTCAGAGTGGACGTCCGATTTATTTAAAAGAAATAGAGCAGATTTCACTTAGGCACTCTTTATCATCTGTTTCAGGTTAGCCCAACCGGTTAGCATAGGACGACTGCCGTGGACAGGCAGTGGTCGTGTTGGGTTTCTGGAGCAGGATGATTTTTCCTTCGACTGTAAAGCTTCTGTATAATAGCCTTCATTTGTACCGCATGGGGCGTGCTAATGTGTCAGTGGCGTTATACCAAGATGGCTCGTGTGATTTGCTTGCAGACGCTGATTTGCAGACGCGGAAAGGCAGTTTTATTTATTTATTTTTACATACTGCAGCGCCATCTGAAGCTTTAGCAGGAGTAAGGGGGGGGGGGGCACATTACATTTCAAAAACTTCAAAAGATGACTTATGTTCATTGAGTGAGATGTGTACGTGTACGTTGTGCTAGGGGCAAAGCGACGATGCAATGGCGCTGATGACTGGGCTCTCTGCTATTAGACGGAATTTCGACAATGTTTGCAGTAGCGTCGGCGATTATGATGAATGACTTTGAGAGAATAAAATATGAAGCATTTCGCGCATGTGTTGAGATGGCGCCGAATGGGACCCGCTGCCTCTGCTTATAGTCGCTCCGCTGCTCGTCATCCCAAGCTCGCGAGGCAGTCCCGCGACAGCATTCGGATGAAGACAAAATGCAGAAACGTCCTCGCATGTAAGATGTGAAAGAACTGTTCGTAGTCGAAATTAATTTGGTGCGCTCCTACCTCATTACTCCCAGTTCGGTACCCTTCAACTCCAGTCACGAAGCACGGAAGAAAGCTACGAAGCGCTTTCCGCTTTTACGACCACTCTTAATTCCCGGAATCTGTTTCGTTGCGGCGATTTTCCAATCCTTGGGGGACGTTATGTGTGTATATATATATATATATATATATATATATATATATATATATATATATACATATTGCCGCATAGAAGACGACGCCAAAGATGATGACCGGGCCTCACAAGCGCGAGCCTGGAAGAGAAGGAAGTTGGAGCGCAAGACTCGTCCAGGTTGATTTATTAAACCCGTCCTATCTTTGGGTCCTCTTTGGCGTTCAATCGAGACGTGACACTGGTGGAGCACGCTGGGGTATGCATAAGACTCCTTCCGGCAGTCCACAGCGAATCCCAGACATCGACACGCCTGTACATCGCGCTAGCCGCCGCCTTCTAGGCCTAGCCCCGGAGTACAACTATCTGCCAAGCGACTCTTCAAACGACCAAGTCCATCAGGTCTCCCAAGCCATGGCACATCCCAACCCTACGCCGGTGACTCTTCAGAACACCAAGGTGCCAGAGTGCTTTCGCGGGGAAGCGTTTGAAGATGTCGAGGACTGGCTTGACCAGTTTGAGCGAGTGGCCAAGATTAATCAGTGGAGCGAAGATCACAAGCTTTGCAATGTTTATTTTGCCCTTCAGGATAATGCTAGAACGTGGTTTGAAAACCACGAGGCCAGCTTATCCACATGGAACGACTTCCGCCGCCAGCTTGTAGACACCTTTGCGAGAACTGATCGACGCGACAATGCGCTGCGCCTGCTTGAAGTGCGTGTCCAGAAGCCGAATGAGAGCGTGGCTATGTTTGCGGAAGACATGGCTCGCCTTTTTCGCCGTGCCGACCCTGATATGAGTGAGCCAAAGAAGTTACGGCATCTCATGCACGGTGTCAAAGAACAGGTGTTTGCCGGCTTAGTACGCAACCCACCTAAAACCGTGAGTGAGTTCATTAAGGACGCTACGGCTATCGAACGAGCCCTCCAAGACCGGTGCCGCCAGTACAACCGACCGGTCAACTGTGCCCCGACGACTGCGGCGGCGCTGACTGCAACAGATCAGACCACTCTTCGAGACATGATTAGAGAAATTGTCCTTGAGGAGTTGCAGCGAATTTCGGTTACGAAAGCTCAGTCGTCAGAGGCCCTCGTGCAGGCTGTAAGGAATGAAATTCGGTGCTCCCTAACACCGTCTGCCCAGTGCAACGAGTTTCATCCAGTCGACAACGCGGCAGTCATTTCCGAACCACCATACCGCGTTCCACAACCGGTCAACTACACGGCCAACATTCCTGCACCTTATCACGAGCCGCAATCTGAGAGCTACGCCGCGGTCCTACGTCGCCCGCCTCCAGACCACGCCTCACCGAGCGCACCAAGCCGTCAGGAGACGCGATTCTTCCAGGGGCCTCAGTGGGCGCCTTCCAGGGGCTCTCAACTACGCCGAACGGACAGGTGGCGCAGTTATGACAGCCGGCCACTATGTTTCTACTGCGGACAACCTGGCCACGTATATCGGTACTGCCGTTACCGCGAAGAGGGGCAGGCCTTTCCGTCTGCTTCTGCTCGCCGCCGCTTCGACGCTGACACTGCCCAAGCCGAGGACGGCCTTCCGGTCAGCAGGGAAACCGAATCCCCGGGCTTCCGCCGCCGCTCCTCCCCATCGCCACAGCGTTATTCCCCGCCTATGCGTCGTGGCAATGCTGACGTTGGCGGACGGCGGTCCCCTAGCCCTCACCGGGGAAACTAACAGCCGCAACCTCACGAGGGGAGGTTGCACACAGTCTAAAAGTGTCAAAACCCTCACCACCGCCGCAACAGCCGACAGCCCGTGCTTCTGACGCTGCCGTTAGTATTGACATTGCCGCACTACCGCCGAAAATGCCGCCTACATTACCACCGAAAATGCCGCATCAGATGAGCAGCCCCGACAACGAAGCTGATACCGCTGACCTTGCCGCACTTCCGCCGAAAATGCCGAAAGAGACGAGCAACCCAGATAACGTTGTTAGCGCTGACCTCGCCGTTTCCATTGATGGGCTGGAGGTACATGCTCTGGTGGATACCGGGGCGGATTTTTCAATTATTAGCCAGAAACTGGCTGACACGCTGCGCAAAGTAAAAACCGAATGGACTGGGCCAGTAATAAGAAGTGCTGGGGGCCAGCTACTGGCACCGACAGGGAAGTGCACTGCCCGGATAGGAATAGGAAACGCGGTGTTTGTTGGCAGCTTCGTTATTCTCCCTGACTGTTGCAAAGATCTCATCTTGGGCATGGACTTTCTGCGTCTTCATGGGGCTGTAATCAGCATTCGTGACAGCGTCGTTGCCTTCACCAACAATCATGAAGACCTTGGTTGTGCGGAAGTACCACTGATGCCCTTACGCGTCGCCAATGAGACAGTGACATTACCTCCGCGATCATGCTCTCTTGTTGAAGTGAAGTGCGACATGGCGCATACCGGCGATGGTATCGCCGAAAGGGCAGTCGCCCTGGTACTAAGCCGAGGTGTTTCTATAGCTCGAGGGCTAGTCAACTTGACCAATGGACAGACCGAAGTGCTGCTGACAAACTTCAGCGACGAGCGTCAGCAAATTCCGAAAGGCACAACTGTGGCCTTTTTCGACAGCATACCAAATGCGCAGCACTGCTTCTCACTGCAACAGGAAGGATCAATGTGCAAGACGCCCGTAACCATCGTCGATGTGAGTCCAAATTTGTCTTCTTCAGAACGGGACCGTCTTTTAGATCTCATAGATCAATTTCGAGACTGCTTTGCTTCCGAATCGCGGATCGGCCAAACGCCTTTGACAAAACATCGAATCATCACGGATGACTCGATTCGCCCGATTCGACAAAATCCTTACCGTGTAGCTCCGAAAGAACGTGCAGCCATTCAGCGCCAGGTGGCCGAAATGCTTAGAGACGACGTTATCCAGCCGTCACAGAGCCCCTGGGCTTCCCCCGTGGTACTTGTTAAAAAGAAGGACGGCAGCTTACGATTTTGCATAGATTACCGCAAGCTCAACCAAGTAACTAAAAAAGACGTGTACCCTCTTCCTCGCATCGACGATTCCCTTGATCGCCTACGAAATGCACGTTACTTCTCATCAATGGACTTGAAAAGTGGATATTGGCAGATAGAAGTAGACGAGAGAGATCGGGAGAAGACAGCATTCGTCACTCCCGATGGATTGTATGAGTTTAAGGTCCTTCCGTTCGGTTTATGCTCAGCACCAGCAACATTTCAGAGGTTGATGGATACTGTGCTCTCGGGACTTAAGTGGCAAACATGCCTGGTGTATCTTGACGACGTGATTGTGTTTTCGGCCACATTTGAAGAGCATCTACGCCGTCTGCTAGCTGTATTTCAGGCCATACGATCTGCGGGCCTCACACTAAAACCCGAGAAGTGCCACTTCGGGTACGAGGAGCTGCAATTCTTAGGTCACGTCGTTAGCCAAGAAGGTGTCCGGCCTGATCCTGAAAAGCTCTCCGCAGTCGCCAAGTTTCCGACACCTACGGACAAAAAGACATTGCGGCGTTTCCTGGGTCTTTGCGCCTATTACCGCCGGTTTATTGCTGGTTTCTCACGAATTGCCTGGCCATTAACTTCGCTGACGCGTGACAATGCTGTCTTTCACTGGGGTGAAGAACAGGAACAAGCGTTTAATGAGCTGCGGAGACGTTTACAGACACCACCTGTCCTGGCGCACTTTGATGACGACGCCCCTACACTGCTTCATACGGATGCCAGCAACGTGGGCTTAGGTGCTGTGCTGGTGCAGCGCCAGGATGGTGTGGAAAAAGTAATTGCTTACGCCAGCAGGACCTTATCTAAAGCAGAAGCGAACTACTCGGCAACCGAAAAAGAATGCCTTGCAGTGGTATGGGCGGTTATGAAGTTCCGCCCTTATTTGTACGCTCGCCCCTTTCAAGTAGTTAGCGACCATCACTCGCTGTGTTGGCTGACGAATCTAAAGGACCCTTCAGGGAGACTCGCGCGTTGGAGCCTTCGATTACAAGAATTCGACATGGCAGTTATTTACAAATCTGGAAAAAAGCACGCGGATGCTGACTGCCTTTCGCGAGCGCCGGTCGAACCTTTCACTATGACCGATGAAGACACTGCGTTTTTAGGTGTCATAGATGACGCAACGCTTTCCCAACAGCAGCGAGAAGACCAGGAATTGCTTCCTCTTATTGATTTCTTGGAAAAACGAACTACCGTTGTGCCTAAGATTTTCACCCGAGTAATCTCTTCATTCTTTATTCGCAACAACGTGCTTTACAAGAAGAACTTTCGCCCTGGGGGAAACAGTCATCTACTCGTCGTCCCATCTGTTCTCCGCAGTGAAGTTCTGCAAGCGTGTCACGACGAGCCAACCGCCGGTCACCTAGGCTACACCCGCACGTTGGCTAGAGTCCAGCACGGATACTACTGGCCAAAACTGCCTGCGACAGTGAAACACTATGTACGTACGTGCATAGACTGCCAGCGCCGTAAGTCACCCCCTGTAAAACCAGCTGGCCTACTCCATCCTCTTCAAGTGCCAACAACACCTTTTAAGCAAATCGGCATGGACCTCCTGGGACCATTTCCGACGTCGACAGCCGGAAATAAATGGATAATTGTCGCCACCGATTATCTAACCCGCTACGCGGAGACCAAGGCTCTGCCAAGGGGTACCGCCGCCGAAGCAGCTCGGTTCTTCGTGGAGAACATTGTCCTGAGGCATGGCGCTCCGGCGCTCATTATAACTGACCGAGGAACTGCATTTACGGCCGAACTTTTGGAGACCGTTCTCCGCCTCAGTGGTACCAGTCACCGTAAAACTACAGCCTATCACCCCCAAACCAATGGGTTGACGGAACGCCTCAATAAAACCATTGCAGACATGCTTTGCATGTACGTTGACGTGAACCACAAGAATTGGGACGAAATTCTTCCCTACGTCACGTTCGCCTACAATACGGCACGCCAAGACACCACTCGTATGACACCATTCAGCCTCCTTCACGGGCGACCAGTAACAACTATGCTGGATGCAATGTTGCTCCCGAATGCCGACACCGACGATCTCGATCAGGACGCCGAGGAAATCGCTCAGCGTGCAGAGGAAGCCCGCCAACTAGCGCGTGTGCGGATCAAGAATCAGCAAGAGCATGATGCACGACGCTACAATCATAGACGCCGACATGTCATGTACGAACCTGGCGACAAAGTGTGGGTCTGGACGCCTATTCGCCGCCGTGGACTCTCCGAAAAACTATTGCGGCGATATTTCGGGCCATATGTTGTCCAGCGACGTTTAACCGACGTCACTTATGAGGTGGTGCCAGACGGGGTGTCGACCTCAAAGCGACGCCAGCAACAAGCCGACGTCGTCCACGTTGTACGCATGAAGCCGTACAAATCGGACTGACCTTGACCCCCTACTCCCTTTTATGCTCATCGGGACGATGCTTCCTAAGGAGGGGGGCAAATGCCGCATAGAAGACGACGCCAAAGATGATGACCGGGCCTCACAAGCGCGAGCCTGGAAGAGAAGGAAGTTGGAGCGCAAGACTCGTCCAGGTTGATTTATTAAACCCGTCCTATCTTTGGGTCCTCTTTGGCGTTCAATCGAGACGTGACAATATATATATACAGAGGCTCAACTTGCGGGGAATTGAGCGAGTTGCGTCACACTGTGTACACGCACCCTCAAGCACCCGGGCCTCGGGAGTGGATGGACGGACGGACGCAAGGGGCACCGATATAAATCACCCTCCCTCCACTTCTCGAACGAGCAAGCCTTCTCAGCAGACTGGGATAACCGCAAACACTGGCCCATCTGCCGTCGCCCGCTATCGCATCACACACGCACGCACTGCGCTCTCGCGTCTTCGGCACCTGATGCCGCGTCGATTTTAATGGCTTCGACGGCGCGCGACCATTCATCCTCCTCCTCCTCTGTGCGTGAGTGATGCAGGCCAGAGCCCCGCCGGCGTAATCTTCTTGCGCGGTTGCTTTTCTGTTTGTGTCGCATTTATGGCGCAGGCGAAGGGAACATCGCCTCCTTTCTCGCGAGGTTCCGAAGGCTCGGGGATGACAGGGGCTTGTGTAGCGGCGTCGCCACGTGATGTTCAAGCATCTTGCAAGCAGCACAGAGAATACGGACGAAGAAGAGAGCCTTTCGGCGTTGTTTCTGTTTTTATTTCTCGCGATGCATGTTCCCCAAAGCACGCGGGGCTGTGTAGTCGCGGGTATCACTTCCTGGTCGCAAGTCCTTCCTCCTCGGGACGCGGTTCTGTGGAAAGTATAGCTCATTGCGACACGGGAAGTGATCGGCATCGCGTTGAGAGTGGCATCTCCTTATCGCGCTCCAAGCGGCAGGCACTTGTGTGGCAACATTGTTCGGGACTGTTACAAGAAGGATCCGCGTGTGTTTCGTCGAGAAAGAACCCAGTCGTCGGCGCTGTCTTTCCGCAGAACGTACACGTATATGCCGCAATGCGTCTGACAGGGACTAATGGAACAGTCATTCAAGAGTCTGCTCCTGTAGCCGTGCATACTCAGACTGTCGCTTATTTATGTCACAATACTGCAGGCAGCGTCGCTGCGCAAGCAGCGCATTTTCTCTAGGTCGAAAGATGAAAACATCAAACTTCGATGCAGGCGCAAAAAAAAAAAAAAAAGCGTTAGTTGGCCCTCCACTGTACGGCATATGTCTCATAGCAGCAATGGCTAGTGGATCATGCTGAAGCAGTGGCCGCTAGCTGATGTGGGGCTCCTGATTATGGCTCCAACCAGGAGGCATGCATTTAATGAGCTATACTGATGTGATCGAGGCTCGGGGGCCTAGGCTTCACCGCAGTGAGGCCATGGGGAGCCGAGACGCAGGAGAAGGAACAGGAGCAGCCAGGGAGGAGAGGCGAAGAACGTTTTATACACTTTTTACCTGATGGGATATTTGCGGACAGGAGGAAGGAAACGGAGACAATTTCCACCGCTTAAATACGGTCGGTTGTCCCCACTTCCCTAGGTGCGGAAACAAAGTTAAGTCGGTGTAGTCCAATTAGTGGGGCACAAGAGATCACTCGGTGTGCCTCCCATTGACGAGGGTGGTGCTCGAACTTCCTCTCATATTTTTCGGTAGCGAGGGTGAACTTCTTTGGTGTCGATGACGATGTTGTGCTGGTGGTGGAACAGCCCGGCGAAACAGGCCGCGAAGTCGCCCGCTGGCGACGGTCATTTCCCCCGCGTAAATCCAGGAAGGTCACCCGCCAACTTCGAGAATTTGCCGAGCGCGGGGTCAAGGCCACTGGGTGACGCGCCTCTGGTCCATACTCCATTCAACACAAGGAGGTTCCCTGCTGTCGCCGCAGACCCGAAAGGTAGCCCGTCTTCATCCCGAAAGGGGGGGGGGGGGGGACAGAGAGAGAGAGAGGGAGGGTTGACCGCCGCAGCAGTGGACAAAGGGTCACTCCCCCGCCGGCGCCGCCGCTTGGATGCTTTGGCAGCGGTCGCTCGCCAGCGTCCGCTAGACCCGTTTCTGTCTTCAGCTGCTGGAGACTACGCGAACCTCGGCCGGAACCCCGGTTACAACAATACTAAAGATGCTTACTGTCTCTATACTCATTGTTGCTTCGTCAATAGATAAATCAATCAATCCATCAATCAATCAATCAATCAAAGTTAAGGCTTGTTTTGTGGTGTTTAACGTCCTACCATCCGGGATCATCAACATGCACTGACGTCGGACAGCGCACATATGCGCCTCCACCGAAAAGCGGCCGCCCACATAAGAAGGCCCGCTCACTTCCTGCGTTAGGAATAGGTTGATTTGCACGACGCGCGCTTTTACGTCCTCACTTGTTGCGTCAACGCATTGTCGCATCAAAAAAAAAAAAAAAAAAAAACGTTTTAAGGGAGGCAGCGGAGCTATAACACAAGGACGTTGGAGAAGAAAGGGGGAACATGTGCCGTAATAGTAGGCTCCGGGTAAATTTTGACCGCCTCCGTGGGGATCTTTAAAGTGCTGGGCAGCATAGCGTACTCCGTACTCCCCAGCGATATGCCTTCCCTTGCCATCTATAGGTTAATGGTCTCGGACTCGTATTGGCATGCCTGTCGCAATGAGAAGGTTTCCTTCCTTATGGGCCAGGAACCAGATAACCCCAAAAATAACAATAGACACAATATCAAACAATAATAAAGTTAAAAAATTCGGTAAGATAGATAAAATCTACCAGAATGTCTCGTTCCCATCCATCGCGGAAGAGAAAATGAGCGCCTGCTCGATTCTGCCCAAACATAGTACGTGGATCGGAGGGAGCTACTGAAAGTGTGGAATGGTTAACAACAACCACAGCCACTTCCTCGCGAGAAAACTCTACACTTAAAATGCAAGAGAGGGTCGGGTTGCCTGGCTCGAAGGCAGCTGACGTCTTATAAGGTCCCTTTATGATTAAGGGGCCAGTTCAGGGCTCTTTTCACCTGCTCACATAGAACGTGTGCCATCAGCGGATGCGGCCTTTTGGTTCATTTTAATTGGAAAACGAGCCTGGTGGAAAAGCCGACTCGTGAAGCTGGCACATGCTTCTGGAACGAAGGTTCGAATTTTTTGGAGCCGGCGGACCGCGTGTGTGATACAGCTGCGTGGGTTCCGTGTTTGAGACCCCTGATCTAGGCCTTGTGGCGGATCTGCACCCCAGGCGTCTGGCCTCGCCTTGAGTCTGCGAGGAATTCAAACTTTTCAATGTGAATCCCGTGATTTGGAAACATCAGTTAGTGCATTCACGTCCCTACGTGGGCTCGATTGAAAACAAACAAACAAACAGAACTTTCGTCAGAGACTTTTTGTGACAGATTGTAGGCGGGAAATAATGACAAGAGTACCACTCGGTCACGAAAGATATAGAAGGGCGAAAGAGCACGTACACGCTGGCGTGAGAGATAAGCCGTCCGTATACGAAAATGACAGAGTATAGCGGAGAAGGCGACCAGTGCATGCAGATAGCAGGCTTTTGGTGCCTATTCATTGTCATTTCAGTGCTTGTTTCTGCCGTGGTGCAGCGCGGACTTTTGAAGCGGAAAGCTTCACTAGGCTAGTCAACTCCGAATCTCGCGTGGGCTCCGTCGTTAGAAAAAGCCACAGCTGCGCACGCGCAATCCACGTGACGTCACAGGAGAAGAAGAAGATGATGCACTGCGCTGGGTTTTCAAGCCGTCGGCGTGGCACAGTGACACCGTATGCCGGGAAAGACAAGAAGAAGAATGACAGGAGACGAGGCGTCGGGTGCTGCTGCTCAGGCCGAAGAAGCGGCGTGCCGAGAAAAGTAAAGAACAGCGTGCCGAGCGGTTGGAAAAGAGACGTATGAGCGACGCAGCAAGACGGGCGCGTTTTACTGTTGAGAAGAACACTGGATGTGACGATGAGGTTAACCGTTTACGAAAAGTTGACCTTGACATTCGGGTGAGTGAGCTTGGCTATGCTACTCGTCAGTTTCAGCCTCGCTTCCCAGACAATCCATTCGAAAGTGCGCGTAGTGGGCCAAGTATGCCAAGGAACCACAAGCTAAGCCATGGCATTGCCGAACTTTTTGGCTTCTGATATCTAGGCTTAACCAAGCTAAGCCACCACCAATTTTTTTATTGAATGGAGTTGCTGTGTTATTTCGCGTGCGCCAAAGGGTGATGGACGTCACTCGGCGCGCACCGCCCTCGGGAGATTTTGGAGTGGCGCTTGTGTCTGACATCTGTCGAGCCGCGGCGCATATTATACGCTAATCGCGTTTTCAAAATGAAAAACACAACCAACTGGCTGTTAGAGGTGGAACCCGGGTGTCGTTGGGCGGATCGTCGGCCGCATCGACGCCCGCTCTATACCTAAAAAGTGCCGCTGAGCGAAGGAGTCGGGAATAGAAGGTGGTGGTGGTGGTAGTGGTTATTTATTGTATATGCAAAAGGAAAGAAAAGATGTTTACCAGCCCCGGTATCTGCTATCTGATATCTGAAGCACCTGAACTGGGGCGGCGGAAATAAAGGGATAGCGAGGACCAGGTAGAGGAAATGAAAGAGATAAGCGATAGGGAGAAAGAAAAGGGTAGGTAAAAATAAAAGAAATGTATACACTATGGTAGGATAGGATAGGATAGGAAATACGTTAGTTTCTCTACGAGGGTCTTGTGCTAGTAGCGGAAGAGTTCCATCTTCCGTCTTCTCACAGGGTCGGTGCCCCTATTCCAGGGCTCCGCTGAGCTTCGCTGCTCGCTGGGCGTGCTGGATTAAACCTAGTTGGCAATCCAAATCGCCGCTGGAGAGCCGGCTCTCCCACTGTTCCGCACTCGGGTCTTTACGAAAGCTGTCGTTATTTTTACATTGCCACGTGATGTGGTATAGCGAAGGTTTGCTACCACACCATGGGCAGGTGTCTCGATATTGTGACGGGTAAATTTTGCTCAGGGTATGCAGGTTAGGGAATGTTCCTGTCTGCAGTCTTCGCCAGTACACGGCCTCTTGTTGTTTTAGATCCCGATGAGGCGGCGGATAGCGGATCCGTACCCCCTTATAGTAGTTAAGAATGTCGGAGTACGTAGGGCCGACTCGCTCGGGTAGATCGTCCGATTGGGCGACCGAAGTCGGCAGGAATCGGAATAACTCTGCGGCGTGAACACTGAAGAAGGAAGGCGACCATGAAGCTCATCCGCTGGGTCGAGGTGCACATCGGCCGGTCACGCAAGAAGGCCAAGAAGACGCCCACCAAGCAGCAAGGATCTCCCCGTTGCGGAGATGGCCCATCTGAGAATCTCGCTCGCGCCTCTCCTTCGACGGCGACCCCGAGACTACGCAGCGGAGAGCAGAGCTGCTCTCGGGCCGGCGACTCGGGCCGCCCCGAGGCCCACCCGAAAGCCGCGGCGACAGTGTCCCTGCAACCGCAAGCCTGCAGTCTGTCCAAGCTTCCAGTGGTGCACATCCGCACCAGCTTCCTGGACCAAGCTCCCGTGTCACCGGCAGACGCCAACTCGCCTCGCCAGCGCAGTCGCATAAAGACCAACCCGTGGATCGCGTCTCCGCGAAGCCCCTGCGGAAGCAGCTCGGCCGACTCCGGCTGGGCCGGCTCGCGCTCCTCCACCGGCTCCGAGGGCTCCGAGCCCGGAGACGTGACGCCGCTGCTTTTGCACGAGCCTTCCTGGCGGGGTGGCCATTGGGCCTCGCTGGGATCCCTGCCGCCCGCGCGCAGCCCCTACGCGGTCTCGCTACTCGGCGCCTCGCCACTCCGGCCTCGCACGTCATCCACGCTGGACCGGCGGCCGTCACCGCTCATCGGGTCCAGCGACCTGCGCTTGGCGTCTGCGGTGACGAGGCGACCCGAGTCGGCGAGGCTACAGCGTCGCCAGGCATGCGGCCGTTCGCTGTTCGGCACTCGCATCAGCGACAATGACAGCAGCGCCAGCAGCGATGACGAGGCGTACTCGGAGGACTTCCTCCAGTCGGAGGACAGCAGCGACGTGGTGACGGTAGTGAAGGCTGCTGAAACCCCACAGACCGACTCTGCCTGTGACCCCGGAAGCTGCACCACAGCTGTACTGTATACTGTACACTATGGTACAGTATACAGTAGTTTGCTTGAGGCGGAATAGAAGGACGAAAACGTGGTTTCTTTACATTGTTAACTGTAGGAAAGAACTCCGGAGAAGAACTTATGATGCCCGCACACACACACAGTTTTGAAGGGTCCGTGTTCCCCAGGTTTCCTAGGTGAAGGGCGGGCTCGTCGTCGAGACAGTGTCCTTGTCGCTTTGATTGCGCACACATTAGCGCACTTTCACGCATGCAGACCCGCCCCTTCGAAAGTTGGACTTGAAGGTGAGGAGGAAACCGTTGTGGCGGTGTAGTGAGCAGCACATGAGGAGCTCGCTGATTGCCGGCGTCTCACAGTCTGGCACACACCTGCGTCTATCGGCGTCTGTCTGCGTTCCATTGTCGGGGGCACTCCTGCGTCGAAACATGTCGAACGCGCCACTGCGCGCCGTCGGCAAGATGGCAAGCGAGGAGCTCGGCGCCTTTTGAGCCCCCGTCGGCGTCGCAAGGGCCGCCGCGCGCTGTCGGCCAGACGAAGGGGATGACCGCGTGGCCGCCTTGAAGGTACTGACCCAGGTGGGGGACGCCGGGATCCACTTGAACCTTTTCGTTTCCCAATGGCTCGACTTGGAATGCTGTTGCCGTCCGGCCGAACACCCCGCGTTCTTTTCCGGTGGGGAATTCTTATCTCGATGGTTGAAAGCCGCAGCTCTCGTGCTCGTCTCGTTGTCGCCATCCTTAACATGACATATTCTTTCTCGGAGTCAGCTAATATATCCAAGTGTTGCCAGGCGCCTAACTGTAATATTGTTACGGGGCTGCAAGCCGATGAACATAGGAGAACACGGAGAAGATGTCCGACGACGACGAACGATTTCGATGAATGCCGGCAGCGGCGGGCCTATAGCGCGATCGCTCCTCCACGCGCCACTGCCCGCTTCTTCCTTGTTTGTAACAATATTAAACGAAAGTTATATCCAGCAAGATATAGTTAATTAGTCATACTTTAGTTAATGATCGAATTGCGTTCTCCCGTTTGCAAACGTTGGTATTAGCGTGCCACAAAAGTATTTTTTTTAACCTATTCCAGAAGCTTGTTCTGGCTAAAAACAGTATTTGTGGGCAATTCCCTGCGCGTATTGCCGTTCCCCGAAAACTCCAGCCAAGAAAGTGCCGGGTACTTCACTAAAAATAAAACACATTACGCTTTGTTCGAGCATAATGTGCAGTGCGTAAACTGATGAAATGCACTATTAAACAAAATTCTAGAGGCACTTTTTACTACTAAAGTGCGATGAGACGAAAGTGCCTGTGGCGAAGTGGTCCGAAGCCTTCCACTACGGCACCTCTTTCTCTCTGTTTTCACTGCCACCTTCCTCCTTTTTGTACAGCTCGGTTAAGGTGCACCTTTTCTTTACAGCCAAGCAATTTGAAACGCCGCTGATGCCGGCCGTACTGCGTCCGTTTCTATATATGCTCTGTGGTGCGGCGTTCGAGGAAGCTCCATATGAAAGGCGCTGCACGGACCCCTGGATCGAACGCCCGGCGGGCTCAGCTCTGTATTGACCAACACCGTGTTTACAAAGGAGGCTGTCGCGGCGTAACAGCCGATTGGGGGTGAAAAATAGGGTTAGCGCCCATAGGAATACATGGAACTGAAAGATTCCAAAGCAGTCTTCTCATTTCACGGGGTACCTATGATACGGTTATTTGGTACAAAAGCAACTATGAACATCGTAGAACAGATCATGAAAGTATGAAATCTCACTACCGAGGGAAGTATTTTTAAAACACTGCAAAATGTACGGGGGTGCGAGTTGGGAGGGCGACCATTAGAAACACATGTAAACACAACTTACCGAAACATTTTTCTCATTTCGCAGAGCACCAGAAGCGTTGATCGGTCGTTAAGCGTCGACCAGCGCTTTAAAGATGTGTGTGACAAAGTATGATGCTTCACTGCGGAGGCAGTCTGCTTTTAAAACTCCCCGAATGACGTGCGTTATGAATCCAGACACCGCCAAAAGGCAAGCTGGGTGTAGCGAATCGCGCAGTTTTGTTTACAGATGCCGCATGGGGCAAAATTAGCTTCATAATCCGAACGAGAATCGCGGGTTGCAGCAGACGACGGCGCAGCTGGCCGCCTCCAGCTCCGGAGCGTCTGCTAGCGACACCGGCGGTGCATGGTCGTCTGCAACTGTGCGTGGTCGGTTTTTCATGCTGTGAACAGTCCCGTAAATCGTCAGACATGCAGTACTTGCAAGTGAATGCAGTGTGCGCTGCTGCAATGTCTGACTACGTGAAAAGCTTGTCGGAATTGGGTAAACAGCTCTAAAATGAAAAGCTATGCATTGACGGCGTTGTGCACCCGGACCCATTTGCTATGCCTCAAACACATTGAGAATTCCCCCGAACTGACGCGGGCGCTCTGCCACCGTTGGAAAGGTCAACATTGTGGTGTATTTGATTTTTTCTCCGAGTCGCTTCACTGCAGAGACCGTCCAGGCATTCAAGGTCCTGGAGACATACAATTATTTTGAATCAGGTGGGTGCGCTCAAGGTCATCAACTGGCATATAGGCTGGTTTACTATTTTTATCGTTTATTTTCTTTTTCCCCGTAGTATCGCTGTGGTTCTCATATATCGTTGTGCGGTTTCCTCGTCCTTTTTTCTTTCCGTACGGCGCAAGCTATGCAGCGCGTGCGCGGACGTCGGAATATATAAGCCTCTCAAATTGTTTGCTTACGACTTGCTCATCACATGCGTGTATCGCGACGCAATTATATATGCATTCATTTTAATACCGCCACGATCGATGTTTGCAGAACGTGACGACGTCGTGCCCGTTATTTTGCGTTTTATTCATCTCAATTTACAAAATGAGCCGTATCTCGACGGCATCATTACTGCCTTACGAGGCTTATATGCGCGTCGCCAGCACTTGCAATGTTTTTTTTTTTATTTTTTTTTACTTCCGTCATGCAACATGCTTTCGGGACATGGTAGAAGACGTTCATAAAAAAAAAACGAGAAAGAAATACTGTTTGGGTGACTCGCCTCCTAGACATGGGGTTCGTCTGGAAATGCGTCGCACATATATTTATTGATAAATATGCTTTACAGAGGTGTCAGACGCGAAATGTTGGTGCATACGTATATTCATGGTCTTAAAATAATGCACCAGCTCTTAACAAACCACTGTTCTTGTAGGCGTAGAGTCAGCTTATTTGCGAACCGTTCTTTATATATATATATTGTTTGTTTCGCGCTACTACAATGAATTTCCAACAGCGAGGGGTTTAAAAAGTAGACTGTCTCCGCAATGACGCAGCATACCTTGTCACACACTTCTTCAAAGCGATTAACGACAGGCCACCACTTCTGGTGCTCTGCGAAACGAAAAAAATGTTACTGTAAGTCGTGTTTACATGTGTTTTTATAGGTCGCCCTCCCAACTCGCTCCCCATACGTTTCGCAATGTTTTAAAATACTTCGCCTCGGTAATGAGACTTTATACTTTCACGATCTATTCTAGGATGTTCATGGTTGGTCTGTACCGAATAACGACATCATAGGTGCTCCGCAAAACTATAAAACCGCTTTGAAATCTTTCGGTTCTATGTATTCCTATGGACACTAAGCCTACTTTTCACCCCCAGTCGGCCCAGCCTGGCGATAGAAGCGCCACCGCATCGTGCTTACGTCACAGATCGGTGTTGGTCTATATGTGTGAATCGCATGCAGTGACGTCATAAATAGTCGTGACGCAATGACCGGATGTGACGTCATTGTCACTTCCGGTTATTAGACATGGCCGATGTTACGTCAGGATGGCGTCACATCCGGTCATGACGTCACGGCCGATGACGTCAGCATGTGATGGTGTCACTAATTAGAACTATTTAACAGGCATGCGACACAGCTGGCGAAGCGAGCGAATGCGAGCGCAACGATGAGGCAAGCGGTGTGACGTCATACCAAATGGTGGCGGCTCCGCGGCGAGCGCCGGCATCCGCCAGCTACTCTGGCTGCTAGGCAATGGCTCAAGGTCATTCTGTGCCTCCTCGGAGCACCGCCACAACGAAATCGCAAATTCGTGGCCAGTGTAGCTTTCGCTACAATAATCGGTTGTGTCCGTCGCGTCATGTTTGCTACGTTGAAATAAGTTAAATTTCAACGGAGAGTCCCGCAGCATCTTTCTCCTCACTGGTTCTCCCTAACCGAGTTAAACGGCGATTGTTGCTGAGAGGTATCTCAATGCAACCAAAAGGTAACATAAAAGCAGGAATTAATTAAGATGAAGGTAAGTGCATAGTCTAACCGTTGTCATGCTGTCACCTTCATGGCTGGTTTTGAGGCTATTAAGGCCATGGAATTATGCAACCTAAAGGGGAACACATCCGAGGAAAGATGTTAGTAATTTATTCGAATGTTGTGATTTGAAAAAAAAAAAAATTATTATTGCACTCACAGTATTCGAACACATGTCTTAGTGCTGAGTTGAGTAGTGTTAATCCATTGCGCCACAGAAGCTTTTTCTTTTCTTAAACATGGTATTTATTACACTGAAACAATATGCTATGCACATGAACTATGTACAAATAATTTAGAAAAGTGCATCAAATCAACACGATACGGAATAGGGTGCACCAAGTCAACAAACTTTCTAAATAAGAGGCAATGAGTGCACACCGCCTAGAGTGAGTGCCACTCCTGTTCAAAGTCAGCCTGTGCATTCAATTCCCTTAAAAGGACAATCATTCTACAGAAGCGGTCTTGGTTGGTTTGTGGGGTTTAACGTCCCAAAGCGACTCAGGCTATGAGAGACGCCGTAGTGGAGGACTCCGGAAATTTCGACCACCTGGGGTTCTTTAACGTGCACTGACATCGCACAGCACACGCGCACGAGAAGCGGTCTTTTGTAGAAACAACAGATTCACACTTTCTGTCTATCATGCGTGTTTTTGAGAGGCTGTGTAACCCAGTTAGAAAGAACATGTCTAAAGGCTTATCAGCAAATGGGAATGCAGTGAGATACCGTAAAAAATGCGGCGTTAAATTACGTCTTTATTCCAATTCCCGTTGCAAAATATTCCAGAACAATATTGCATCTTTACAATCGATGAAACGGTGCTCAGTGGTTTCCGGAGAGTCACAAAGGGGGCAATTTACTGTAAATACGAAAATGCCTTTTTCCCCTAACCACGTTTTAACAAGCAGGGTCTCAGTGTGTAACTTATAAAAGAAAGCAAAAGGTAAAAGACTTGCGCAAAAAGTAGATGAAGAAAGAGACGTGACAACAAGACAGACTCAGTGATAATCTGATGAGATTTAAGTCAATTTTGCCCTGCTTGGTAGATGATCTTCGCTGGTTGTGTGCTCACGTGTTTACTCTTGATCAATATGATATGATTTCACTTGTCTATATAAGTAGGTACCGTTTCCTAAATAAAACCAGTTGGAAGTTTGCGCTCTGTCTTGTTGTCACGTCTCTTTCTTCATCTACTTTTTGCGCAAGTCTTTTACATTTTGCTAATATGAACCAACTCGCCCAGAGGAAAGTACTTATTATAAAAGAAAGTCTTCGTACTTGGCGAGAGCGGCATTTTCCCTACTCTTTTGAGTACATCATCTCCCGGTAAACCAAAATACACACTACGGTACATGGGTGGAGGAAATAGCATAAAAATTAAATCCTTGTACAAATGCTTCAGCAATGCAGAAAACAAACTCTCGGGAGAAACGAACAAGTAGGAATCGAAGTGATAAATACACCTCATGCATTACACCGCATAAGCACGGATGATCAGAAACGTTAGAAGACACTATAAGATTTGGTAAAACATGAACTAAATTAACTTGCAAAAATGCACGTTGCGCCACAGAAGCGACGGGAACTGCGAGTTTTAAATGCGGTCTTATTCGTCGTGATGCGCCACCGCACATCCAACTTATTCAACGTAGGCGCAATGGATGCAGATGGCATGAATATCGGATTACTACAAGCAATTTTATTCGAGCAAACTATTTTATTGCTTATACATTTTGGTTTATGTACTGTACTCAACAAAACATATGGATTTATTGACTTCCTTTTTATTGTGTTTTATTTTTTAATTGACGCACCCGACACTTCCGTTGCTGAAGTTTTTGGGGAATGGCAATACGCCTTCCCTGCAACACTCATGTCACTTTAATAGTGGGAGGCACAAGTGTCACGATTACTTATACAATGGCAGTTCAGTTTCTCTGCTGTAGTAACGGTTAGTAACACACGTTCCTTTATTTTTCTCTCTAAACACGTAGTAGTATTTAATTGCATGCGTGATAGTTTTCTGTGATAAAGCTGTATGCCACGACGAGTTATGGTACAAGTGCCACTCTCGTTGACGCCGAATAGTTTACATTGTTTCCTACTCTACTTTAAAAAAAAGGATAACTGACGAAAACCGTGCACTACGCCCGCAAGGTTAGCGCAGAAAGACAGAGTCAACAAACAGACTAAAGACGGTAAGCGCGGTGTCCTGTCTTCTGTCTGTCGGTTGTCTCTCTTTCTGCGCTAAACTTTCGGCAAATTCATGCATCAACTGGGCTGCAAGAATGCTTTCGCTAGTTGTATTGCGGTTACAGGTTAACGCAAACAAAACTTATCTTTTGAAAGTTTGGCCTTAATGGTAAATAAATAAATAAATAAATAAATAAATAAATAAATAAATAAATAAAATCTTTCTCGGAGCTTCATCGCTTCGCAAAAAATTACTTTTTCGTGTACATGAATGGACAGGCACGAAAGAACGCCTTGAAAATTTTACATATGCTTGTCAAAAGTGCCAGGTTTATGGGGCGAAATATGTGGCTCGAGGAATCAGGATGGTTATGTCAGGGTACCGAGCCTTCGTCTTTATTAAAAGTAACGTAACTAACGTACGTGTCATGAAACGGCGCACGAAAGATATATGTCGCTGAAGAATAACAGCTACACAAGAGAAATGTAAATAGCGAGAGAAAGAGAAGGGGGGGGGGGGGGGGGGTAGAAGGAAAGGAGGAGACGTTAGCCAGGAGAACATCGGTCTCAAAAAATCCCGAGATTACTGTGGAATCTACACTGCAAAAATGTGAAAGCCTGAGCGTTGCTGGCGCGCGCACGGTGCATCACGTTTGCTCTCACCATAATTATCATCACTAATGTCATCATTGTCATAATCACTAATTACAGTCTCATTGTCATTGCTACAATCATCCTCATGGTAGACAAGGAGAATTATGATGTGCGTTTCACGATCCCGGGCGTGGCGTATATAGTTTGTAGCAGCGCTCGGCTTAGGATTCGAGGGATGGCTCGATTCCCGGTGGAGACAGGATTTTTATTTTTCCGATTACACTATCAGGATGATCGACAAGTGAAACATCTGCGCACATGGCCCATGCGCAGGTCCGACGCAAAGATCCCGCGCACAACTCTCGCGCACGGGATTTCGTTCCATGAGCCTAGAATGGCTCTCGCCTTGAAAAGGAAAATTGGTTTGAGGCAAGGCAATCAATCAACATACTAATGCGGCACCAAGGAAAAACATAGCAAAATAAAAGTATCGTGACCCGTCCCATCATGCGGGTGACGAGCTTGTTCCAGTTAGAAGTGGGAAAATATGTAAGATAAACACGAATTTCGCATAGCGTGGAAGAAATAACAAAGTACTGTATTTACATCGTAGGTACAGCCGTTGGAAGGGCTCTGAAGCGAGTTGTTTGAATGGAAGTAAAAATAACGGTTAAATGTGTTTTTCTCGTTGGACTGGCTGAGGTAATAGTAATGAAAAACTGTATGCTGTTTCACGTAACTTGAATCAAGGATTTGAAAAAAAAAAAAAAAAAAAAAAGGAGAACCGCTGCCGGGTGAGAAGCGACGACCCGTGCTGTGGCGCTCCTCAGGTTTTTTTTTTTTTTTTTTTTTTTATGACATGCTCAATTATCCAATAAGCGAATTAGCAAAGTTAACTACGCAACATTTTTAACATTGACTTCAGGGCCAACAAATGCATGTAGTTATTTGTAGGTTAAGAAACAACCGTCGCTATTATTTTTATCCTTTTGTCAGCGTTTGTGGAAGTCGATACTATACACATTGGAGCAAAAAGGATGAAAACTTTTACTTTCAGGTGATGTTGTACAACACGGGGGTGCATTACGAGTAGCGCGGTTCGGCTCAGAACACTTTTGTTTCAAACTTTTTTTTTTTTTCCCATAATATCGCACGCAGCAGCAGGGGCAAAAATAATTATATCGGTAGTTTGTAGGCATGAGAGTAAATATACGCCAAAGAACATATCGCAGGCCTGGCAAAACAGGAATACAATCCTTAAATAGCTCTTAATTACTTGAAATAGTCCTGAGACATTAATTGCTCGTCAAGCAGTCTGGCTGCCCTTCGGTTTGCTGAGCTCAACAAGCCGTCTCCGCACGTCCCGCGTAAAGCACCTGCGTCTTCCTCTACAGGAGAGGGTTGGGGGAGGAAGCCTTTGCGTAGTATGCAAAAAACCGCGGGCGCGGAGTTCAAGGACCGCCCCTTGGCCGGCTCGTCTGCCGCGGTGGCCCTCTCTGATGTTTGTACCCTTCCTTGACTACGGCACGTTGCGTCTGCGTTCCCACTCCAGTCGGTTGCCACCTTAGACCACCGTATCTGCCTGCGTTAATTTGCCTCTCTAGCTCTCTCTCTGCAAGCGCGCGCGCGCATGTGTGCGTGTGCGTGCGTGCGTGTCAGCATTGCGCGCTCTGTCTTGATCTGTCTGTCGGAATGTGAAGGGGATCCGGGTATTTAGTACGTTGAATAACAATACATTTTCCTCATATAGTCTGTCCTGTAAAAGTCGTGGCACGGGCAGAGGCATATTATATATATATATATTTTGGTAGCTTCACCATGCATAATATACGTCCTGTAAAAGTGCACCCTGTTCAGCCTCATTGCAAAATGAACTTTGGTGGAGCACTGTCATCCATCTAGGAATAACGAGATTATAATCGCCGTACTCGCGAAACGTATGCATGCTCAGAGTGATAGCTAGGGTGTGATCAGCTTGCAACTGTCTGATTTTTTCTTTTTCTACGATGCTAGAGTATATATGTATATGGCGGTCGTCAGTGTCATTATAGGACAAAGGTCCTGCAATGACATAGTTCATAAGTTCATACTGCCATCATCACCCCCCCCCCCCCTCCAACCTGGGGCCCCTCCTCCCCCTTCGTTTTATTTTGCGTTTTTTTTTTTTTTTTTTTGTTGATGCCGTATCCCCGGATTCCATGATCTCATCTACTTACCTATAGGCGTACGTTCCCCTGTCGTCCCTTTCTACACTTACGTTCTTTCAAATAGCGATACCATGGATGATGAGTTGTTCTTGGTGTTATGTATGCAATCCTCATGTCTATTCTTTCTTCATCTGATATTGGCTTGCATATCATCGACCTACTCATATTTCTTCCCTAAACCACGCTGATCTCTTATATTAAGGCTCTTCCTTATTGCCTCTAATTTTCAGTTTGCGGGTGAATAGTGGGCGCTGTTTATACGCGTCTCTCGTTAAAGCGCCTGGCATCGCCATATTCGTCCCCCCCCCCCCCCCCCTTTTTTTTTTTTTTTTTTTTTTTTTTTTTACGCGGGCAAATGGCGTATGCAAGCGCGCTACCGATAGTCTCTCTATGTCCTCCATTTAGTTTTTTTTTTCTCTCTCATGTATATCTTCTTTCGTGTTGCTGCCGCCGTCGTCTCCTGGGAGAGCCTGAATTCTGGCGTCCGCGCGCGGATGTTTATTCGTGTTTACGTCCATCATATCCGCCGACGGCGGCAAGTTGATCGACCAGCATGCCACGCTCGTAGATACTGTGCAGCTAATACAGGAAGAGCGGCTAGGTTCGTAGTCAAAGCAAACCTTCCCGCGACACCCAACACCGGGCATGCCGACTTTGTCCCTTTGTTTGTTTTTGTCCGCCAGTGTGCGCCGCGGCTTCTCGGCAGCTCGTAAAATATACGGTTGCGCTTCGAGAGGGAGAGTGTGCCTGGGGTGTTTATGCACATGTATTAGTGCATGCAGTATAAACGTTTATGCGCGCACTTTGGAGCGATGCATGTATGGGTGCTTTGTCTGCGGTTTAAGATCCCTTACACATCGTGCTTTGCGTAATGCATGCGTCAGTTAGCGTGTGGATGCCATGTCGAGGACGTCGGGGTGAAGGGTCGTATTTCCACTTTGAGCTCTCGCACTCGCGTTGAAAATTCAGAGCGAGAATTGGAATAAATGATATTCAAAGCAGTCACGCAGTGTTCGACGCCAAAAGTGGATTGTGTCTATTTCAATTCTGAATTGCGGTCGCCAGGGGCCTCTCGCTGTTATTTATTTTCCTGTTTGACATCTCAGACTTCATGAACGAATTTATGTTTCGCGCCACACTTGTTGAATTTGTGGCTTTACGCGGCTTTCCGAATTCGCGCTTTTTGTCAGCCGGATATTTCGGCCCTTTCGTTCGCACTGTTTAGCGTTGTCCTTATGCGATATTCGCTGTTTTCTCAAATTAAGAAGCAAGCTGAACGCGAGAAATGTGAGCATTGCTTGAGGAACTACAGAGAAACCGATCGAGACAGGCAGCCAGGCAGGCTTCACCCAACGGTCTTGTTTGGATCAAGTCTAGCTAGTGTAAAAGAACACTAATAAAGTGACAATGGGTCCAAGTTAAGCCCAATAAATTATGAACCTGAATTTTCGTGTAAAATTCAAACGGTGAGCGCTGGCGGAACCTCTCCTAACGGCCCCAACAGTACGAGTTGTGTAGGCAACCGATATGTCTCATCGAATCGATGGTTGGTGACGATGCGTATTACTCTATGACGTTAGTGACTATAGTGAACTAGAATACTTTCTAGTGGCGCGAACGACGATGCTCGGGCACGCCGCTTTTCATTGACGCCGCCACGTGGCGCCACTGCAACATCTACTAGTCGACTTTTCAATGCTTTCTTGCAATAGTGCGACATAGTACCGATGCTTTTGTGCGCCTATTCAGTAAAAGTTGCGATTTTTTTCCCTATGCCGACGTATGTGGACCTTCGCCCATAATAGAAGGCGTTTCATTCGACATTATTCGGGTTTTCGCCGTTGGGTGAAAGCGCTCTTATTTCGCTGGCGTCTGCTACAGCTCATGCGGGACGAGTTATCGCGCACTGTAAATATATATGCCGGACAACCCGGCAAGAGTGTATAGGCACCGCATCAGCTAGGCGCCAGTGATGGCTTTTCACGCGGTATATCCTCACTTCTGCCGTTACTAGGCTATGCACATTGCATAGCCTAGTAAATTTATTTTTCTACAAAACTTAAGGGGGGAAAATGTTTAAGTGTACCCGAAGCGTCATTCGACCGTGCACGGCCGCACTATAACGAAGGCGCGCGCGCGTGAGCGGATTGTTGACTGTATATTATTCCTCGTACCCGATAAATGTTCGATACTGATTACGGCCTTTGTATAAACCATAAGGGGCGAGATGTCAGGACCTACCGGTTGCAACTGACGCGGGCTGAGCGAAGAGCGAGCGCGCGTTTCCCCTGCGCGTGAAGGGCTGTAGCGGAGGAGCAGCAGTGGGGCGGTGGCGACCCCACCGAGTCGCGGCGGGCGGTGGAAACAGACCCCATTGGAGAGGTCTTAAAGGCCCACTGTCCACCCTCCGGTCGAAAATATTTTCTTTTTCGGTAACTGTGAGACTTCGCCCCTAGAACGCAAGGCCGCAAAATGTTTTTGAAAAGAGTAACTAATAACGCAGTTACAGCCACCGCAATCACCCGATTCTGTCATGCTTCTCTCCTTCCGTTCCCTCGCAAAGGTTTTTCACTCTCCTACCCGAGGTCGTCTAGCCTCCGCAAGACAAATTCCCTTTCCTCCTCCGCGTTTGGCGGGAGGTGGGGCGTGGCACTCCGCGAGCGCGAAAAAAAAAAAAAAAAGAAAAAGAAAAAAGCGGCCGAGGGAGCGCGCGCCGCTGGATTCAGTCTGGCCGTGGCGAGAAAAAAGCGCGCAGCGAGCGGAAGACACCCATCCTTCTCCCGTCAGTCAGCGAGACGGACCAATGGACGTCGTTCGCGGTACGTACGTCATTATTGTGGCCCATCGGGCCAGCGCAGGAAACGGAGAAGCTGGCTTCCCAAAGGAGAGCATGAGTGAGCTTTGAATCGTATTTTCGATGCTTTGCGGCGCGCGTGTCACTGTAGCATTTTGCACAGACTATCTCCGGTACCTGATCGAAACACTGGGCTCCTTTGCTTAAGAGGGCCTTCCCTGCACAGTGGCCCTTTAAGAGAAGAGAAGCGCGCTCTCCCCCGAGACCGGCCGTGGCGAGAGGCGCCCATTTTCCTTCCGTTCGCGCCACTAGAAAGTATTCTAGTTCACTATATTAGTGACGCTACTTTCCGGCTAGGTGGCGTGCTGTTGAGCGGCAGCCGCGCACCACCTAGCTCTGCCCTTTCTCGATTGTTGCCGGCTCGAAACCTCCTCCCACTTTTTTCTGCCGCGCGTTCGGCGCAGTAGCTGTCACACTTTCTGTGGACACCCGACATTCGCCGTAACGGAATTGGGAGGAAGGTGGGATGTGAAAGCGGAAAGAGGTGCCGTACTATTAGAGTCCCTAGATATTGGAGGCCGGGCTGCGGAGTAATTTCGACCACCCGGGGATCTTCGGCCCCGCCGCGGTGGTGCCGTGGTTAAGATGCTCGACTACTGTGCCGGAGTTCGGCAATCTGATACCAGAGGTGAACGCACTTCGGGTATTGTGATTACAAATTGATAACCGGGGTAACAATGCCACAGCCCTGAAAAAAAATTAGTCCACCTGCGAACAAATTAATGTAGGATGATTGGCAGGATATCCGGCAAGCACGGTGGACTTCTTGAAAAAGAAACCATTAGCCTGGTTCAGGCGTTCATCGTTAGTCGTGTGGTGTATGTGGCGCCCTACCTCAAGCTGAGGAAGAGCGACCGTGGGACGCTCGACGCGATGTTTCGGGCGGCGGTTAAAAAATAGGACTCCCGGCCAGAGCATCTATGGAGTGCCTGCCCTAGCTTGGGATTCATAATACAATAAGGGAGCTGATTGAAGCCCACAGAACTAGCCTAAATGCTAGGCTGTCGGTGACTAGCACCGGCAGGCAAGTCCTCCGAGACCTCAATCTCGAGCTTCTTCCCACCACAGAAAACAGTAGACATTCCGGAAGTGCGGAAAAATACTTTGACGGTTAAGCCACTCCCTAAAAACATGATTTGGAAGTATAATCAGGGGAGGCGTGAAGCCAGGGCAAAATTTATACAAAATAACTATGGCAGTAAGACAGGCACATATTACGTGGATGCAGCAGGTCCCACTGAGGATGGCATCTGCACCATTGCTGTTGTGCACGAAGGAAGGCAGGTGAACGGGTTCTCAGTAAAAACTAATGACACGCTAATGTTGGAGGGAGTGGTGGTGGTGGTGGTGGTGGTGACAAACGTTTAATGATTGGGGTGGAGGTATGCATGAGCCAGATGTTTGAAGATCCAGCCCTTACAGGTACTAGGTGGGGTCCTATATAGTACAGGACCCCAGTGGCGTTGGCCGCTGCCTGGGTGCGCTAGACCAAGGCCTTTTGGGCCTGCAGGTCATAGCAGCTGAGCAGGGTCGCCTCCCAGTCCTCCCGAGTGTGGTTGGGGTGAGGAGGAATAGCTGGGTTAGATGGGCAAGCCCGCACTATGTGGTAGATGGCGATTTCAATGGCCACCACCCATTATGTAGGATGCGTTGCATCCTACATAATATCCGACTCGCAACAGGCCTGCCAAAATTACGTGCAGGGTAGAATAGCGCCACTCGCCCGCAGAATATTATTGGCACATACGAAAAATTCAGATTCAGCTATTAGTAAAAAACAGGTTATATGGGTGCCCGGTTTGGCAATACGCTGCCCGGTCACCAGGGGGTGGAGGGGAACGAGACTGTCACGCGGCTGCCTGAGCGTTCCTCCCCCGGGGTTCCGCTTAATCCTCCGGTTCTACCGAGGCAACCATACCAATCCCGCTCATAACTTATGCGGACATTACAAATTATTTACGCCTCTGCAGGAGGGCATTCCCGGGACCCGGCAAAGGTCTCGACAGATCTGATGAGTGCCACCTTAGACGGCTCCAAACCGGGTGTTTTCTGAATCCCGCCACTAAAACACATGGACCCGACATTCACGGGTAGATGCAAATTCTGCGGGCAGTATGCTGACCTATACCACATGGTGTGGGCCTGCCAGCAAAATACAAACATAAAAGTTATATAGCAGCCAATTGGGGAGGGCTGGGAGGCGGCCCTGTCCAGCTCAGACCTGGAGGCCCAGCGTGCCCTGGTCCAGAGAGCTCCGGCAGCGGCTGCAGCCAATGACATCCCGGAATAGGGTCTGCCACTCAGCTCCACAACCATACGCACCTCCCTTCCCAAATCATTTCATTGTCAATAAATGTTTTCTCCTCTTCCTCCGGACTCGATCCCGACCGCCAGCGGTTGCGTTTTGCTGGAAGCGGAACGGAGAGGCGTCCGTGTGCTGTGTAATGTCAGTGGATCCCCAGTTTCTCTCCCACGTATTAATCAATTGGCTAAAAAAGGTATGAATCCCTCAAAGGTCACCTAGACAGCAAGACTATGTGGAGTCTTCGATGCCTAATGATCCATCGAAATTGAAGAGTGAACAACGTAGAAATTTGCATCGAGCCTTACACAACATTCAAGGCACGGATGGTGAGCTCATGGATGAACTCACGCGTTGCTATATCTGCACTTCGAGAGACGCAGAACCCTCAAATCCAGAATACCGGGGGGGAACCGAATGAAGACCTAGATAAAGACTTCACTTTAGAAGAAATTATAGCAGCACTAGCAGATATGCGCCGAGGTACAGCCCCGGGACACGACAAAATTACGGCCGGACTTCTAACCAACTTTGGCATGGAGGCACTGCAGCAACTTACGGATTACGTTAACGAATGCTGGCACATTGGCACCATTCCACAGGCATGGAAAACAGCCAATGTACTCTTTATCCCCAAACCCGGCAAGAAAATCAGCATTGAAAACCTACACCCCATATCCCTCACGTCGTGCGCAGGCAAACTCATTGAAAAGGCAGTCCACGCGCGTCTCTCCAACTATCCAGAGAACAACGAGCTACTGCCACACACGATGTTTGGATTCAGAGCACATCTGTCCACCCATGATGTGCTTCTGCAACTCAAACGCAAAGTCATTGATCCAGCACGCAGAAACAGTGACCGAGCACTTCTATCCCGCGACCTCAAAGGAGTGTTTGACACTGTCAAACTCCACAATCCTCCAGAACCTCCCGACCATGAACTGTGGCCAGCGAGTTCATACATCTATGATTTCCTTAAAGACAGAACGGTCAACATCAGCATCGGCACTAAACAAACAACACAAGAGAAGATGGGCACGAGAGGCACTCCGCAAGGGGCAGTATTATTCCCACTTCTGTTCAATATTGCACTCCGAAATCTTCCACCTCTTCTAAATCAGATACAGGGCATACGACACGCCCTGTACGCTGACGATATAACCATCTGGACAACCACGGGTAGTATGGGAATGATTGAAGAAAAACTACAAACAGCGGCAACAACAGTTAAGAATTATGCATGAGCGTGTGGACTAATCTGCTCTACCGAAAAATATGAACTCCTAGTCTTCTGCCAGCACAAAAACCAGGCCACGATTGACATCCACGTTGACAACTCACCCATAAAGGAAGTTCAGACCGTCAGATCTGGGTCTGTACATCAATAACAAGGGCAACAACCACCTCGCCATCCATAAACTCCGCCTCGTGAGCGAGCAAGTCGCCAGGACTATCGGCAGAATAACGACGCGGAAATCAGGGATGCGCGATGATACTCTCCGACTGGTGCAGGCCTTCGTCATGAACCGCATCGTCTGTGCAGCACCCTACCTCCGTCTCAAGAAGTTTGACATCAAGAACCTCGACGTCATAATCAGGACAGCCTACAAGAAGGCCCTTGGCCTCCCTCTCACAACATCGACGGACCGACTTTTACGATAGAGCGTTCACAACACGGTAGACGAGCTGATAGAGGCACACCTCATGGCATAGGTGGTACGCCTCTCCACGACTCTGACTGGCCGACAAGTCTTGAACAACTTGAACATCAATTGCCCCCGACAGCTAGACCCTAAAAGCGACATCCCAGCCTCATCGAGAGGATGATTCAAGGAAACTCCATTGCCGAGGAATATGCACCCCGACTTTCACCAGCCAAGACGACAAGCACGAGCGGAAGCTATAAAAAGGCACTACGGCGGGCGCGAGGTCGTGTTCTATGCCGATGCTGCGTGTCCTGAACAAGGAATAGCGGCCGTTGTGGTAGTGCACCAGAATCAAACATTGGGTGGACTAATACTGCCTAGCCAAGACACTGGCTGTGGATGAAGTGGCGATTGCCCTAGCTGCAACACACACTACCTCAGGATACATTCTTACATATTCACAGACAGCATATCGCAATTACCTCAGGGGCAGGATTGCACCGCTAGCAGCTAAAAGCCTGCACAAGATAGTTACACCCGTGGCTACCAACCCACGCATAAACACTTAGTATGGGTACCAGGTCACCAGGGCATCCCAGGGAACGAGAGTGCACACGCCTCAGCCCGAGCATTTCTCCCCCGGGCACCCAATACGGATCGCGTGGAACCTCCTACCCCATTGCTATTCTACACTGAAATACTCCAGCACTTAAGATTATCTCGCCAGGTCTACCCTCCACTGGCAAAGACACTAGACAAAGGGGAGGAAGTACACCTCCGCAAGCTTCAGACCAACACTTTTAACAACTCATGAAGACTACACACAATAGATGCAGAGTCATTTGACTCACAATGAAAATTCTGCGGGGCGAAGGCGGACCTGTACCATATGGTGTGGGCATGCCAGCAAAATCAGACTGTCACTATTAATAACCAGCCAACGCAGGAGGGGTGGGAGGCAGCTCTGACCAGCTCGGACGCAAGGGGTCAAAAAGAACTCATCGGAAGAGCGCGGACAGCAGTCTATGCCAATGGGGTTCCAGATTGAGGACTCTAACCGCCACTACAACCTCCTAATCATTTTCATTAAAATATTTTTACCACCACCACCCCAGTTGCTCGAAATTACTTGTCTTCCACTGCAGCACCTCTTTCCGCTTTCGCTCCCACCTTCCTCCCTTCCCATGCAGCGCGGTTCAGGTGTCGACCGAACAAGTGTGATAGATACCTTTCCTTCTCTGTGAACCAATTCTTCTTATTATTTTTATTGTTATCTTTAACGTGCACTGACATCACACAACACACGGACCCCCCTTCATTTCGTCGAAACGCAGCCGCCGGCGGTCGGGATCGAACCGGAACTTCGACATCTTACTGTACCAATGCGGCGGGCGGGGCATCTCTGCCACACTTTTATAAATTTTTCACACTTCTTGGTGGAAACCTAAACCTCACCGTAAGGGAACGGAGGGAGGTGGGAGTCAAAGAGGTGACGTAGTGGAATAATTTCTACCACCCAGAGATCTTTAAGTGCACTGACATTGCACAGAACAAGGGCGACTGCGTTTCGCCTCTATCGAAACGTTGCCGCTGAGGTCGGGAACAAACCCGGGTACTCCGGTTCAGTAGCCAAGCGTCTTAAGGTGCACTGAACACCTTACCCTCTTGCATTTCAAAGCCTATCGGTATTTGTTGCAATTTTAGAGCGCAGCTCTTTGGCACCTGCTCCACTTTCTCTCCCACCTTCCTTCCTTCCTTCCCCCAGTGTGACTCAGGTGTCCACAGAAGCAAGTGTGACAGATACTGCGCCTTTCCATTCCTGTGCGGGATTCAAGTGCCCATAGAAAGAAGTGTGACAGATACTGCGCCTTTCCATTCCTGTGGGCCATTCAGATGTCCACAGAGACAAGTGTGACAGATACTGCGCCTTTCCATTCCTGTGCGGGATTCAAGGGCCCATAGAAAGAATTGTGTGACAGATACTGCGCCTTTCCATTCCTATGAACTAATTATGAAAGGCATGCTTCAGAATTCATGTGGAACATGTGACCACATGTAACACACTGCAAAGATAATAAAGTGGAAGACATGACCACAGATGGTACACACCGCAAAGACAAAAGATCCCGACTATCAAACTAGCTGTATATACGCAAACTACATCAAAATATGATGCTGTTCTCTGTGAGTGTCTGAATTCTCGGTTACTGCGTAGCTACCCTGCAGTTCAGTGTGGGCGATATTTATGTGTGCACTCTCCTTGCGCAACTCACGTTATAATTATGCGCTGCGGTTATAATGGGGGCAGCTGGATTGTGAATCCTCACAAAGTCTATATTAAGGGGTAGGGCCTATGCATGTTTCTGTTGAACACTGTGCTCTGAATTCTGTTGACAGCATGTACCATGTGATGACTCCACTTTCTGTGTTCTTCTGTGCACTCAAGAAATTTTGCTTAGTTGTCCAACAAAAATCTGCATGCTGAATATCATACATTTCATTCTTGTGCAATTTTTTCATTTCCATTTTATGTTTTTACATTGCACCTTATTAGTCCCTTTAAACAAAATATAATAAAGGTATAGTTGTAAGTGACCTTCAAAGCATGAAAACAGGTTTTCTGAAAACAATGTTCTGTGAAGCAGTATGGCAGGTAAAAGATCAGTTCTGTAAACAAACTAGATGTATTAGTATTTAATTGTTAAAACCCATGGTGCAACCAAGGATTGTTAGCTGAGCAGGATGTGGGATGAGTGATACTCTCAGGGCTAATTTGTCGCGTGAGGAGGGAAGGGGCGCACTGACTGTTACCTGTGTGGAATTTAGTCTGCATCAGGAATTCAATAGTTGATAATCACAGGTTTCTTGCCCCCCCTCACCCCTTACCCCACTTCTTTTTTCTTCTTTGCAGACTTCAAGAAAGGCTTGTTTCCATCTGTATTTAATTTGGCAAGCAATGCCGAAATCACAGTGAATGCTACGTGTGGTGAGACAGGGCCTGACAACTACTGCAAGCTTGTTGAGCACACATACAATAGGTGCGTTCATCCTTTCTCTGCATTTTTAGTGTTTGGTTCATTTTCTTTAAATATGTTTAATTTTTATGTTTCTGACATGTTCACAATGTATCCACCTGCCTGTGTTTCAGCGGAGAGAATTGCGTGTGCTCAGCATCAAGAAAACGTGGCAAAATTTTGACATGCACAGTAAATACGAGGCAAAACTAATAAGGCTCATGGAGCAGCCTTTAGGTTTGTTGGTGCGGATCTGTCTGCTTACCACAACTGTGTTGATGCTTTGGTAAATTAGTATGTTCTTGTCAAATTCCCAGTGTTTGATATTTAAAGGATTTCAGACATGTTATATGTGTTATATGTTATATGTTATTATAAGTTAAAGGCGCCAAAGGAACACGCACACACGCAAGAAAAGAAGAACAAGACAGAGCGCCTCTGTTCCGTTATTGCAATGTCTGCATTTTGCGCTCTGTCCCGTTCTTCTTTTCTTGTGTGTGTGCGTGTTGCTTTGGCGCCTTTAACTTATAATGAATAGACACCAACTAGCCCAACAAGAAGTTCTCTTAAGTTATTTGTGACTTTGTTTGCTACTTTCCTCTTTGTATCCTGTGCAAACATTGTATTCAAGAAGTTGTGCACCTATGTGTCGAGTTCCACTTTTAACATTTTGTATACTGAATTAAATTTATTGAAATCTTGTAATGAATGTCCAGACCTTTTATGCCCACTTTGATTATACCATTTGCTGCATGTAGACTGGCCATTGAAAGCTGTTTACCCGTTGTCACCATTACTTCCTGAAAAGCATTTCTTTCCTTTCCTCATTTACCTTATTATCTATATTGCTTTTAGGTCTATGAAATTTTGATATACTTATCTTTTCAACTGACTTTGTTGCCATATGGTTGTGTGTTTAGTAACAATCCACCTGCCCAAGGCTATGACAGGTGCATGATGACTGACTGTGGCATTACTAGAATAGATCAGTGTCATTTGCTAGAGGACCCTCTTGGGGCTATGTTTCACTTTGATCTTGCATTGTGTTTAACTATAAGTCCAGCAAAGTGCTTTGTTTTTATGGTTTGAGATATGGTTTCGTTGCACACTGCCAACAAAAGATCTTAGTAGTGCTCTCTCTTCTTGTGGCACTTACATGATGCCCACAGTCTTATATGACTTCTTGTTGACTGACTTTGTTGCACTGCTGTTTTTACGGTGATGAAAAATGTGTGAAGTTCAACAGAACTCCTAGCTGAGGGGGTTGGCATGTATTCTCATTCATTCCTTGTCTTTTTGAAAGTGATATTAATTAAATACACTCTGTATGTTCTGAAAACTAGGGAACCACAGTGTGGAGAGTGCGATGCCACCAGCCGCTATGCTGACAGGAGGCACCCCATCCAGTACGCCATCGATGGCAGCAACCGTTGGTGGCAGAGCCCTTCCCTGCAACACGGGCGCAAGTACCAGTGGGTCACCATCACACTCGACCTCAAGCAGGTTTGCTCATTCTCATGGCTGTAGACTGACTGATGCTCGACAGTCACGGGGAAGAGCTATGAAAGTCCTCAAGCAGATAGGAACAGTGGGATCAGAGGCTCATAATGTTATATTAGGAAATGGATGACAGAAAGGCATGGATGATACAAGCACTGAAGCATGTACGCCATTTAGGTTGTTCTGTCCTTGTCTGTTTACCATTGGGAAATGCTTCCCAATTTGTAAGAGAAGCCGACAGTCAATACAGCCGTGGAGAATGTCATCTCTTTTATTCATGGATGTCGGTATTAGCAAGGGAAAATTGTTATGTAACGATGTCTTATATGAGGTGATTATTGGGGAAGAAGAGCAGAAGCTAGTGCTCATGTCATTCTGCAGAGAGCTTTATAATGGGAAAAAGGAATATGAATGATTGAGTGCAAGTCTTAGAGTGAGGTTGAAGCTCAGTTAAACGTTTACTAGATGTAACATAGGTTTGGAGTGTAAGCCCTAAACGTCTTTGAACCTGGGAGGCATGTGTTGAAAACACAGTTGTTCAACCTAAGTCACGCATATACAGTTGCATAATATTTTAGAAAAAATAGCTCAGCCTGATCTATGAACTGCATTAAAGGGTAGGGTTTCAGAAACAGTAATGCAATAAGTTTTATGCAAGCCTATTTAGTGTCCTCTTTGAGCATCAGTCTGTTGTCTTTGAAAGTTAACAAGTGCATATTTAGAAAGAAATGATGATAGATGCTGTGTCCTGCTTCTTCTTAAGCTTCTGATCGGCAGTTGGAAGTTTTGGCAGGATCTCATGGGCTTGTGCAGATCAATATATTCTTTATGGTTATTAATAATGCTATAGCACAGGCATATCGCATAACATTGTGTTTGAATTTTTTTATGTTTACTGTACCTTTACACATAAATGTATATCAGCAACCATGAACAACTGACGTACTCATCAAAAAATGTTTGTAGCTGTAATTTATTAATTGTGTTGTGCCAAATATATTTCTCTCTAAAAAGTGATCCTTTAAAGCGTTAATCATCACAAGGCATTTTATTATTATTGTTATTATTATTATGTGCAAGCTATATACATTGTGTAGGATAAGGAGGTGCATTCTCTTTCCATGCTGATATTTCCCAGCACTATGTTTGCTGCACTAGGTGTTTTTCTATCCGGCAGGTATTCCAAGTGGCCTACGTTATCGTCAAGTCGGCGATATCGCCTCGACCAGGGAACTGGATTCTGGAGCGTTCTATCGATGGAGTCTTCTACCGACCGTGGCAGTACTATGCTGTCTCAGATGGAGAATGCTGGGAGGCCTATGGGATAGCCCCCACCCCTGGACAGCCTGTTTACAAGTCTGACGATGAAGTGATTTGCACGTCTTTTTACTCAAGCATCACGCCTTTTGAAGATGGAGAGGTAGGCTAGCATGCATTCTTGTGCAGGTTTTATCTCTTGCATTGCATTTAATTGCTTGGATGTTCTGTCATGTCTCTGTTGTGTTGAATGAAAAGTAGTTTACTCTAATGTCACAGTGTGGGTGCTTGGTTTGAAGCATGGCTTCTCAGTTTGGTCTTGTGTACAGACATTTTTACAGACATTTGTACAGACATTGTGTACAGACATGACATTGCCTTGCTAAGCAACTCGGGGGATGAACTGCAAATAATGATTGATGACCTAGACAGGAAAAGTAGAAAGGTAGGCTTGAAAATCAATATGCAGAAGACTAAGGTAATGTTCAACAGCCTCGGGAAGGAACAGCAGTTTACATTAGGTAGCGAAATACTGGAAGTAGTAGGCGAATATGTCTACTTAGGACAGGTAGTAACCGCAGACCCGGACCACGAAAAGGAAATAACAAGAAGAATACGATTGGGATGGAGCGCATTTGGCAAGCACTCGCAGATTATGACTAGTAGCAGCCTACCGGTATCGCTCAAGAGGAAAGTATACAACAGTTGCATCTTGCCTGTACTCACCTATGGGGCTGAAACGTGGAGGCTAACCAAGAGAGTTCTACTTAAGTTGAGGACAACCCAGAGGGCTATGGAACGAAAAATGGTAGGGGTAACATTAAGAGATAGAGAGCGTGCAGAGTGGGTCAGAGAAATAACTCAAGTTACCGACATTCTAGTAGAAATTAAGAAGAAGAAATGGACATGGGCAGGACATGTAGTGCAAAGAGAGGATAACCGATGGTCGCTGAGGGTAACAAACTGGATTCCAAGGGAAGGAAAGCGTAGCAGGGGGCGGCAGAAAGTTAGGTGGGCGGATGAGATTAAGAAGTTCGCAGGGGTCAAGTGGATGCAGCTAGCACAGAACCGGGTTAAGTGGAGAAATATGGGAGAGGCCTTCGCCCTGCAGTGGGTATAATCAGGCTGATGATGATGATGATGACAGACATTTTTATGCCAACTTAATACTGCGTGTGACTTTCTTGTTTTCAGGTTCACACATCACTCATAAATGGAAGGCCAGGTGCACAAGAGTTTAGCGAAAAATTAATGGTATGTCAATGCTTTTTGACCGCTTTAAGCTAGTTGGTTCTAGATTGCATTATGAAACATTGTTCCTGTGTACGAAAAAAAAGATGCGTGCAAATAAAGAGTAGATGCCTGGCATTTGTGGTGTCTACTCTTTTTTCGTCTATATGTTTTTTTGAAGCATCTCTGTGTTCCTCAAGGCTTCACTCTTTGAATGTGCTTTTGCTGCGATTATATGAGCAGCTATGTATTATGATTGAAGTCTTCTAGGCATGGGGCATCAAAATGTCTGCTCTAGTAGTGTTTACATGATCCTAATTCACAAATTGAGAACACTATTTTTAATTTTGAAAGCTTAGTTGCATCACTTGGCTGATGCATGTCAAGTTCTGACAGATATTTAGAATTCAAGTTGTGCCTGTAAACAGCTACTTAGTTATGGAAGGTTACATACCACTCAATATTTTCATTTAAGAAATCTAAACAGTTAATTCTTCTATGTTTTGTATAAGACAGTAGAAAAGGGGCAAGGCTGCTAACCTCACTGAAATGTTTTCGCACTGTCACAGTGTTACTGATTGTGGAGTTAAATCGATAAAGCACCTGGGAAAGTGCTTGAAGTGTTTGAAAATTGATGCAGTGTTCAGGATATGCATGCTTTTTCCATGACTGCCCAATGCAGGACTTCACCAAAGCCCGGTACGTTCGACTGCGCCTTCAGCGCATACGCACCCTGAATGCCGACCTCATGAGCTTCCAGACCACTGGGGATGCAGACAAACTGGACAAATCTGTAGCTAGGAGGGTGAGGCCGCATCTCCATTCATCAACTGCATTGCTGTTCATGTGTGAGCCAAGGAAAAAATTTAATTATTTTCGTTAATCCCAACACACTATTGTTTGTGTTGTTAAACGGGGAACCACTCCTTGTTTGTCGAGGGTACATGATATGTGGCGATAGTGAGTTAGCAGAGGGGTCACTGCAGTTGAAGTAGAAATATAGTTGTGGGGCTGAGAATTGTACAGGTAAGCTTTGCACGTTAGCAATAATTAGAGCGGTTGATGAACATCATGATGAGCATATTTCTTAATGCAGTGAACCCACTCGAATGATGTTTTTTTTTTAAATATGTATTTGGACAATTCTTCACAGCTACGGTTAACAACCAGGCGCTTGCTGTGGGTTGGTGGAGCACTCCAGAGTGAAAGGATTGTCTCAGAAAGCTTGGCTATGTGTAACTTGTAGCTCAACTTCAGTACTGGTTTAATATTGCCTGTAATCAAGCCTTCTCATGTCTTTTATGTTTTTTGCCCCAATTTTTTTTACTACAAATCTCAGCACACCTAGCAGTAAGAAAGTTGCATGACGACCCCTTCTTCCCCCTTTGTTTCTCTACATTGCATTTTGCTTGAAAGATGCTTTCTTGTTAAGATATTTTTTTAATTGTGCAATTCTGGTCTGTGGTAGTGACCAACTGGTCAAGTTTGTGGAAGCACATTAGTGTGCTGCAGTTTCTGCATGGTGTGAGTTTGCTTTTTGTAACCTTCGAAAATTTTGCCACGGCTGGTGTACATCTGCATCTTGAAAGTGTCTCACCCTTCCTATATGTGCGACTCTTTAAGAAAGGCTGCCTGCTGTTGTTTTTATCCAGTACTTCTACTCCATCAAAGACATATCGATTGGAGGCCAGTGTGTCTGCTCAGGGCATGCCCAGGAGTGCCCATCTCAAGGGCGGGGTGGAGAGGTAGGAGGATATTGATTTTTTATTCTTTCTGAATGTATTGTACCTCTGTGTGTGCGCTTATTATAACTGAAGCAGTCAAGAAAAAGAAATGCTCAATGGCCTTTGTGTGTTGTGAAACAGCCACAAACTTTATTTGTAGATGTTTTCATTTCTTGACGATGTGTACTGCTACTGAAACCCAATAAAATTGCTGGCTATGGAAAAGGAAATAAGCATAGGTTGGATATAACAGAGCTTTTATTTCTGTAGTCTTTATTAGCAGAGTTCATTGTGGAAACATGACTCAAGGTTCCTTCAGTTATTATGCTTGACTTGGACATGGCATTTGGTTAATTCTATGCAGAAAAAATGAAATACAAGAACTACTAGGTCCAGATAACCACCACCTGCTGATTAACCGTGGGATATATGTTATTGCTGTTTATTGCTCAGTGGCTTGGTGTCATGTGGAAGGGCTGGCATTTTTGAAAACTTGATTTAGTGTTTGGTTTTTTGTTAGCCAGTCGTATATAAACCATTTGAGTAGTTTAAATCTCGTCGTCAAGTATATTTTGCGCAATTTGGTGTTTCTTTTTTTATGCACTTTATGTTCTTAGAATGAAATTGTATTAAAAAATACTGCTGTTCGTGTCCTACTTTGCATAGCTTTCTTTGCATACAGACTGATTGCTGCGTTTTTCCTTCAATTTGGCATCAACTTCCCATGCCCTTTGGATCAGCTCTCGGTGCAGCTTTGATTTACATCTCCGATGCCTTGTAGAAAATATTTATCGACTTAGTAGCAATTTTGTCTTCTTTTAATTGTATTTCATTTTTGATTTCCCATTCCTTGAAATCCAGAAACTGCTTTTCTCTAATTGAGAAATTAAGCCTCAAGCATTTATCTTGTTAATAAGCAATGAAAACAGGATCTCCAAGGAAGCTCCTCTGTGAGTTGGGTACACTTTTTCTCCAAGCATATTTTGTTACTTCTGTGCACTTCTGAATCTTTCAAGTATTGTGCCAGGGCTCCCCTCCTGATTTCTCCATTGCATTATGCAGTTGCAGTGTCGTTGTGAGCACAACACGTGTGGCACCAGCTGTGAGCGCTGCTGCCCCCTGTTCAACCAGCAGCCCTGGAGGATGGGCACGGCTGCAGATGCAGCTGAGTGCGAAGGTGCGCATGCCCTCTTTTCACTGACAAGCAAACACACTGACAAGAAAGAACATCGTGCCATTCAAGCTATGCACATCTTTTGGAGACTGAGGGTAGAAATTCCTTAACAAGGGCTAGTTGAAGCATCTGTAGCTGCTGCTGAAACCACCTCTCAGTGCGACTGATTGTTCTTCATTTGATTGATTTCACAATTATTAAGCAGTAAATGGGCTGCAGGGATGATGTCAGGATGAAATAATGATGCTTTAAAAATTTAAGGAACGTTATCAACACAAATTGCAGAAGCAATTTGGCTGACTTGCAGTGTTTACTGAATTTTGTTTTTTTTGCTGAACATGTTTGTAAATGTTTGAAGGTCACGGATAAAGAAAGCCTTTTATTACTTATATTCAACTAGGAAAGTTATACCTGAACGTTTCTCTAGTGCTGCATAGTGTAATATAGGCTGATGTTGAATGTTGGCAGATTGCTTTAACATGCACTTCTACTCAGTTCTGTGCTTCTTTAGAATACTTGATGTCAGAGAGCTCTACAGCGCTGCTGAAAGGTAGAGGGTGACCCACAAGCCACAGGAAAAGCAAAAGTTCAAGAATTTGAAAAGCCTAGATGGTAGTGTAATGCAGTTTCCGTCTTTTGAACCACCTTATTTTTTCTGTTTTAATCATCATCCAGTTGCACTTCCTAATAGCAAGGGCTAGTAAAAATGTTGAAGGCATTTTCTTTTTGCAGAGTGCCAGTGCTTTGGTCATGCCACGTCGTGTGCCTACGATGCCGAAGTAGCAAAGAGTGGCACGAGCCTGAACAAGTTTGGAGAGTACAGTGGTGGTGGAGTCTGCCAGAACTGCTCAGTGTGTATCCACTTCTTTCTTGCCTTCCTGTCCTGAATTCATTCACACTGATGGGTGATTAAAAACAGCGTGTGTTTTGAATGCTGTCGTTGACTAACTGTCCTTGCCTTAGCTGAAGGTTTAACTTTATTGTCAACCACCTGTATTTCTCTAGCACATTGCAGAACTAACACCTTTGGGGCACATTGTAAACATTTGCCTGCCGTTTTAACACGTCAGATTGGGTTCTGCAGAGTTTCTTTTCTGTTCAGACTTGAACTTAGGATGATATTTAACTTAATTTCTTCATATTTAGCCTCTCTTATGTGACTTGAGCACATTCTTTCTTGTGTAGCGCTGAAAAGCAGTGTGCATTCAGATTTGTTCTAATTATCTTGTTAGCCTTGAGAATGTGAAAAAAAATTTACGTTGTAGAAATTTGTCTAGGCAAATCAAGAAATATCCATGGTAAATATTTACTTTGCCAACAATTTTATATATTAAAATAAATCTATTTCAAAATTAGACACTTGCATGATGTTCCAAGATGTCTCCATTAACATGGCAGAAAAGAGTGCATGGAGACACAACAAGCTGCAGAGCAGTGCTGTACATGCTGTTTTCAGCCGTGTTTGTTTACCATTCACTAACTAGCCCAGCTGCAGACTATTATCATGTCTGCATAAGTTTTTCATGCTCGTCTTTAGATTGAAGTAGTTTTAGGCAGTGCATCAATCAAAGATTTTTGATTGGTCACAGCTTTCTAATAACTGGTGTCAATGGTTTATTTTTTACATTGGTACACGTAAACATAAAAGGCTAATGGTCAGTTTGAAAATGCCATGAAAAACCTAATTAACAATTCTAGTGCCAAACATTATTTTTGTTTTCTAGTATACTTGAATAAAAAGAACAAAAACCAGAAGGACAAATTGTTCAGCAGAAAAAATGTGTCATATAAACATTGGCCAGCATTGGTTAGATGTAAACCTGAGGAGGTATTATTGCTTGAATAGTATGCTGTCGCTTCCACATTAGCGTATGCTGCATAGTGATTCCAGTGGATTTATCTTCAAGCTTTACTTGTGTTTTCCCCACCAGCACAACACGGCCGGCATAAACTGTGAGCGCTGTGAGGATGGTTACTTCCGTCCCCGAGGAGTGGCCAGAGACCATCGCAACCCATGCCGCAAGTGTTCCTGTTCTGGACCAGGCACCACTGGAAGTTGTATCGGGGATGACTCTCACATTCAAGAGGGCCTGGTGAGTGCAATTCACCATGATCACAGTCATAGCCAGTTTAAGCTAGCACCAAGCATTTTGGGCATAGATTCAGAGCATTTGAAAGCACTAGACCGAGGTAAACCTGGCCTGTGTCAGCTTGATCGCTGTACAGATGGATGTAATGCACAGTGGAACGTTAAAAAATGCTGTCACGCCTTATGTACAGATGCTGTGCAATTTAAAACGTTCAGTGTTTCATATGTAGCCTATTGTGCCTGTAGTCAAGCCTGCACCCGTGCAAGTAACAAGTTCTTGCCGTGTATTTAGGAAGCTCCAAGACTTATTGCAGGAAAGAGGTCTCATACAGCACCTTTAATCTCCTGATAATGTCAGAATCTCAACAACATGAGCAGTAAAAGGTATGAATTCACCTCTGTAATGATGGTTACACGCTAGGGCAGTATAATTTTGTACAGCCTTGCCAGTTTCGTGTTTCAAGTGGAAGAGAAATCAGGCCTCACTTCCAGGCGGTAGGGTGTTTTCCTGTTCTTGATAATAATGCAGATAACAGCATACATCTTTGACGCATACTTAAGCTTGTTGGTGAACTTTGGAACAAATATTAATTGTTGCTGCTAACTAACAATTGAAACAGCAGAGAAGTACAAGAATCTGCCTCCCTTCTGACTGCACATGTAGGCTACCAGCACAATTATGCTTAATTAACACTGGATGAAAGACAATGCCGACAACCACCTAGAGAAATTAGAATATTGAAATTTGTTGTGAAACGCGGGAAGTTTCACCTGAAGTTCATAATCAGCTGTGACTGACTAAACAGTGGGTGCCTGTTGTTATAGATCACCGTGTGCCTCTGTGGGTGCCATATATTTGTCAATCCATTCTGTAGCCACAAACAGCCAAACAGCAAACAAATCGTGGGAAAATGAGGGGCTTGTCGTGAGTTGCATACGAGGGGAGCAGACAGCCAGTGACACCAAGGAAAGTATGCAGAAGTTTCTTTTTGTTAATTGTAGTTGATCAGTGTGAGATAGTAAGGTAATCATGGAGGTAATTTAGTAGAAAAAATAATTGTATGCTCCCAGTGGGACTCACATGAAATTCACCTAAGCATCTCATGTTCTTTTTATTGATGCCACACATTTGTCTATTATGTCCTTTGCATTTGTTTCAGCAGGAGGTGGTCAGGCATTTGAGAAGCTTGAGGAGGAGGAGTAGAAAAGGAGGGCGGAAGACAGGGATGTTAACCAGAAAGAATGAATTCCGGTTGGCTACCCTGCACTGGGGAAGGGGAATGGGGGATTAAATGGGGAGGGTAGAAGAGGAGAGGAGGTGAGAAAGTCAGAGTCTGTCAATCAGGCTAGTCTCTCTTAAAAAGCGAAGAAGTGCCTTATAAGCTTTGAGCGCAGATGACTTTTGTGGCCATGGTCCCAAGATCTTCCCTTCCGTTAAGGTGTGAGCATCCCGACGACCCGATGCAGTACGCAGCGTAAGTCGTTCAGTTGAAAAAACAGGGCACTCACAAAAGAGGTGCTCAATCGTTTCATCAAAACCACATCGTTCACAAGCAGGGCTGTCAGCCATCCCGATCAGGAAGGCGTATTTGTTTGCGAAAGCAACGCCAAGCCATAGGCGGCATAGTAACGTTGTTTCACGACGTGTTGTGTGGTGAGGAATACGCAGGCGCAGACTGGGGTCCAATGCCTTCAGGCGACGGTTGGAGAACTCTCCGGTGTTCCACGCTGAATGTGTCAGCTCCACAGCCAAACAACGAAGCCCACTCGCTGCATCGGTTCTCGCTAACGGAAATTGGACTAGAAGTCCGTTGTTGTGGGCAGAAAGGGCAACGTCGTCCGCCCGGTTATTTCCCGCAATGCCACAGTGTTCTGGCAACCACTGGTAGATGATATCGTGGTATTGCGGCGTGGTGCACCGTACGGATTTCTGCAATTAGTTGTTCATTTGAGCCGTGGCGTAGTGCTGCTTGCATGCCTTGAAGCGCTGCTTTGGAGTCAGTGAAAACTGACCATTCTTGGGGGAGTTCCTGGCTGATGTATTCGACTGCAACCCGTAAGGCAGCTAGTTCGTTGAGCCATTAATGTAGGACATGTTATGATGGGCTGCAGTCAGTCTTAATTTTCTGCATGCCTCTAAGGGAGGTAGATACCATGTAACATGCATATATAATATATTGCCTGAAACACTGGCTGTGGCTGCGAGGCAACCAGCTTGAGCTCTGCATTGCACTGATTTCAGCATCCTGGAGATTGCGTGTGCCGTGAAGGCTTCACGGGGAAGAAGTGTGACCAGTGCAAGCGTGGCTACCGCAACTACCCACGCTGTGAGCCCTGTCCCTGCCACTATGCGGGGACTGTGGATCCGAACCAGTGCGATGGCCCTTGCCAGTGCAAGGTATGGCATGTATAGTTTTCTTGGGGAAAAGAAAAACATGAGCTGTTGCAACAGTTGTGAACAAGCTTTTCTTGGGAAACAGCATGGCATGACACATTATTTTCTGTTTCACTGACAGGGCAGGTGGTTTATCTCCTGCAGATGTGTCAGCCTGGTTGAAAGCACTTTATGTGCTTTCTCTGCTTTATCTATCTTATGCTTATCTATCTCTGCTTTATGTATCTGCTTTATCGCCATGCAAATTAGCTGAGTTGCAGCACTGTAGTGCTGCATTTTAGCTTATTCAGTGAAACATACGTTTTTTTGGCTGCTTACTGATGGAAAAGCTTATCCAGGTCACATGTGCTGTGACTTTCTACTGCTCATTGCATTTAGCACTGTTCAGCCTTGAGTGACACGATGACTGTCATCATATGCATTGACCTGTAGCTTTTTGCTAATTACTGATTGCTTAACTAATTATTTTTGCATTGCAGAAACATGTTGAAGGCGCTCGCTGTGACCAGTGTGCCCACGGCTACTATGACCTCTCTGAGACTAATCCGGAGGGGTGCTCATCATGCTTCTGTTTTGGAGTGACCAGCGTTTGCCGACCGAGTGATTGGGGTGTTGAAACGGTAAGAACTCTTTTACAGAAAACTAAAATGAATACAGAACTTTCTGAACTGCCCGTAAATTTATTAGACCTAGATTATTTGGAATCGTTGGCTATATCAATTCAGACACGCAGTATTTCCCCTTGAAGATTTCGGATTAAAGTAGAGCGCAGTTACAGAGTACTATATCGAGCCTTAGTTTCCCCTTCCATTTGTTATGTCAAAGTAACTATACACCATGCTCTTGCATATGGTTCTTCTCCTAATGGGGCTGTTCGGTCACTTTTCATATGCAGAGGTGGTTTGGCTGCACAACCTTGGTAACCGCATGATGACGGGAAACCTGGGTCATGTGTGAAAGCCAACCTAAGCAAAGCCTAGGGGTAGCTATTGCTTCTCTGTCGAAGACGTTGCAGGAACCACTCTACCCCAGACTCAATGATGTTTCATTTATGTACAGTGTGCCGGTAATCGCATCGGGTGTCTTATGACAAGTAGTGGCTATTTCCAAAATTCTGCAGCTTTTATAGGAGGCCAGAAAGCTGACAGGCAACATGTCACTAGCGTTAATGCAGTTTATTCTGACCTTTAGTTTACAGATAAGCCATTTTTATATTGAGTTACATAGATAAAATCAAACTATTTCGCGATCGTCTTTGAGTTAAGAATATCCAGGTTGGACTGTATTTTTTTAAGGATCACTTGAGAGAGAGAGACTAGTTCTTTTTTTACTGTAGACAAGCACTTAATCCTTGTTCCAGCCAGGCTCTCTTTAGCTTAAACTTGAGTAATTTTGAACAAATCGTGTGTTCACTGTGAGTCTGAACATATGAGGATTTGACTCTCGGAATGTGCATGGGATGAGAAACAGTATTGAACAAATATCGCTTTGCATGTACTGCGGAGATATTTGGCTAGAGCTGATCACTCTAATATATCTGCAGTCAGGGTGTTCACACTGCTTTAGAAGCAGAAGCTTTTATGCTCAACATGTCCATCACTGTGATTAGAGTTACTGATGTGATTGAAGTTGTGTAAAAAAATATAGGAATTTGCCTTTTTTAGAGAACGCATCAGGTCAGTATGTACCTATTTAGAACAAACACAGAGTGTTATTTTTTGTGGGAGAACGTTTACAGGACTGATGATACAGTTTCCTTCATTTTCGGGACTGCCCACTCTCGGGACTGTCCTTTAATTTTTTTTTTACTAGCATTTCATCGGTGAAACTGATTAGTGATGTTGTCGATTGTGCCCTTGTTCCTTGCAGATTCGGGAGCCTGAAACATGGCTGATCAGTGACTTGCCTGGCAATCGAGTAGTTCGACCGACGCCCGAGAATGGACGCCTCACTGTTGCCGATGACGATGTGACACTTAACATGTACTACTGGCAGGCACCTGAGAAATACCTCGGAAACAAGGTTAATGTTTTATTTAGCTACGCCCTGACAGCAGCCTTTGTTTATCTTTTCCAAGTTCCAAATATTTCATGAAATTTGTTTCTGGAACTTACATTCTGACATGTGCTGTGCTTTGGTGGCTGTACCTGACAGGTTTGGATGCCAAGGCATGGCTTAAAGTGAAAACTACAAGCAGCTCATATCTGGCTATATACAGAACTAAAATACAGTAAAACCTCGTTAATTTGAAGTCATTTGGACCGAGAAAAGTGTTCGAATTAACCAGGTTTTCAAATTACTTGAACACTGATAAAACTCTGGCCCAGGAAAACACTTTCATTGCGAGAGCACACTGGGCGTGCCCACCTCCATCCTTCTCCTTCTAGAAATCCATCAGCCATTAACGAAAGCACGTGGTCATCTGCGATCAGGATTCTGCTCTTAGTATCGTTCGTTCGAAAAGGCGTTTGCTGCTATCGCGCTTTCCAATAAACTTGTGGCAGTGGGTGGCACACACCCCAGTCGTTGCATGATAAAGCAAACATACTAAAAACCAGGCTTGTGCAACGAGACGAGCCGAGCAAGCTGTTGCCGGCATTTCTGTCAAGGCCGCTAGCACCATTTCCAGACCCGGCCCCCACTTCACATGCCCAAATGCCCAATGCAAAGGAGCTAATGTCAAAATATAAGCACACCGTGATGGTATCTCTGTCCAGCATGTTGGCACGTTACCATGAAATGCGCTGTGAACTGCAAGTATTGAATTTCTTTTGTTAAGTTCGCAGCGTCATAAGTGAGGGGTGGGTTCATTATGCGAGTGGGTCTGTTGCACGAGTAAAATAGTATGCTAATCGAGATGGCCCTTAACCTTTTAAGCCATGGTAAACCATTAAAATAAATGGCAGAGGTCGATGTTGTGCTCTGTCACCCCATCAAGAGCATGGAGCAAGAGTCGTTGCATTGCAGGACATGCACTCCCACTCCTATGAGTGGGAGATGCTTTAATGCCAGCGCCTCCACTGTATGCTCCCATGGCCACGGCCGGGCTGGGAGGAGAGGGGCTAAGGGTGAGCGCACCGCTGCCTCCAGTCCTGCCATGCCTTGACGAAGCACCGAGTACCCACGGCTGCATTGCAGTGAAGTATGCTTCACTTCTGCAGGGTGCGCTTTGGTGGTCGGCAAGCCGTACCACAGAGTGGTTTTCTCTCCTGGAAACTCTGGGGTTGGGGCGCTACAATATACAATATACAATATACAATGCATAAGCATCGCTTTATGGGGCCACTTCGCGCTCTGAGATGCTATCGCTTCATTGATTTGCGGCGAAATTGGGATTGAGCATTCCAGCAAAGCACCGAAAACTCTCGAATTAACAGGGTCGCTGCAGGCCGCGGCTTTAAATTATATGGATAAATTTTCATTAGAAATTGCGGGACATAGAAATTCTTCGAATTATCCAAGGTTCCGAATTAAGCAAGTTTGAATTTTTGAGGTTATACTGTACAAATATGTTTTTGTTGATGCATAGTAGTAAATAGAGTGTAAGCAGTGAGAAGCTGGCTTGACCATGAAAGATTCCATTTCCTCTGAGAGCACAAGCAGGCATACAAATGCAGGCTCATAAATATAGCAAAACTTACCCTTGTTCACTGTGTTCTTTACACAGCAGGTCTGGAAATGTTTTCTAGCATGCTGTCTTTGTTCACATTTGTACTGCATGCAGCACCTGGCATTACTTACCATTGTTGCAGACTGTAAGGACCTTGTTGTTCTTGCAAGGAAGGTCAGTGTAGTCGATGACATCACTGGCGCTATGGAAAACTAGTTTCATAATGAGTGACAGCATTCATTCCGAGGTAAATAAACAGCATAAAGAGAAGAGCTATTTATGAAATGACCAATGTTTCCTGCTTGACAGATTTACATGGAACTTGTTTTCAACAGCACTTGACTCACCTAGCAGGCACTTAAGCTAGTAGGCCCCAAGCAGGACACTTATACTGAGTCTCAGAAGCAGTTTGCAGCACCTTGAAGGGCGACCTTACCTTGTCCTGCTACCTCTCACCACACTTGGCTTTCAATCATTGCTGGAAGATTCACACTAATAATAATAATGCTGCCAAGGCATCGCATACTCTCGGCTATTTGAAATGCAATCTTCGAGATGCTCCAGCAATTGTTAAAAAACTTCCCAATTTTAGTTCACCTCATCTATCCGGCCACTGCATCAAGCCTTTTTAATGCAATCACTCGAATGTATTTAGAATTGTGCTGCTTGTTTTATATGACCAGGAAATACGATCGACAAGCAACTGTTACTAATCTCAAATTATCGCTGTCACTCCCGGCGTTAGAGGTATGCAGGAAGGTTGCTTTTCTTTGTCTCTTTCATGAAATAATCCATAGCATCCTAGTAGCCTCCCCCTTGCCGAACCACATCGCACATGCCATCGTCTTTGTAACCACCAGAGCTTTATGTGCATATTCGATCGAACCACAGCTTTTAATTCATCAGTGCTATCGTGTGCCATCAGCTAGTGCACTGATCTTCCTGATTGCTTTGCTACCATTAATGACCCTGCAGTCTTTATATGCCGCATTTTATATGGTTGTTGTATATGCTGCATTGCACTTTGTTATTCAACTTTTAGTCACGCTTGATCGTCACATTTGTTGTTGTCATCGGTTATGTTGTGGGACATGATTTGCTTTTTATATCCTTCGCTTCCTATACTCGCCCCCTCACGCAATACTCCTATTTGGAGCCCGTATCTTGAATAAATAAATAAATAGTGCTCCTGCTGTCACATTTGCCAATTAAGGGGTGAATGGTGCGTAGGAGCACAACCATCAATCATAGTGCGCTTAATCTTGATTGGGCCAGGGCACCTTGGCCTTTCTCAGCGCTGCAAACAGCTTCCGTGATGGAGTGTAGTTAAGCCTTGGGGAGAGTTTTAGCCAAATGCACAATAATGGATTAGAAATTTGTGACTGAAAATGTAATGATTTTTTGTTTCTGTTGCCAACAGCTGTACTCATATGGAGGAAATCTCAAGTTTATGCTCAGCTATGTGGTGGCTCGTGGAGACACTTCGGGATCCTACGTGGAAGGCTCTGATGTCATAATTGAAGTGAGTGAGGGAGGCTTCTACAATTCTGCTTTTCATGCGCATTAGGAGTGCTATAATGACAAAATATGTTCAGTGTCTGTGTGTGTGAAGTCTCTGCCTGTCTATCTGCCAATTGTGGCAGGTGGTGTTTAGGAGTTATCCCTCCCTCTCCACCTGTTGCATTTGGCAGGTGGAGAGAGGCTCTCCTCTTATTGGGGAGCAGAGGAGAGGCCGAACTAAGTGCAGCAGGCTGATGTATAAATGAAACAGAATTTTCAAAAAGCGTTGCAAATAGGGCAGAAACATGGAAGAAAGACAGCACAGGACAGTGCTTGTTTAGCGTGTCATGCTTTATTTTTTCTCAGACCGCTGTTTTTATGTATTTTTTATAATTATGAGTCTATACCAACACATTCGACTCATTTATCCTTCCTGAGAGTGAGAAATGTACAGGGGCAAGGTAGCAACTTGTGCAGGTTTACTGGACACCTGTGGGAGAAGTCTTTGTCCTGTATTCGACTGTGGTGGAATAGGTAGCACTTGAGGCTAATATCTTATTTGCTTTTAATCTACTGACAACTCAGGAGAAGAGCAAATAAAGTACCTTGCAGACAAATAAATTGAACTATCATTGTAAGTCTTGTGCTACTTGGATTGTGTAAGGTTTCTTAAATAATATATGCCTTCATGCAGTTCGCATCAACTAAGTTACAGCTGTGCAGTCATAAGCAAACTATATAAATGTGTTTGTTGTATGAAAGTACACTAGAACCCCGCTATAGGAGACTCGGATAGAGTAAAAGCTCTGATATAGTAAAGTGAAACTGAAGTCCCATTTCATCTTCCATAGAGAAATGTACATTTTCCCCCCTTTATAGTAAATACGTTGTTGGTAAAAATCAGTTATAGCAAAGTGCGCCTGGCCGCAGTGACGATTCTGACATCGCCGCCTGTGCACTACCTAGACTCGCGAGGCAAAGTATTTTTTCGTGTTTGAAAACACAAAAACAACACCGAGAGTTCGTTTAAGTGGCTTTACCGCTAGGCTTAGCAGCTTTTAGGAGAAGCCTACTTTGCGGACGCCTTGGAGCTGTGAGGGAAAGCACGCAGTGCGTAGGGAAAAAAAAGTAAAACTGTCTACAAACATGGAAAGGAGGCGGCGCGGTCTTTCGGAAAGTAAAGGAGAGTAAAAGTGCAGCAAGGAATAAGGAAGGGGATGAGATGGGTGAACATTCACAGCACTGTGCAGCATGAAGCATGAGGCAGCGGAGGCAAAAAGTGGAGCACTTGAGTGCCACGCGCATTTATCATTTATTGCCTTTTAAAAAACAGAAACAGCAAAAAGTGACACCATGTTCACGCAAGGCTTTGGTTTTCACATGAAATCGAACTTGGTTGCATTCATAGCCACATTGTCCTCGTGCGTAAAGGCTGATTTACATGCAACTGAGCGAACTGAGTGGCAAGCGGCAGCGACAAGAGTGAAAAATTTCCAACCGGATGCAACTGCACCGCGACAGCTGAAAACAGGTTTTTCGCTTTGCCGCTGCAAAAATCGCTAGCGTTTTCGCTTGCATGTGAAACAGGCTTAAGAGGTACTTCCACAAGATGTAAAAAATTTTTATAACAAAAAATTGCACAAAGAGAAGATAAAAGTGAGATGGAAGGTAATTCAGAATTTTTTTTTTATTAAGCAACAACACGTGTTCAGTAAGTGCCTATTTAACTACCAGACAGCATCTTCAGGACCATGTCGTCACCAACAACTGATAGTAAAGGCCCTGATTAGTAAATATTTTTGCTGGTCCCAGTGACTTTACTATAAAGGGGTTCTACTGTACGTCATTCGTGCATGTATGTACAGGGCAATGGCAAGCGGTTTGGCTACAACTGGGGCTTGCGGCCAAGCCCAGACAATGTGACCATTGCCATCCCACTTCGTGAGCATGGTTGGCACGTGCTGGACAACGATGGCCGCCCTCTGAGACCAGCAACACGCGAGGAGTTCACACTTGCCCTGGATGATGTGGAACGGCTGCTGCTGCGAGCCAAGTACCACTCGGACCAGATCGAGGGAGCGTGAGTGCTGTTCTTTTGTGTTCATGCTTCAATTCGTGCTGCCACAGAAGTGGTTCCACTTGCCTATGTTTTGCAGGCCAACATGCCAGGACAGTCATTGTGTGCTCAGTGTTGTGACTGGCAAAAGTGGCAAAGCACACAAATTTTAGAACTTTTTAAAATTTGGAGGGTTTTAGCAAGTGAAATTAAAAATGTGTAATTAAAAATGGCAATCCAAGTGACAAAAGTTGATTCTCTGCTATACTTCAAAAGACAAGAAACAAGATTTTTCGTTGCACATGCATTATGCATTCTGCACTAGGCCAGTTTTATGTACAGTCATGAGCAAAAGCGGTATAGAACACACAGACGGTGGCGGAACTTGGGAAAACCACATAGAAATGCCATCTAGCGACAGCGACAGTGACACATGCATGTCAATAAAATCTAGATTCCTTGCAGCTGTTGTTACATGGCACTGAAATGCAGTTTTCCCAAGCTTCGCTACCTAGCTGCGTGTTGTATAGCACTTTTGCTCATGACTGGACATTCTAGGATGCCGGTGCTGCTTATAGGAGGAGAAAAACTTCCAAGAGGTGATAAAAAAAGCTTTGATGAAAAATGCTTTAAGGCCCTTGTAAAAAAATAACTGTTTTTGACATTTGCCATAAATGTGATTTCGTTTCAGTAGCACCACCTTGCAGCACTCAGTTTCTTTAGCACCGCGGATTAATGGCAGTCATTTATGCAGTTGCATTTAGCACTCATTTCTGCATATACTTCACATGCTCAAACATCATTGCGCTTAAGAAAAACCCGACGTAGAAAACGATACGAGACACAGGAGCGCAAATAATCAACTGAAATTTTATTGCTGTGAACACACGTATGTAGCTTTACACATAAAAATATCACAAAAATCGACGAGTCAGCAAAGTAGCTATCGTATCAAGGGCAATCGTGATACACCTGTCACAAAAACCATTTGTCTCTTTTTTATTTTCCCATGAATTCCTTTCCTTCTTTCGAAAGGGTGACCGAAGGGTCGCTTACACATGTCCCTTTCCCAGATTCGATACAGTGGTCCTCCCACAGTTCCCTGGTTAGCTTATCTCTAGAGTTCAGAAGAACTGCCATCTCATGGAAAAGTGGTGCTCAATCTTTGCATCTAGCGCAGTGCGGCGCCAGATCTCCAGACACACTAATCTGGTTACAGTGGTGCCTGTGCCCTCTGAGCCTTTCGTTAAGGCATCTTCCCGTTTGCCCCACATATGCATGACTGCATGAGAGCAGTATCTTGTAAACTACTCCCTCGCAGCACTCGACAAACCTAGTTTTGTGCCTAATGCCACAAGACGTCTCTGCTCCAGGCTTGCGCTCCTCATTTGCTTTCTCGCACATTCCTTTTAATTTTCATGGGGCAGAGAAAATGACCCGCACAGAATGCCTTTCAGCAACTTTCTTCAGTCTGTGCAATAGGGCATGAATGTATGGGAGTACCACATACCTCCTTATTTTTTTTTACCTTGCCTAAGTCGCTTTTGTTCCTTGATCTTTTTAATACTTTCTCTGCCACAGAGACAAGGAGTGATGTCGGGTAGCCAGCGTTCTCTAATCTGAGAGCCTGCGCACAAAAACTGGATTGCATTTTGTTACTGCAAGACTTCTTAATGACTTGTTCAAAACAAGACATGGCCAATTAGTTTCGCTTGATCAGCTTTGTGTGATCCGAGTCGTATGGCAATAAGCCCTTGCCACTGCGCGTTGTGTATTCCCGCTATAAGTGGGGCTGCAGAGTTAAGGCCAACTTCCTGTTGCTTTTTGTGCATGATGATTGTGATGAGCAAACATGAAACTGTGCTTTGATTTTCCATGAATGCAGTTTGCATGATGTAGAGCTTCCCATCGCATCCAAGGCATCAGGCACCGTGACAAAAATGACATCCGTCGAGATGTGCCAGTGCCCCGTTGGGTATGCAGGTCTCTCCTGTGAGGTAAGGACTCGCATGTGCTTCAAGGTCTTGTCTGGGGAAAGGTAAACACTGTGGAATATGTGAAAATGAAAAGTCACAGGTCAATGTTGTCTATGCAGTCGTATATGCGTTAGTGTTAGAGACGTGACTGTGCGTCCGATTTCTGCGAATGGAGTGAAACTACTGGTACCAGCCCAGGAACATTACTTATTGAGCATACGGAGTGAAATTGCTGAGATCCAGACGAAAAGAGCAAGGTAGAGAGCATACACACTGCTCTTTGTTCACCTGCGTCCCCTATGCAATCAGCCTGCATGTTTGCTCCTCTCCACTTTTCTTATTGGTAGCCAGTTTTTCTCTTCTACACCTCTCCTCCCCTCTCAACTTCAGGGATTGGCCACGACGTTTCGCCTTCTCCACTCAGCTACTACCTCTCCACATTTAACTCTCTTCCAGATGGACAGATATCACGAAGATATTGCTAACACATTATGAAAGGCATGCTAAAGCACTAGAAGATAATGTCAACACTCTAGAAAAAATTATTTGTTCATTTACTACTTCCCATTTTGTTCAGATAGTAGTACATGTTGGCTCTTCCTAGTTTATTTACGTACAACACCTGTCGTGTATGTTGTTATGGAAGGTCTTGCACTTAGTTTTTATCATACTGTGAACATACTTGATACTGTATGTATTGGTTTGGATTGTGTGTACATGGGTTAGGAGAATGAGTGTTACTTTTGTGGTTCGCTTGCCATTCAGGTTTCTCTTTAATGGCCCACTGAAGACATGTAGTGTGTTGCGAGGTGCTGAATAAATTCAGTTGACCCTGTTCATAGAAACTTGTTTGGACACCTTGTATGTCTTACTTATTAACATTATTATTATTTGGACAAATCTGACTCTCGTGTGTATTGCATGTGTTCGTTTTCAGCTGTGTGCCCCAGGTTATCGTCGAGTGAACAACACAGTTCTCGGTGGCCGCTGTGAAAAGTGCGACTGCAACAACCACGCTGACTCTTGTGATCCATACACTGGCAAATGTGATGTACGTTGCCTGTTGTGTTTTTGCTGTTTTGTTTGTTTTTCTTTTGTCGGTTGCACTGCACATATATGCCACCTCCGTGTGAGCGGGGCTAAATGGTTTGCATGTACAGTTGACCTTGGATTTATCGGGCTTGAAAGGGATTTATTTATTTACAAATACTGCTGTCTCGGAGAGGAGACATAGTAGGAGTGGGTAAATACAATGTTAGAAACAAATAACATCAGTAACATAAAAATAGATAACATAGAAATATTCAAAACAGATAGCTTGATATATCGAGCATATGGCAGCAGATGAGCTTGTCGGTAATCCAGAAGCATGAATACCCATGCTTGCACTGATGTGCTGACTGCTTGCGTGTGGGCTGCACACCACATTCTGTGACTCGCTAATCCTAGCTCACTTCACGTCAAAGCTGTAGTGAACAGTGGTTTGGCGAGATCTCATAGGCTCCACTGTGCTGCAAATAACTTGCAAGATGGACGGTAAGGCTGTATTCATGCCAAAAGCTAGACAAAATTCATCAGCAACTATAATCACTTTCTACACTTTGACATTTTGGGATCATTGCAAGGGGTTCAAACTGTAGATTTTTCAAATAAGACAGACAAGGTCAAATCTTTAATGTGTAGGACACAGGTCCTCATTTTTTTTGCACATAAAATAGTAGTTCATCTGAGTTTCACGCAAACTTCAGGCAGTATGGCCTGCAGATTTTAGCTATGACTGGCCACCAAGCAATTTTGAGTATTTATTAAGGCTAACAATTGATCTTGTCCTTTTCTTATTAGGATTCATTCTCCATTTGACCATTGAGAAAAATGGCACATTTGTTTCTTGTTGACATTGCAGGAATGTCTGCACAACACCACTGGCCCAAACTGTGGTGAATGCTTGCCGGGGTTCTATGGCAATGCACTCCTGGGTTTTCCCGATGACTGCAAGCCGTGCACTTGTCCCCCGGGTTCCAGCCTGGATGATCTGCCGCCAGAGTGCCGAACAATTGTTACTCCAGCTGGGGAGAGTGATTACATTTGTCTGGAGTGCCCACCAAACCATGCAGGCAACAAGTGTGAAAGGTACTCGTATACTCGAAAGGTATTCTGTTCTCGCAACGTTTCTTTTTTGTTCATAAAATTTAGGTAGTACCTTGCAGTTTGATACAGTTTGATGCATCTTCTGACCTTCCAATGCATAGGAAGGTGCTAGATGCAGTGTGAAAACATGGAGAAAGCTGTAGGAGGTAATTTTACCACTTTTTCCAGCTAGTCATTGACCCGTCTATTTTGTTATTTTCTTTTACACGCCGATTGCCTTAGATAGTTGGTAGTTTGAGGAAAGGCAGTAAAGACATTAAGAATTACTGGACACAAGAAGCCATACCTGTTTAGCAAAATGATCAATTAGGTAAAAATTTGTTCATAGAAATTAGTGTGTCCAGCTACAGATAAAGTGGAACGCCATTCTTTATTTCTTGTCAAGTCAGTGCACACATATACTTCAAAGTCCATGATGGCCAGTATGTTAAAGCGAGGTACTTCTTATAAAAGATTAAAAGTTGTCTTAAAGGTCCCCTGAAATGGTGCTTTCTCCAATATTCTAGTGGCTAAGTGGAGAAATCTATAGAGGTGGTCTTTGTGAGTATATTTGAGCCAAATTTAAAAGCATTGCATGGAGCTGATAATTTACAAATAGTTTTTAAAAAGTATTCCTAACAACCACTCGGAAACTCATTAGGGCGACGTTCGCCCTGCGCAAGCATCCCATATGATTGATGCAAACCTCCCATGTGACGTCATCGGGGCTTGCTGGGTGCACCCACTCATTGGACGCTTCCAAATGACACAGGCTGAACAGCACGTAGTGGGGCACCAACGCAGCTTGTTTTCTAGATTTTTTTTCTTCCGCACTGGCGTGAGCTGAGTTGAGGAGGGTGAGGAGGAGCGTCAATTTTGGTAGCCGATATTTTTGGTGTTAGTGATGCTAGCTTGAATATTTTTGCATTGAAGAGGGGACTGATGGGATACCTATTACTTGTGAGCGTTTTCTAATTTTAGTATATAGCTTTTCATGGGCCCTTTAAAAGGTAAATGGCCAATACTAAAGCAAGGGTAGAAAAGGTTGTTATGCAAGTTTGGAGCGTTTTGAACAGCTATGCAGTAGATGTTTTAGACTGCTCTTCACCACCAGCATGAAGGGTGGCTAATGTTGCATGGTTCATTAGGAAATTTTCAGTGATTTTGTTGATTGGAATGGGGGAGCTTATATATATATGAAATGAGAATTGCAGCTACCTTTATTGCTGGCTTATCATGATGCATAATTATGTTCACTGTGATTCAGCATGTGTGCAGAGACATTCGTGGTATCGTTTTATTCCTTTGTATGAAAATTCACTCCATCAAAGAGATTGTTAATTATTTGTAATGATCACACTTTCATTTCACGACATATACTCTTATATAAGTGACTGACACTTTGTTAACCTCCTGCATCGTCTGTGAAAATCAGCTTGAATGAGATGCTTGATTTATCGCGTGAAAAATGACAGGAGTTTAGTCTGTCAGTGTGAAGAGGCTGGAGACTGCATTCTTAGCTCTGTCACCGTGGCGTTAGAGAGATGGACAAGTTTTCCACTATGGGTCTGTCTCCTTTCCAGCCATTGCCTGAGGAAACAACTTTTGAACATAAGTCCATTGGCTGGCAGCTTATAGAGCTGGTTCCTCCATCATAGGAGAACAAGCTGGATACATGCCTGGTTAGTCTCCCTGCTGTTTTTTTCATATATATTCTGCTTTTGTCCACTGTGCAGGTGTGCTGACGGCTTTTATGGGAACCCCGCCATTGGCGAACCTTGCCGTCCATGCCGCTGTGGTCCCAATGCCGACACATCCGTCCCAGGCTACTGCGACCACCGCACTGGCCGCTGCCTGCGCTGCCAAGGGAACACGGGTGGCTGGAACTGCCTTGAATGCCTGGATGGCTACTTTGGAAACCCAGCCACTGGGGACTGCCGACGTGAGTGCTTTTGGCTACGTCACCACTGTTGAAAACGAAAATTCCTGAAGTGCTCGTGAAGTCGCTTTTGTAATGAAGTTTCCGGCCGCCACTAAGGAATCCTTGAAGGGCTCATGAAGTTGCTTGTTGGTGAAGTTCCTCTCAGCCATTATTTACTCTGTGTGACATTCCTTTGTTTCATTTCTTCTCAGTGTTGGTTGATGAAGGTGGCCATCTTCATGCGATGCATGACTTTATCTTCACCCTAACAGGCTGAGCTGGGTTGACTGCTCTTTGCCGCGCCTCCCTTGTTTCAGCTTGTGACTGCAGCCTGACAGGCTCGATCAGCCAGGTGTGCAACAAGACGACCGGCCAGTGCCCCTGCAAGGCCAGCTTTGCGGGGAGGACCTGTGACAGGTGCCAGGTGAGGCTGAAACAACATTGGCACAGCTAAACAGGAGAACTGCATCTCTGTAACAAGGGTGTGAGTAGTCTGACATGCTGTGCAGGTTTTCTCTGTGTTCATGTATGCATGCTAGCAGTTGAATAGCTAACAAGCAGCTATCACAGGTTTATGGAAATTCAGCAACTTTACAATGACATCAAGCAATTTTACCATCAGTCTATTTAAACCACAGTTTATATGACAAAACTTTCTGAACTTATTTATTTATTTATTTTGAACATACTGCAGGCTGAGCGCCCAAGCAGGAGTGGCATACATTTACATAAAATTCAAAAAAGCATGAAAGCACAAGGTACAAAACACACCAACACATCGAGTAGGCCAGTTGAAGCGGTTATTACCGCACATAAAATATAAGCACAACAACAGTAAAAAAAAAACAAAAATACTGACACAATCAAAACTGACACCCAAGAACTGACAGGAGGCAATATTTCATAAGTCATTACATACTTAATTGAAGCATATCTAAAGACTGGAGGGAACAAGCAGGCAAACTATTCCAATCTGCAATTGTATTAGGGAAAAAGGAGAATTTGTATAAGTTAGTCCTTGCAAAGTGAGGTGCTAAAGAGAGGGCATGAGAGTGGCGTGTCTGCCTAGTGGTAAGAGGGCAAACGTAAGGGCTAGGATCAAGTGCAAGTTTGTTAATAAGTAAAAGAAATAAAAATTTAAGACGGAGGAATTTTCTCCTTGCTTGGAGAGTGACAATACCATTTTCTGCCATTAATTCAAATACCGAGTCGGTGCGACCGTATTTGGAATAAATAAAACGCACTGCCCATCTCTGAATTTTTTCAAGAGCATTTATGTTGCACATCGTATGCGGGTCCCACACTGTGCAAGCATATTCAAGCCTAGGCCTTACAAGTGTTGTGTATGCGAGAAGTTTAACATGAGCGGGAGCATCCTTAAGCTTGTGTCTGAGCAGGCAAAGTTTGCGAAAGGCTGAAGAGGAGATGTTGAAAATATTTGTGTTCCAGCTGAGGCGGTTATTTAGTGTAACGCCAAGATATTTAATATTCCTTCACTTCGGTTAAACTGCGGTTCTGGATAGAGTAAGTGTACTGAAGCGGGTATTTTTTCCTGGTTATGCGAAGCAAGACAGATTTTTCTGAGTTTAGGAGCATGCCCCACTCCTTGCACCATTTTAGTATATTAATTAGTTCGACATTAAGTGCGTGCTGGTCTTCGGGTACCACAATTTTATAAAAGATAACGCAGTCATCGGCGAAGAGACGAATTTTCACGGGATCGTGGATCACATTAATTATATCGTTGCAAACTATCAGGAAGAGGAGTGGCCCGAGAACACTACCTTGCGGAACACTGGAAGAGACTGGAAGACAGTCAGAGTCTGAACCATTTATATGTACGTACTGAGAACGGTTAGTTAAGTAGGCGGAGATCCAGGCAATGAGGAAACTGGGAAGTTCAAGCTCCTTTAATTTGAAAATAAATTTGTCATGCGGAATACGATCAAAAGCTTTGCTGAAGTCCAAAAATATAGTGTCTATTTGTCTACCTCTGTTGAGGACAGAAGCGAAAAAATGAACAACTGTTGTTAACTGTATTGTGGTTGAAAACCCCTTTCTGAAGCCATGCTGGAATGGAGATAGAATATTGTGGTTATTTAGGAAGTCAGAGATGAGAGTACTCACTATATGTTCAAGCATTTTACAGGTTGATGATACCAAGGAAATAGGGCAGTAATCAGATAATGATAATGGGTTGCCTTTTAAACACAGGCACTACGTGCGCTATCTTCCAGTCATCTGGAAGAGAGGACGATCTGATTGATAGCTGAAAGATTAATACAATGTACCTTGCTAATTGCTCTGCATAGTGCTGGAGAAATGCATTTGGAATACCATCTGATCCTGGGGATGATTTTACTTTCAACCTTAACATCATATTAACAATGCCCTCATATGAAATAATGTTATTGTCAAGAGTATCACAAGGTGTGTTTACAAAGGGTTCAGAGATGGAAAAGACAGTGCTGAAGTGGCAGTTGAAATGTGATGCAATAGCCTCAGGATCTGTTATTAAGGTATCTTCATGTGAAATGTGCTCAATAAGTTTCTTACGCTCACTAACAAAGTTTCAACATTTATCAGGATCTGATTTGATAAAGTTAGGCTAGGTAGTGTTAAAATAAAAATGTTTGGCTGACTGAATGGCATTTGAAAGGGCGCGACGAATTTGGATAAAGTCATGTGAAGCTGTACGGTTTCTTTCTTGCCCGCTTTGCTTTCCTTTTTTGAATGTATTATGTCCCTAGTCATCCATGGATTATGCTTATCAGTCTTTTTTACTTTGTTAGGAACGAAGCTGTCAAAACAAAAGAAGCATACATTTTTAAACTTGTTCTGTTCCATAATGCATTAATGTCATTACCAGAAAAGTTTTCGAGGTGAGAACCTAGGTAATCTATTATGCTTACGTCATCGGCATGAGCGTAATCTTTCACAGTTTTTAGCATAGAAGCGTGATTGGGTCGAGTACCATGTAAGGAAAAAGTGACTGAAACAATCTGGTGATCAGAAATCCCCGGATCAACTAAAACATTGTAGTTATTTATAAGAAGGGGAATAAAAACAAGATCAAGAACCAAGTATGAAGAAGCAGTAACACGTGTTGGTTTTTGCACAACTTGGAGTAGATTGTGGTAAAACATGATATCAAAGATTATACCAGAAGAGCCGTCAGAAACGTGCATCCTGCTCTACATGTACATGCAGCTAATAAGCAGCTATGTGTCTTTCATTGTTTCAGTCCTTGTGTATCACCCCTAGCACTGTTCAATCACCAAGCAACCGCTGCAGAGTTTTAGTTTTAACTGTACTGTAATGGTGCAACTCAAGGAAGTCACAAATCGGATTCCAAGGGAAGCGCAGCAGGGGGCGGCAGAAAGTTAGGTGGGCGGGCGAGGTTAAAAAGTTTTCTGGGGTCAAGTGGTTGCAGCTAGCACGTATTGTACCGGATTAATTGGAGGAATAGGGGAGAGGCCTTCGCCATGCAGGCTGATGATGATGATGATAGTTGTGTAACCATAGCATAAATTTTGCCAGGAAATTTAACAATGTTGTACTACTCAAGACTGGCGATTCCCTCATTTTTTCTTGTTATCAAAATGTGTGACCTTAAGCACACAAAGACAAACGGTAACAAAATAAATGTTGCTGCATTGTTACAGCTTTGTTTCATGACCAGGAATTATAGGTGCTGCTGAATTTTAACTCTGATGCTACTTGACTGGCTCTTTTCATTTGGGATGCTCTTTCAGGATGGCTTTGGAGGTGTGGAGCGCGGCTGTGCTCCCTGTCGCTGCAACCTGCAGGGTTCCATCTCCGAACGGTGTGACCCAATCACGGGCAACTGCATCTGCCGACCTGGGGTGTTTGGCACCCTCTGTGACTCCTGCCTCGAGGGCCACTACGGTTTCTCCATTTTTCCAGATGGCTGCAAATGTAAGCAACTGTGGTGGCTGACTGATTCTTTTTTTGTTCATCTTTTTTGTGGAGAGCGACTATTGACCTTGAATTTAGCTAATGATACATTGGCTGGTCGTAGCATTGATGTTTACGAATTCTCTGGTTGCATTCTTAAAATAAATGCAGATTTAATGAAAGCTGCATTATATTTGCGAAAATGACACAATAATGCTTGCATGTGCTCGTGTAAAGTACTATCCTAAAGAGGCATGTATTCATTTGCCCTAAAAAAGAATTTTAGTTCCTTGTATTTTATCAGAAAATAACCTCCGTGCTGCTCATTTGTGTTTGTTTCACACTGAGATCTTTATGTGTGAAGTGAAATGTGAAGTTCACTCTACATTTTAACTTTTTGCTAAGATGGATGCTAGGCTGATTATTAGTAGGTTGAAAAAAATTCAATCTCAGTACAAGATTCAGTTTGTGTGAAACTGCAGTACCTTGGCTTGATACTCTCTAGCCTATAAATTTTTGTGCATATTGTAGCTTTAACTTTAAGCCTGACAATGTTTTCTGTTGGAAGTAATGAGCAAGCATTCAATACTAGATGAATGTTTTAAAGAAATCCAAAGCTATAAAAAAGAAATTCCCTGTTATATCTCCAAGACATGTAAATTTTTAGCCCATACAAAATCTCTTTTATAAAATTGAAAAATCAGATTGGGTGCAATATATGTGTGCATTTTGCACCTCTCATGTTGCTGTGGAATATGTGCTGTTTGAGTGCATTCCCATTGTGTCCCAGGGTGTGGTTGTGACCCCCACGGATCCCTCAGCCCAGAATGTGACGAAAACACGGGGCAGTGCCCCTGCAAACCCAATGTGGTGGGCCGTGCCTGTGACCGCTGTAAGGTACTTGTAAACGGCTTTATGTATTCATATTTCTTGTGCCCCATTTGTTCGCCACCTCCTTTTCGTGTCTTACTTTTTAGTATGGCACCAGTGGTTCTATTGGTGGCTAGTAAAAGTCTGGCAAGTGAGTGTGTCAAGGTGCCTTTGTAAAATATCCGTCATGCTTTTTTTCCGAGCAAGAAAATTGACCCATGACATGTACTGGCCTTCTGTGATGTCTCTGTGTTCATTCCAAAGAGGTCACAGTGCTCACAGGCAGGAAACACGAAGATATGCGCCATACAAGTGCACCATAAGCTTTAGGTTTTTGTCCCCATGTGCACTGAGACTCCTTTAGAATGAATGTATTCTAACTAGCCTAACTAGCCCATCTGTGTGTGTGTGCACCTGCAGCCCGGATACTGGAACCTGGCCTCCCCCGGAGGCTGTGAGCCGTGCCATTGCAACACCACTGGCTCTGTGAGTGCGCAGTGTGATGACCGGACGGGCCAGTGCCCGTGCAAGCCTGGCGTCGGAGGAATGGCCTGCGATGTCTGCCTGCCGGGCTACTTCCGCTTCTCACACCACGGATGCAGAGGTTCGTGCAGTTCGCTGCCTTCATTCAATTCTTACCGCCAGAAGAAAGGCGAACTACAGTGAAATGTGCCTCCAGCATCACTGTGAATGCAAACAAGACAACTGCAAGAAAATAGTTTTTTAGTGGCTCGAGAGTATATGCGTGTGGCCTTTATTAGCAATTCCAGGGAGCAACCTGTTTATTGTTCAAAGTTAGCTTGGGCTCCCCCAACTAAATTTCTCATTTCACTGTTTGTTTTTCATTTGTTCTAATCATATATTATTTAACGCTGCTGGTACTTGAGTCAGAACATGTGGAATCAATCCATTGTAGCAAGCAGACAACATTTTGTGCTGGGGAATACTGCGCTACTTGATAGACAGAGACAAGTGAAAGACGACACACGAATGAGGCGCAAACATTTTGTGGACTGAACTTCAAGAGTATTGCTCTGTTCAGAACATTGTTGAATGACCCAGACACATGTGAGGCCAGCATGTGTTGTGGAAAGAAGACAAAAAAGAAACAAACTCAAAGGATGACAAAAATGAGTTTAGTAGGCACGGCCATGTTCCTCTAATTTTGCGGTATTATGCCTACTCATTAAGCTTGCTGCTCATAGATTGCATTCACATGTGTATGTGTACCTTTTTGAGTCCCATGAGCTTTTTGCATTTGCAGCCAAAGTTGTTGACTGCTTCAATATAGTGCTTCACTCCTGTTAGCTGTTAGGGTCCTTTGGAATGCCCAAGTTCAAGTTATGGAACTTTTACACAAAAATTCTTCCCCCAATTTCTTATTTAGGGTATGTACTCTGCAACATCAAGGGCTATTAAGCAGAATCTGTCAGCATGCAGCAATTAGTTCTTTATGAAATTTTTTGATGGTACACTTTTGACTTCTGAAGTTCATAACTAGTGCACTGGACAGCAGCAGGATGTGATGTTACTTGTCACATGATGCTTGTATTCTTTCAAAAGCATTTCGAATACGAAATAATAGAATATGTTTGTTCTTCGATTCATGTTGACAAAACCAGTGGCGTCGTGAGGGGGGTGCGGTCCGCACCGAGTGCAGTGCCCAGGGGGGTGCAGCTGGGCAGTGAGAGGAAGGAAGGGGCGGGGGACGAAATTAATTATTGTGTAAAGATGCAAAAAGGCACGCATGGTGCTGCTGAGACACTGACTGGCAAGTGTGATCTTCTCGTAGAACGAATTGCTCTTTTGTGAGGAGTGCTTGAAAACACATGCCTTAACTTTATGCCGACACCATTTTCACTCGACACCATTCTCACAATTGACTAGACCTGTGTGTGTGCGTTTACCCTGGCTGAAAATACCAGCATTAACTCGATACCTATCGAAAACCCCTGTGTAGTAGTTAGACACCCGTCGGCGGTCGCGCTGCCCCATTGCCTCTCTTTGTGGATGTGCGGTTCACTCTCCTTTTCAAAGCGAGGATCTCTGGCAGTATCTCTCCAGCAAAATTTTGTCTCGTTCATTTATCTCCTATGCCTTTCTCGCTCCTCGGCCCAGTCACACATCCGCCTCACACTTTCAAAACATCAGAAGGCATGGGATGCCTGTTGCTCAGTGGAATGGCAAGTCTGATCACTACGCACTGACTAGAAAAAAAGATAATGAGAAGGAAAGGAGGGCGCCTTTAGTAAGGCCAGGTGCCAGCTAGGTAAGGCCAGGTAGGGGGGGGGGGGTGCTGTGCTGTGCATCCGCACTAGGTGCAGGTGACTCTAGTGACGTCGTTGTACAAAACTGATCCTCGGAATTTTCGAATATTCAAAACTTACCAAATGCTTCAAAAACTTTCAATTCACTGCAGTTTCACTGCACTATGCGCTTCCCCGCGATGCTTGATCGGGTTGATTATGCAGTGAAGCATCCTCAAAATCCGAAGGGGTGTTTTGTGAAGGCAGACCTTTCCTTTGTGAAGAGGGCCTTTCCAACAGTGTGCGCATTGATGAAAACTGGAATAAACATTGCTCTCACCTCGCTCATGTCAAATGCAGACAACTATCATGCAGGTGTTCATCAGATAAAATTACAGTGATGGAAACAGTTTTCAGCAGTTTTTTCAGGCCTGTATGTGATAATTCGAGCTTTCAGTTCATCTAAAATTTTTTTCTGGTCCCATGAAGGCTGAATTTGTGAGAGCATTTAGCTGTGATATGACAGCTCCACCCTGTTTTATGCAGGCAGGTCCATCCTGTACAAAAAACTGGTATACGGAATTCGGTATAAAATGTGTGTTGAATTTTTTAGTAGGGTATATGTTTCTGTGTAATTCTAGTTTAATTTTATTTGCAAATACTACACGAATTTAGAAATAAACAAGAAGAACAATGGTAAAGATTAAAACCAGTGGAAAGACGCAGACAAAGAGAGAAGCACACAACACAACGCTGGACTGACAACTGCGTTTATTGCTAAAAAACTGACATTCATATATACCCTTCAGCGAAGAAGCAGCACATGCGCGCGTGGCAAAAGAAAAATAATCCCCTGGTTTTAATCTTTACCAATATGTATCAACTGGCCCAACTCTCCACTTTACAGAAGAAGAACAATGTTTGCAGTTTTTAATTTTCTATTTTTTTTTTCGTACTGATATTTGAAAATTTAAATATTTGCACACCCCTAGTAACGTGCAAAAATTTGATCTCTGTGTTGGGCAAGAAGTAAAAAAATTCATGAGTTGGGCTGAATGAGCAGTGATAAATTCGCAATAGGAGGATATAGTTCAGCCTAATATTAGGACTGCATAATATAGGCATTTTAGGTCAGTCACCAAGGACCTAATTTGCTTATTTATTGTACCTCTCAGGGCCAGAGGTGTTACAAAGGGGGACGGGCAAAAATGCAAAGATAAAATAGGAAAAATACAGCTGAGAGACAAATTTAAATAACATCTGTGTATACAATGCTATCTATAGTTTCGCGGAACATTTAGTAATTATTAATGCTGACAATATCTGCACAGACATGATTCCAGTTATGTGAAGTATGCGTCAAGAATGACTAAAAAAAAAAACAATTTTGTGTTACACAAATCAACTGACTTTGTAGGGTTAAATGATGTGTTAGCCTACTCCTCATGTAATGCCCCTAGGGGGCCTTTGAAATGCTAACAAAATAGAAAGGAAGAAATAAACAGTCAACACAAGGCATGCTATACCTCTTGCTTGCCACATTACACTGGATGCCTGCTACTGATGTGTTTAGTGCCTTGTGCTTTGTGTGCTATTCCAGTGCTAATTTGTAGAAACTAGTGAGCTGACTTTTCCATTCACCTTCACTGCTGCAGCTTGTGAGCCATGTGAGGCACCCGGTCATGTCTGTGATGAGGAGACCGGTCGCTGCATCTGCCCTAAGAACACCGGGGGCCCTCGCTGCAACCGGTGTAACACAGGGGCCTGGGGATACCACCCAGTCGACGGCTGCAAGGTAATACCAGGGAGCTGCTCGTTCACAGTGAAAGCTTGATGGACTGCATCTGTTGCACAGATTTCTTTTATTCAGGAGCTTCATTTGGTCATAAATACTTCACACTTTGTGTAGAACAGGATCAGAGGGAGGAAAAGTGATATGACAGAAGCAGGTGTTTGTTGTAACGGGGTTTTTATAATTCTGAAGATTTTGGATTACCCTGTTTTGTTTTCTGTTCCGTGCTGCTTCCTCAGCATTCATTTTATATTACTGGTTCCTTCTGTACTGTATCATCATTCTTGCATTCATTTAAACATGCCCTCGCCTAATGTTTCTTTCTTTGTGTGACCTAAAAAGTTTGGATGTCTTCCTCTAGCTTCTTATGAGTTCATTCCCACCAGCTGTCGGAGATTCCATGTTACCAATTGCTTTACTGATTCTCAGCTTTCGCTTCGAAATAACTTCAATGGCCTCTTCAGAATATATATACATATTATTTAAAATGTATATATTCCTGCTTACCTTGCGGTATTTGTCGTGTTATTTGTTTTCTCCTTTTGTTCCTATTCATGCTCTCATTTTGATCCTGCTTCAGTGGCTTTAATGCTTAGGACCCTTCACTGCTGACCCCAAGGGCGCAAGTTAAATCCTTTCCACAGCAGCCACATTTTTCGATGGGGGCAGGACTCAAGGTGCCAGTACTGTACGATGTTAGTGCCTAGTGAAGAAGCCCATGTGGTTGAAATGAGCCCTCCACTGTGGCTCTAGACAATTTTATTGCGAGTTACTTTGGGACTTCAAACTCCATAAACTGTTTTGTAACTGTTGGTTAGAGGTGACTGTGAGCAGCTGACATCAAGACTCTGTGTGAAAACTTGACTGAAGAGTTTCCAAATTAAACTGAGCCCAGTGGCCGAAATCGATTAGAGCAGATGTGGTGAGAGCTGGTAACAGACAATGTGGAGTCTGCTTCATGAGGCAGGCAAAGCGCTACGCCACGTGCTTTGCGCAAATATGTGTGCACACCTGTGACACGCGCATGACACTCGCTTCTTCTCTCAGCTGTGCAACTGCAACAAGCTTGGTTCCCTGAGTCCCAATTGCGACGAGAACACGGGCCAGTGCCAGTGCCTGGAGGGATTCGAGGGGAAGCACTGCGACCACTGCCGGCCGGGCTACTACAACTTCCCCAACTGCAAGCGCTGTGACTGCCACCCGGCCGGCACAGACCCTGCGGCCTGCCATTCGGGCATCTGCCAGTGCGACGAGCGGGGACAGTGCCCTTGCAAGGTCAGTGCAGGCACTGCCAGTGCTGGTAGCAGCAGCCTTGATGGCAGGGGTGTCTGCTTACACTGTACTGCAGACCTGATGCGGTCCAAGCAGGGTGGGCAAAAATTGAACAAGAAAATCCATATTTAAAGCATCAAGAACAATAGCACAATTCAATGAATATGGTGAATGGTCCCAAACAGCAGGTCGGTAGAATATGCAGACAGATTTGCACACGTTAGCAAGAGAATTTACAAAATTTTGATTTCAAACTCTATTTCAGGGAACAAGCTTCACTCTGTGATAGTCTGTGGGAAATGTGAATGTTTATATTGGCTTGTTTTAGCAGAGTAAGGAGCCAATGTATAATTATGCTTATGTCAGGTTTCATGAGTTACTGACTGCATGATGCAAGTGTCTAGGGAGATTTTTAATTTTCTGTGAAGCAGCAAATGAAGAAAGGTCGATCGTGAAATTTTAGAGCATCAGCTCTTCTGCAACCATTCGTGAAGCTCAAATGACACCAGGATTTGACCTCTAATAAAGGAATGCAGTGGCTAGTAGCATTATGCCATTGCCTTAGCAGGGGTGCCTCCCTGTGTGCGTCGCCATGTGTACAAAATGTTGGTGTCCAGCCTAATTCAGCCATGGCGAACACGATGGTGACTTCCGAATTTAGCCAGAGCCATTCTCAAAATTAGACCTCGGCCAATTTTTGCCATGTCTAGCCTAAACGATAACCGCATGAGAAGACAACCCTTGGCGATGCGTTGCGCGACGATGACGCCAACACCTGTCGTTGCCGTTGGTGCACACCTCACGATGCGATGGGACCCAGCGACAGAGCGGTGCACTTACAGCGTTGTTCTGTTACCACCGCTTCGTTGTTTTGTCAAGGGGAGTGCATTCACGCTAGTATTCCATTTCTAACACTAAACATCATGAAGTACGATAAAACAAAGATGAAATTTCTTGTAATGCATCGCGTTTCTATGGGTCACAGGGCAGTGGTGCTCTAATACACTGCAGTGCAAAAATGCATTGCAATCCCCCCCATTGCTTGCATTGCATTTATCTCGGTCTTTTCAAAAATGAACAATATTGTTACAGGGCGGCAAGCCTATGAACACAGGAGAACAGAGAGAAGATGACCGATGACTGCGAGATGATTAAATGAATCCCAGCAGCCCTAGCGCGAGCATCCCTGCCTACACCCCGCTTTTTACTCATCCGTAACCATATCTGGCCACACTAGCCTTTCTTTCCCTTTATTACCTTACTGAACTCTTACTGAATTCTCTCAATGTGCTCATATGTGCACGGAACAGACGAAGTGAGCGTCTGCAGGTTCTTTGCTCAAACTGGACTTGGAAAACAAACTTCACTCGCAAAGAAAGGCAGAACAGAAGTTGAGTATCCCAAAGCTTTCAGCGATTGGCTGCCTCGCAAGCTGCTTTCGGGCAACACACGAAATTTTCTAAAAAGCCAGAACCTGAATGACAGCAATGGGTGGCAATGCTTTGGCAGCCCTTCGCCCAACGGTGATGCCGTCGCACGATGTGTCGCCGCAAATTGTTGCCATGTGCAGTTAGTGCTTAATTTAATTGTGGTGAACAGATGGTGGTTCTAAATTTGGCCTGGGCCACCCTGAATTTAACCTCAGTCAATTTGGATTTAAATTGTGCTGCATAATGTGTAAAGATCATCAATAAATAAACAACCCAGTCAAAAAAGACCATTGGAATCAATTGGATATTTTCAATTGGGACCATTTTGTTTTCCAACTGGAAGCAATTGTGTTGTCGGACACTTAACCCATTGCAGCCAATGGGTGAGACCAACTGCACACAATATGATCTAATGGGTCACACCAACTGCGTGCAATGGGTCCAATAGGATATACCAATGGGATCCAATGAGCCAAACCCATTGTATACAATGGGTCCGATTGGACATACCAATTGGGATAAAAGGAAGACTGACTGATGATTTGCATGTTTAGCACGTGGAAACTGATAATTACATGCTTGATGGAAATGAAGGAGTACAGGCAAGCACATATCTCACATAAGAACAATATACAGTTGCACAGTAACATATAAAACACGAGGTCACTACATATACCCAGCAAACACACTTCTGCTCCTTATATACACCACTCGTCCTACTCTTATGCTGGCGCCAGTGACTCTTTCCATTTGAGTGCACTTATTTTATTTTATTTTGTTTGTAGCGATAGTGCTGATGTTGAATTTAGTTTAACAGGTTAAGCTGCTCATAGTTGTTATTATAAACAGAATATTGTGTTTACTTTCTTTGTGAAATATACGAATGTTCCCATGGATGCACTCAGTGCAGTTGGTCAGACCAATTGAACTCAATTGGTAAGACGCATTGGATGCAATGGGTTTGACCAATTGGGCTATGCAGTTGGCAAAGATTCGTCAAACTGAGTTTTCATTTGGAACATGAACTTATTAGTACTATAGTTACGTACAAATGGCACTCTATAGAGTTTGCACAAGCAGCAGATCCAATTGGCCTATTCAACTGGAACCAATTGGAATCTATAATTCTATATGGAACCAACTGAACTGTCCATTTGGAATGCGACTGCCAAACTGATTTTTCAACGGGTTCTATAGGGAATGGGAATTCCAATTGGAAGCCATTGGTGAGTCTAATTGGACTGCCTATTTGGAAAAAAAATTCCAACAGGAACCCATTGAGTCCAATTGGTACCCATTGAGATTCCAATTGGTTACAATGGTTCTTTTTACTGGGAACTTACACAACCATGCAACCTGCACATCTTCCCGAATTGCTAAGTAACTCAGAGTTAACGTTCGATATTCAGGTTCGGCAGCGTTGAACCCCTACTGCTTTTTTTTTCTTCTGATTTGGAGGGGCTCTATTTGATTGGCTATCATTAAAGCAAATGAAGAGTCTGTATTTTGATATTTGTTGTATATAGTTTCGATAGCAGTGTACTGATAGCAGTTTTCATCATTAAAGGACAGTCACCTGGAGCTCTTATCGCCTTTTTTTTTATCGCCCTTTTTTTAATGTAAATATAGCGCTGTAAGATTTGTGAAAAATCTAGCTGGTATTGTTGTCATAGTGAGTGAAAAATCAAAAGTAGCAAATTGCATGTGCATGAACAAGAATCCACAAAGGGAGTCGCAGAGAAGAGCCATTAATGCTATCTCGTTATGCTTAAAGAAGAGCCTAAGTGTTCCCCTATACACTAATAGCAGTCCTGGCAGCTTGAGTATTAACAAAGGGTCTAGTAAATGCTCTAATCTCTGTACTGATAATTATACTAATGATGTCACTGTCGGCAACGAAAGCACTGGCAGGAGTACAAGAAACAGTTCTGACCACCACCTGATCACACCTTATATTTTGTACTGACAGCAACTAATGCAGAGATAATGGAAAAGAGCTCTAGTCAAAGTATTTTATTCATTTGCGGTATCAGTGTTGAAGGAGTAGTGATCGCTTCACTGATGGGAGTGCTGGTAGTTGGGTACTGACAGCACTACAGATGCCATCAGGACATGTGTCATGTATGATACACAGATAATTACTGACACATTTGTGCTGGACTAGTGAAGGAATAATAATTGCTGCCTATAGACATACTTAGCTTGCATTACGTTCATTGCTGATGAGAATTCACAATTCTGGCTGCCTGGTGATAAGTACAGCGTGTGCTTACCTGATGTGTTCAGTTCACTTCAGTTCATTCCAGTGCTTCAATGAAGTGCTACTGTTAATGTCTTGGGTGTCGTTGTACACTTAGTGCATTTGTTTCAATTGCGTGCAGGTGAATGTTGAAGGGCGGCGCTGCGACCGCTGTCGGGACAGGACTTTCTCGCTGCTGGAGAGCAACCCTCGTGGCTGCACAGAGTGCTTCATGTTTGGACGCGCCGAGCACTGCACACAGGCCAACCGCGTCTGGGGGCTGGTAAGGACAAATTCAGAACATGCGTACAAACACTGTGCTGTTCTGCACTTCAGGATGAGCACTATTTCTTTATTATTGATACTGGGGTAGTGCGAATATTCAAAGTTTTGAATACCAAATCGAATATCCTCATATTAGGATTCTTTAAACGAATCAAATAATGGAAATTAAAGATTTGCAAATTTTCGAATAATTTTTGAATAACTGGCACGAAAGAACGCCTCGGTTACCTACGACTATTCTCTTGAAGGCAGCGTCAGATCCGAGCACGTGCAACTTGCTGTCGTAATTAATCTACACGAGAAGCAGAGATTATCATTTTAGGGAGTCTACAGGCTTCTGTGTGGCTGTGACACGGTCCATTCATATGGAAACATTCATAATGCCAACCTTAAAGATTGTACATATCTCTAATCGCGGAGGCCACTTCTCATAGTCGTGTCATAACTCACACATCTCTAATCTGCCGAGAAGTGGCGCTACATGTTTATTCCCTGAAAATTTGATTCACTTTCATCATCAATAGATTGGGTCAAGTTTATTATGCGTGCGGCGCATGACATGAGAGTTACATGAATGTTGTCAGCTCATACTCATACATCTCTTCCACTTTATATCTCTGGTTGCCTATCACCAGCTAGAGGGGGACACGCAAGCTAAGTGAGAAAGCAATGAAAGTCAATGAAACGAAGAGGACGATGAGATCGCGCTCGGTGAAAACTGGTTTGAAGAGCTGACAGCAGGGGAAGCGCCTCAGGTTACGCGGACGGAAGTTGGACGGAAGCGTCGCTCAGCCATTCGTAATTTCTGATATATTGCATCATGCGGTCTAGTTTACTAAATAAACTCATGGAAACGTAATTGTTGTAGATAAAAACAACCAGCAACTGACAATGTGCGTAGAGATCAGTGGTAGCGCCCCCTAGAGGAGATCAGCATTTCACCTTTTCCCGTCACATCTATTACTCCACGAGTTGTAGTGCTCTACCGCAGTGCTACTGCTACCGCTCCGCTGCTGCTGCCCGAATTCCTTAAGTAAAACGGAACTAATACGGGTCTGTTTCCGCTTACTGCTTTCTGCGCGCCGAATGACACCGCTGCTCCGATGCCTCTTGCTGCCTCTTCATGAATGAAGGTGAAACAGCAGCTGTGATATGCTCAAAGAAATGCAGTGGTGTTTTGGGCTTTTTACGAACATGTAGAGGCAGGCTTGTCCAAGTGCGTCTTGTGTGGAGCGGTTCTCAAAATGCCAGCTAACACAACAATGTCTTTGATCAACCACCTCAGACGGCATCCAGGAGCTCGCAAAGAGAATGAGAGCGGAGCATCTGCTGCCCAGCAGCATTCTACATTAAAGACAAGATGGACAAATGCTAGTTCATTTTTCAAGTTACAGCTGAGCCCTTAGAGCCCCTACGCCAGGGCGCTTACAGAGAAAATTACATCTTTCATTGTAAGTGACCTACATAGCTACTCTGTTGCCGAAGAGCCAAGGTTTCAAGATGTGATACAGTACACGGTGCCCTAATACAAGGTCCCCTGTCGCACGACGTTCTCGAGGACCATCATGCCTGAAATGTACAACGCTGTCAAACGCTCTGTCCATGAGAAGCTGTACAGAGTCACCATCATGGATGTAAGCTCTGTCGCGATCACAACTGACGGTTAGACATCGTGAGCTGGGGACAGTTACATGTCTCTGACGTGCCACGTGCTGAATGACGACTTCATGCCTCGCAGTTTTGTTCTTGTGTACCACCACCTGTGTGCAAACCATACTGCAGAGAACCTGCATTGTTTACTTATGGGCGTCTTGAAAGAGTGGGACCTACCCGATGACCTTCCTTGCTATGTAGGGACTGACAATGCTCGGAACTTTGTGCCTGCGATTGGGCCAACGTCCTAGATTCACATTGCTTGTTTTGCACACACTCTGCAACTTTGCGTTCAGGACGCGAAGAAAGAAACCAACGGATTCGCAAGCATGTGTGGGAAAGCACGGGCTATCGTTAGGCTCTACAAATGAAGCAGCAGCGCAAGAACAAAACTGCGAGAAATACAAAGGAGAATGGGCATAGAGGAGCCACTGGACGTAATACAAGATGTGCCGACAAGATGGAATAGAGAATACGCTATGCTAGCATGCTTGCAGAAGCTGGTCAGCTATGAAAGTAGACTTGGCAGAAATAGATTGTGTTGACAACCAGAGCACTCTTGAATGGCGTCATGTAGCAGCGTTCGTGTCACTGCTGCAATCGACTAGAAGCCGCTACCGCTGCTTGTTCCAAGTCCCACCCATCATTGTCTCTTGTTATTCCCTATTCCCCTTGTTCAATGCCTTCAGGTGCTTTCTAAAGAGTCCAGTGGAGCTGAGGAGCTAGAGTTTTCAAAGAACCTCCTGAGGTCTGTGAAAGCTAGATTTCAAGGTATAAGCACACAGATACTTCATGCTATTCCACTCTGCTTGGCCCTGGTTTCAAGCATGTCTGCAGCGACCAGCAAGAAAAGTGGCACATGCGGTCCCTCTTGTATTCAGTACTTCAGAAACAGGAATAGTCAAGGCAGTTACAGTTCGGCTCACAAGAAACTTCTGCACAGGAGCAGATGGATTGAAGAGGAGAACAGTCATCCGTTTGGGGAGTGTTTAATACCTTGTATCATCAAAACACAAAGAAAACCCTTGTTCTTTGATGCAAGAAATGTCCGACTGTCTTCAGTCCCCAGTGTTGTCTCGTGATAGTAGTCCATTTCAGTGGTGGCAAACAGAAAGAAAAATCATGTATGGAGCTCTTGCATCCATGGCCAGAAAGTACCTTGCTATTCCGGCTACTCAGGTGGCAAGCGAGAGACTCTTGTCAACCTGCTCCAACACAGTAACTTTGAAGTACCGGGTCATGAAGCTTGCGTTTTCCTGGTCCAGCACTGCACTGCAGGTAACTTGGATTTCTAGCCGGAACAGTTCTATTTTCCTCCAGCTTTCAACCCGCAAAATCTTGCATAGGCGTTTTGCTGTCTTTTCCGTTGGCGCCATACTTCCCAGCAAGGAGCAGAGGACAGGAATCGAAAGGCCGTGAGACAAGGCATACGTTAGGGTATGAGTGCGGCATCTATCCTGGGCAATACAGTTCACAAGATAATATACCCGAGGAAGCGGTGGAAGGCTAGGAATGTTTAAGCCCGTTGAACTGGAAATAAGTGCAAGCAAAGCAGCAATGGGGGCTAGAAATCCAAGTTACCTGCAGTACAGTAACTTTCTTGCACGGCAACTCAGTGCGGTCCAAGCTTTCATAACATTTCCCAACAGATCTGCTGTGCAATTTTACAGTCCGGAACCATGTGTTGGCGAATATCCCTAGTTATATTATGAGGCCCAAAACAGCCTTTGTTTTGTTCCCATATTCTCAACACTCTTTTTGCATACAGTGCTGCCATTGGAACATGCCCAGTCTTCCGTATACTCATTCAAATCCTTTTGAAATGCGCATTTTTTACTGCATCTGCACTACTTCTAATGTTCCACCTTTTGCGATATCAAATTTTGTCTTTGTGAATGGTCGTTTGTCATAACTGTTGCGACAAATTTAATTCCTGGTCATTATCTGCTTATGTAATAGCTGAATAATAATCTAGTCTTGTATCTGCATTTTGTGTGGGGTTTCCCAGCAGTGTTAGGTTCTTAATCTAGTCAAGCATTTTTAAAATTTTTGATGGCTTGTCTGAGAAAGTCTTGTCTTATTTGATGTGATGTTTTTCAACTGATGCCATGTTGACAGTACTCAATTTTCAGTTCTGCATTCTAGTAGCGCCAGGCTGTACTTCTAGCCAAATTGTATCTAGTAACTTTATTAACCCCTGCCTAGCCAAATTGTATCTAGTAACTTTATTAACCCCTGCCAGCTTTACCTGACGCTACTTTCTTTTGCTATGGCACTGTGCAGTCTTTTTGTTTTTAATAATTTAGACTTGATCTCGCCTGTAGTCAAGCTTGACACAGCTGTGCATTGCTTTGAACTGCATTTTGAATAAAATTAAACTTCAGACACTTTTTTATGTTTTTCAATCAACGTACAAATGATATGAACATAACTTGCACATAACTGGTTTGGAAAAAGCACTATTCGCACACCCCTATTTGAGACTGATGAAAATGTTTACCAATGGCTTCATGTCTAGAAATCATCGATTGCACCATTGTTTGAAGCCATTTCACTGCATACACTTTATCTTTATTTTCACTTTCTTAAAACCGCAAATGAATCTGAAAAAGCAGAATAAAAGCAGGCAAATATACAAATTAGAGGCAGAATATGTTTCCTCTAAGCAGACATTGAAACAAATTAGAAGTTTTATAAGCAAAATGAGACCCGTTTGGTAACCTGCTAGGCTGCCAGCCTCGTCCAGCCTAGTCTTGTTCGCTTCTATTAGCATCTTTTCTTTTGGCCGGTTTAAAATGAATGCTTACCAACTCGCCCAGTTATCAACCTTGCTGTTAGTCAGTGCTCGTGTTGTGTCTACTTCCTTGTCCCGTCTCTTGCGCTATTTTCTTCTACCGTAACCTTGCTGTTAGGCTGCATTGAAGGAAATTATGTATCAACTTTGTTTTTGAAACCTTTATGTCTTACAATTCTGAAACTGCAGGATAATATTAATCTAGTTTTTTTTTAAATCCAGAACAGGTGCTGGTTAGTTCCAGTTTTGGGGACAAAGTAAATGGGGGCCTTTAAGTACAAAAGTTTGAGACGACTTTCTTTGTTGCATTTCGTTCTTTCATGAGAATGCTTCACAGGAAGGTTTTGTGAAGAAGAGCAGCTAAGGGTGCATTCTAGTTTTGATTTTGATTTTCAGCTGGTACAAAGAGGTCTTCATTGCAGGAGAGACATGTTAATGAAAATACCAATTTCAGATCGGGGCACCGCCAAGGGACATCACAGCTACGCCGGGTGAACCAGAGTTTGACCGAGTGCACCGGTACAAGGTTATTCCTGGCACCCACCCAGGGTCAACTCTCCTGCGGCTGCCATATGTCCTGGACCAGCCACTTTACTGGTCTCTTCCTGAGCAGTTCCTTGGTGACAAGGTGAGCTCAGCTTTTTCTTTTGAAGCAAAAGCTTCACTACGCCAGGTAGTTCGAGCCTTCGGGTAGGCACGGTTTTCACTTTGAGGGAGATTTAGAGGTCAAACTTCTGTGCTAAGCTTCGTGGTCATCATGTGACTTTGGGGCATAGTCACGTAGGCCACCAAATAGCTCGTGTACACTGTCAAGGTCAAATTCAAGGTTATGTGACCTAATGGTCACCATGTGACTTTAGGCATAGTCACGTAGGCCACAAAGTGGCCCGTGACTACTGTCAAGGTCAAGTTCATATTTGAGCCTGGTCAACACCTTGAGAAAGATTTAGAGGTCAAACGTGTAAAGCCTAGCAGTTGCCATGTGACTTTGGGATAAAGTTTTTGTCTTAGTTTTCCCTACACAAATCTTGTAGCATCATTGTGTGTAATTTTCACTATCTGTATTTGAGCACCACAAATACATACATGGTGCATACATCCAAAAATACTTGCGCTAGTACTATTTACAAGAGCTGTTTGTTAGGGCACATATTAATGTGAATGGGCCATTTCTGATAATGTGCCATAGTACTTGCATGCACTGTTTTGCTGTGGCAGTCTTCTTCATTAACGAATTTTCTTTTACACTGTAATGGTCCTGTGACCAGAACCAAAATGTCAAAGGATGTAAGCACGAATGTTGCTTTGAAAGCTGGCACTGTGGATGCATGCCCCTTCCAGTAAAGCAGTTGCATTGAAAACCTCACTCATAAGCGTTTGTAATGTGGGGCATAATCAAACTGCCTTGTGTGCCTTTGCATGTTTTGACCTTAACTCCTAATGGCAATTTCTCAAGTAACTGTCGTCTCGCCAGGTGCTCGCCTACAATGGAAAGCTGAAGTTCAGGGTGGAGAGTGACGCCCAAGATGTGTTTCCCGAGGCCATGCTGCGTCAGTACCCCTTGGTGTTTCTCCAAGGAAACCACCGCATTCTTCTGGGCTTCCAGCCGAGGGAGCTGTCACCTAACGGGTTTTACGTGGTTCCCATTCATGAGGTATGGTACAATCTCGGCTACTCGCTTATTCAGTGATGTTCTTACGAGTTCTTGGCTACAAATGTGTGGCTGCAGATGAGTCTTGCCTTATGTTCAAGAATTACAAGGGGGCTCTAACATTCCACTAAAAGCTGTAGCTTGATTGTGTGAAACTTAATTAGTGTCTAATTGATGCACTGAGCAGTGAGTTAGACCTTCAGTGGTCAGGCTGGCCTCCATAATATTCCCCCCCTCTCCCCCCTTTAATTTTCCTCTCTCCAGTGAAGATTGTGTGCCCATGTTTTCACTTGGTGCACAGTGTGTCAATTAGGAGTAAAATTCTGTGTTGGCAGGATGCCTGGTACCAAGTGGACAATCCTCAAGTACCCGTGACTCGGGCCATGCTGATGGTTGCCCTGCAGAATGTTCAGAGAATTCTCATTAGAGCCAACGATGGACCAGACGTCAAGTTTGCCAGGTGTGTCAGCATCATTTCTATGTTTCAGTTTCATAAGAAATGAATCATTTAAACAAAACATGCTTGACTAAGTACACTTTGAATGTGTGCAAAATGCCTCGTTTTGGACAGACCCTGTGTTGAGCTACTATTGAAATTGTAATGTGACGTGTTGGCTAAAAGCAGTGCTTACCTGGGCTTCTGTGTCGATATAATCTCATTGATACATTCCCTGTTGATGCACTATGCCTCAGTTCATACACACAGAACCAAATTGCTGGCAGGATAAGTATCCTGCAGAGTCGAGTTTCTTTTTTTTTTATTCACTTAAAATTCATTCTTGGATAACTTGATTTTTTGGCAACTTGTTTCAAAATTTTGACAACTTAGCAAAACTCATCTGCGCATGTTCTGCTTGTCTAAAGATTCTGCATCATATCAAATGGCTCTGTTGCATCTCCAGTTTGAAGGATGTGTCCCTGGAGATTGCTGAGCCCCTAGACCGTGACGAAGTGTCCCCTTACGTGGCCTATGGTGTTGAACAAGGAAGGTGCCCCATACAGTACACAGGATCATCTTGCCAGGTAAAGCAGTCTAGTTTGAGTTGAATTAATATCAACTCATGGGCTCTTTACAGGTGGATGAAAATCACGAGAAGGATATTTACATATTCACTGACTTCAGTGGTTTTCAGCTTGTACTACAGGCATGCTAAAAGTAGTGTGTGAAAAATAGGTAACCATTAACAAATTCACAGTGAAAGAAAGCCTAACTGGCCTGCAAAAAATAACATCGGTGGTTGAGGAGTAAACGTTAGCAATAAACATGACATGCACTGTGCATCATAAGTAAACATTGAACGAAAGTTTTCATGTGTAGATGAGCAGAAAAGCAAGGCATTTTTCAACCACTTAGAATGTTACTTTTAAGAAACAAGAATAAAAAAGAAATATAATTCCACCCCATGTAAACTGTCTCGTTTATGCCGATTAACAAACAATAACCTGCAAAAGAAAGTAGGGTGCGGAGTCAACCACAGACCTAAGTTTGTAACCTGTAAATGGGAGGTATCTACGAGATCCCATTAAGCTGTGGTTCCATATATGTAGGGCAGATGGGACGCTGCAATTATAAACGCCTTCAAGAGCACAATAACTCGTCGAGCCAGCACGGCGGGCAGCATTTAGCAAGGCACTGCCAGTCTTGTGAGATTAATGACAAAAAGAAAAAAGTATTTTCTATGCCGCTTTTCAAGCAAAGAAAGATTACAGGCTGCACGAAAGACAGGAAGGCAAGCGAGATTTTTGAAGCTTGGCAAATTGCTAGGTACGGTGCGGAAAATTGTGTTTGCGAGGCATCAATTCACCTATATCAGAAAAAACTTGACTCTTTGGGTTGATAAGGTAGGGTACTTATGTTTTTGGCGTTAAGTTAGGTTGCGCATGTGTTATGCTCTTAAAGGAAGGGCGTTTCGTTCAATAAATCAGTTGTTAGTTTACGCTCGTCCTGTCTGCATCTTTTCTGAGTCCTGTCTCCTGCGTAGCTTTATGTCTTCAGAATGCCTTACCAACTAGCCTCCCATCACTCACTGCTAGAATTCCTTGCAGTCGCAAGTGCGGTGTGGGCGCCGGGTTAGCGAGAATTCGGAGGTCAGTGTGGTAAAACCGAAATGACTGAAACGGACAGCCGACGGCGCCACTAGATAGTGCCTCCTCTTGCTAGAAACGGGATGCTAATGGCTCTGATTAATAACAAGGCAGAAACTGCAGATTTAGGCTGAAATCTGTTCAGATCCGCACATAATACAAGGCAGAAATTTGACATGATAAACTCGGGATAAAAACTTTATATTATAAGCTTGTTTACCACTGCTCCCAATATAAATTATTCTTTGGCTCTTTCTTGCCATGTTGGTGTTTGTCCGGCAGTGAAAAATGTGTCTATTAATGAGAAAATTGTATTTAAGAATGTTCCCACTGATAATGACTGGTTTTTTGCGGAGTGGCAGTGGCATTATTAATTTAAACAGCGTGAACACGAAGACAAAGGACAAGATAGAAGAAAGCCACAGTACAAGCGCTTTTATCTTGTCCTTTGTCTTCGTGTTCGCGCTGTTTAAATTAATAATGAATAAGTACCAACTCGCCCAACAAAGTATCTTGGCAGATCAGCGCAGCCTCTGTGATCCACGACCAAAAATCAATGTCAGTGCGTGCATTTTATTTGCTAAATTCGCCGGCATTTAATTTCTTGGTCTCTACTAGAATATAGAAGCTGCACTCCAGTGAGGTTGTTTGGTCTCTGTATGTTTATAGTCCAAATTCACTTTTTTTCTTGTGTTCTTTTAACATGCAGCTTAACTATCTAATATTTTTTGTGCTAAGGAATCTTTCTTTTGCTCAGGACCCAGCTGAAGGCTACTACCGCAAGTTCAAGCCCAATTACCTCAACAGCCGAGACATTCTGGATCTGGTTGGATGGGCCGAACCCTGCGAATGCAACAACCGCACCAGGACATGCCACAAGGAGACCGGAGTCTGCATCGTAAGTTTGCCACACAACGGAGCTCAGTGACATTTCATCAGTACAACCCAACTGCGGTAGCTCGCTGATTTTTCATACTTCAGTAATTCAGTCCAATATTTTGAACTCTGTCGTGGAATTGTGATAAACCAAATTGGGCATATGCTGATACTTCGGACCCTGCACTTCTCAAAAGTTAAATTTTTGCACTAGTAAATAACCAGTGGGTGGTCACCACTGCTGCAGTCAAGCCAATTCTTACATCACTGCAGATTCTGTGTCCTAATCGATCAGCTTGGGTCGGCATGGCAGTTTCTTTGCCTCATTGTTATCAATCGAGGCATGCAGTGATCAGGTCCTATCTAACAAAAAGAAATGTAGCTCATGATGCTAAGCATGGGATTATGCTGATAACTTGACAGCGGAAACATCCTTCATGGCTCAGACACCATTGCCGCCAGTTCACTAGAAAGTCCTCTATACGTACCCGTACAAACCCATCCCCTGTCACTGCTTATTGTCGACAGTGCAGTGCAGTGGTGCATATGACTAATCGATTCTGCCGTGTCATGCTTAGATAAATGTCCTGTGCAGGACTGTGGTGGCAACACTGTCGGCGACCACTGTGAGCGCTGCGCTGAAGGATTCTTTGGAACGCCCTCCCGAGGGCCATGCCTGCCCTGTGCCTGCCCTCTGCCCACCAACAGGTAGGGCCGCCATGTTGCCTGGCAGAGATTCTTGCACCTGATGCACCACACCACAAGGAATCAAAACCAGCTGTGTTCAATTTACCGCAAATTCTGTTTCTGCTGTCTGCTGCTGACAGGCTACTTTGCCATTAGACATCATGTATGCCGCATCGTTCTGCGTCTTGGAAATATAATTAAGTTGGTGCTAAAGATAGCAATCACCTTTCGTTAAACTGCTGAATGTTCTGTTCATGTGATTCTTCCTCTATGTAGTTCATATTATATAATTGGCGGGCATTTTTACTGTACTGGCATTACTGCCCAGTGAGGTAAGGTGACCGGGTCAACATCTTGCAAAGAAAAAAAAAAAAGCTTATTGTCTACCATCCTGAAATATTTGCTTGCTGGCTGGTGTAGACAGTGCTAATAACCTTTTTCAATTTATTTAGCTCTAGTGAACCCTACCCCAGATGATAAAAAAATGCCTGACACATTTATTATGTCATTTGACTTTTTCTTGCATTTACACTTTTCTTGAAATCTGTGTTTTGTTATCCATTACATATTCTCCTACAAGAACTTACAAAACTTCTATAGATAGACATCAGACTGCACATTGAGAGTGAAGTAGACAATTTGGAGACTGTCCGTCAATACTTCTGTTCAGTGCTTCCCATTTTCACCTTCTGTCAGTTATGCTCATAGAGTTTGCTTCTGTGAAAATCAGTTTCAGCAGCACGTGCCAGACTCATGGGCCGGACTACATCTGCACCGATTGCCAGGAGGGCTACACTGGAAGACGTTGTGAGAGGTAATGCATGACTTTTATTTTTGGGACATATAATTGGCTTTCCCTTGTTCTGGCAGCTGCCTGTTTCTGCACTACTGTTAGTATGCTCTGCTGACCACTTGGGCGTGTCATTGCATTAAAGGTGTGTAAATAGGGGAAATTTTTTATTGAAGAGACGATTGCTTCAATGGGGGGCTGGGAATTTGACCTAAAGGGAGAGTAGAGGTTGCTACTGAATATCCATTGTTTATCTACCTTGCATAAGAAGAATTGTATGAAGCAAAAAGGAATAAATCTGATTAATATATACCTCAAGATGGGGGACGCATTTTTCAAGAACGAATGAAGTGGCACTCAACATAGTGGCGAGAAAAAAATGAAAAGTAAATGCTCATAATTAGTAAAATATTATAGTATTGGAATTGTATTTGACTGAATGTTGGAAGCAGCAATTCTGTAATTAGGCTCCGCAGAATCACAGCTTCTATGAGTACCCAAGTCCTTGCATGCCTCGGCCCCTCTTTTCTGTTGTAGACTATATGCTCTAATTTGGCCTTCAGAGGGCCAGTAAAAATTTTAAAGGAACCGAAAGTTCAAATTAATAAATGGTCATAAAAGGACTATCAGAAACCATTTGAATCACTGTAATTTTAGTAGACTTCATATAGACATCAGCTAGGACCGCTGTCCTAGCTGCAAGAAGGCAAATATCTGAATTAACCTGGGCACTTCTTTAGGTGCTATGTGTATGCAGACAGTCTGCTTCTTTCTGCATAAATGTCAGGCAGAGAGGGATGAAAGCCTAGGTACGCAAAGTTCTTCTGCATCTTTTGGAAGCTGTTAGGGTGTCCCGAAGCTTAAAAGGTTGAGAACCCCTTCATTGTTATAACAGCGAAAATGACCTTGAACACTGCTTGAAAAGGAATTTCTTAATTCATGTTGTGTTGGTGATTGAGTGCACAGTGGGCTTTATTACGAGACTTTTCTTCCCTGGTTAGTGTGCGCCAGTGTTCAGCTCCAAGTGAATTTCCTCATAGTATAAAGCTTGAACTCAATAGGGATCCGATAAGAAGAAATACGTTTCCTATTTAATATTTCAAACATTTTCACAATGATTAGATAATATCTTATAATTATCTAATCATGTAATTATCTAATGAAGGTTACTCTTGGCTAAACTTCATAGTAGGAAATTTTGTTTGTTAGATAACTTGATAAGTCGAATCCAGATATATCGAACCTGAATATATCGAATTTTGGTTATATCGAACTCACGGAATATCTCCTCGAAAATTTCATGTAAAAGTATAGGAAAGCCGCGTTATATATCGAACTCAATTTCACCGGTCGTCCGATATATCGAAATCCGCACCACGCACTGGAAAGTGTGCCTTCCCCAAAGACGATCGCATCACCGTCGGCCGTTTGCCGCGTGACGTTTTCAAGCCACGTGCGGAAGGAACGAGAGGAGACAGTTCGGCGACGGCTGGTCTAAGGCAGTCTAAGGCAGCGTCGCGCCCATTCCCCAGAGGTGCGCGCACCTGCGATTATCGTTTCCCGTGCGCCAACATGTGATGTTTGCAAGCCATGTGCGTGAATGAACCAGATAGAACCGGTGGGAACGAGAGGGGAAAAACGCGATAGAGCGAAGCGCTAGGGTCTGCCCATTATTTTGCCGAGCTATCTCTCTCCTTCCTTTCTCCCAGCCTTCGTTTGCAGTAGCTATGCATGCGTCAAGCCAGCGCAGCCCGTTTTCAGACAGAACGTCGGACGCTTTCTTCAGCGTGTGTTGTGAACCCTCTGCGCGCGGTAGCTGACAGATATCTATCTCTTTTTTTTTTTTTTGCGAGAGTCGTTCATTCTTGTTGTGCTGTACGTGCGGCATAGCGTAAGATATGGCGGCTGCAAACGTTGGCGGCAGTTTTTTTTTTTTTTTGCTGGAGTCGTTTATCTTTACATGTATGAATCAACGAAAGCACACGGCCAGCTGCGATCATGACACCGGCTTTTAGCATTTTTCGCTACAGACAGCATTTGCAGCTATCACACTTTCCAATGATTTTGTGGCAGTGGACTACACCCACCCCAAGCTCGGTGTGATAAATTGAACCAGGCTTGTGCAATCAAGCCATCAGGGGCACTTGGCCAAGTTCGCTCCCCGCCACCGCTGGAGCTATCAAAAGATAAACACACCCTGACGTTATCGCTGCGCAGCATCTTGGCACGCTGCCAAGAAATGAGCTGTGGATGAGGCGACCCAAACGAAGTGGCGCGCTCTATAGACATGAAAGCGAAAACGCTCGCGATTTCTGGCCGGGGTGGCGACATAGAAACCTAGTTTTGAGCTGCCACGGTGGCTTGAGCGGCGAGAGGGACGCAGTTCCAACAAATTGGAAATTTTTTGCTCTGTTGCTCATCACTGACATCGCTCAAATGCTTTCATGTGAGCGAGCTGGCCTTAACGCTTTTTTTTTTTTTCTTCAAAATTCTCGGGTGCAAAAGTGGAGGGTAGGTTCATTATGCGAGTGGGTTGATTATGTGACAAATACGGTATCATTTTTTTCGCATCGTAAGTGCCATCACAAGCCGACTTCTGTATATCGAATTATCAATATATCAAACTATTTGGCGATCCCCTTCGAGTTCGGTATATCCGGGTTCAACTTAGTACGCGTGACTTTTGATTGTTTCTGCCCTTTCACTACTTTGGGTGTTGTGCGCGTGCATCTCAGTGTGAGTCTTTGTTGTCTTCTTTCTTCCAATAAAATTTCAATTTTTAGTTCAGCCTCGTCTTGTTGGCTTCGCTCCTCTGCGTTGTGTCTTCTCTCTGGTTTTGAGACGAACCAATGCCAACTCACCCAGTCCTTGTTGAAATAGCATAACATAGATAGCACGCCATAGCATGGAGTAACATAGCATACTATCTGCTAAGGGGGCCCTTATACAACTTGAAAAAAAAAGAAAGCAGTGCATTTTCTTCAAGGGTGGTCGTTTTTAAGAATGCAGCATCTTGTCTTTGTGTAAAATATTGTGTGCGTGTAAAGCATAAAGATCAATTTTTGCTGGATTTATAGAGGTGGAATGAAACACATGACATTATATTAGAGAAAAAGAAAAGCCTTTTGTATGCAGTGTTATTTTGTTGTGTGTGTTCCACAGTGTTAAATGGATTACTTCATGCCCAGCCGAGTTGTGGGTGTTGGAATCAGTTGAAAGGGCAGCCTCTAAACTGACCGATTTCTGCAGGTGTGCTGACGGTTTTTTTGGGAGCCCACTCGTGGATGGAGGTCGATGCGAGAGGTGTGAATGCAATCCGTATGGGTCACAAGGTCACCGGTGTGACCACCTGACGGGGGCATGCCACTGCCTGCCCGGTATCACTGGCCGCGACTGCTCTATCTGCCCAGCGAGGCACATCCTGACCGAATATGGCTGCAAATGTGAGTCCCGTTTGAGGCTGGCTTGTGAGCAGAAACAGCCCATTGCAAAAAGTTTATTTACCATTTTAGTCATACGGCGATTCTGAAGGTCTCTAAAAGCTGAGCTCTAAATGGCAGGTAGGGTGACGGTTATACTACATGGCTACAAAAGTCTATGCTGCTGATTCTTGTGTACTCTCGATGAATGTAGGAGGCTTAAATGCGTGCCGAATGCCTGGCTATCAAACCCTCCATGCTCCTGAAACCACCTTGGTGGAAACATTTACTGTGCCACCTTTGGTGACTTGTGTAGTGCAGTGATGCGTACAGTCTGCTAATCACGCAGTCAACGCTTGCTACTGGGAAGATCGATGTGTCCGTTGTGCATCCAGTCAAGTTCAGTATATAAAGTAAAAATTGCATAAGTTTGTTACAAACACATATTTAGGAAGATTTTCGTATAGCCACTCGTTCACTATATCCGAGTTTGACTGTATGCAGCATGGCAGCATAACAACCTGTTGCATTTGTGCTGTCATCACAAAGAGCATCTTGTTGTTTCGAAGAACTGCAGATGTTGTCCTCTGTGACAGAAAGTGTTAGTCACTGCCCACAAGCGTGTCTGCTTTCATATATGTGAAAGCAGGACAATTGAGTTTGTTGGTTTGGGTATCCTGAAATTTGCGAATGATGTCACTATTTCAGCCTGTGATGATGACTGCACTGGACGACTGCTGGACGAGGTGGAGCACATGTTGGCCTTGCTCAACAGGTTGAATGCCACCGATATCATCTCGGCTCCCTGGATTCACTTGCTGGCCATTCAGGAAACCTCTAGTGTGATGAGGGTGAGTGGGCACAATAGTGGCGCTGTGCATGAAAGCTGGGTATCTTTTCCAGTTTTAAAACTGAGTAAGAGGAACTTCAATTGGCACAACATGGGAAAAAGGAAAGCAGGACATATAACAATCATACTAACCGACAATTCTAGGTTAACTGCATACTGATAGAGATAATGTTAATTTGCCTTTCAGACTGACCTTGACAACTACCTCCACCTGGTCGACAGTGGCAACCAGGTTCTGTCCAATTTCTCATTCCACTTCAACCTGGAAACACAAGCAGACATCCTGCTGGAAAGGGTGAGACTATATCTAACACTAATACAATGTTTACTACTTTTTGGATTAGTACCCACTGCAGCTACTCTGTAGCCATGGCATTTGGTTGCATTATGGGGTTTGCATGTTCAATTTTATTGCAACAGCGTGAAGGCCTCGTTTTCCAGAAAATCTAGCATGGTGTTATCAGCGTTGGTAGAGTTGTGAGTGATTAATCAGGAGCATTCTTCTGACAGGTGGTAGTTGGCGGGTGGGTGCACTGATTGGTCGGCAGGTTGCATGACAAAACATTACTTGACACGGCTGAGTTGGCAGCTCCTACCAACTCGGGTAGCTCATGTGAGATGTGATGGTTAGATAAGATCCTGAGTCGGAAAGCCAGGCAGGAACATTCGTATGGTTTGGTTTAAGTGGGGATTTATATTTATTTTTGGTAGTGTTTTGCATAATTTGGTAGCTGATTACAGATGCATGATAATGAGAGTATGAGACAATGGAGGCATAAATTAAGAAATTAATGATTATCTCTAAAGTCTTGGTGTGGGCCAACCAGTTAATCGTCATGCGATTTAAACCTGCACAGGAAGGATGATGATAAGGAATACAGTAATGACAGATGTGATGCTGATGTCTGTACCAGTTCCTTTATTTCTGTGTTCTCATTGTCCTAGTTAGTGGCATAAAAGCATAAAGTAAATTTTGATGCAAAACTGCCATCATTACATGTGGATTACCAAGAGGGTCAAAAATTGATTGTGTCAAGTTAACTTCTATTATCGCGTTTTTCTTCACATTACAGTCCAAGGACATGGTGCGTACCTTGCCTGGAGTTGCACAAGAGGCCCACCAGCTGCTGATGAGGGCCAGGGACCTGCTGGACCTTGTGAACAAGTACTGGAAGGAAATCATTGGTATGGGCTGTGTTCCCATGCTCCCATACTCGTGCTGCTTCTTTCTATGCTCAATGTTTTCTAGTAAACTTGAATGTTTCATGTTCCTATACTGCACTGTTCTGTGTAATGATCTAAGAAGCCTGTTAGCATGTTCTTGTTGGTGAATGGTGATATGGCATCATCGGCATCCGAGGTTGGCTTGTAGTTCAGTGCATATGCAGTAAATGTCAACCCTGTTCTCTCTGGCTAGGTGCTAAGATGCAGATGCAAGTTCAACCTGACTATGCGGATAGACCAACAAGTGGCCTTTCTCATTTATACTATCAGCGCAATTGATATGCAAACTGCTTTCTCTTTGTTATGAGAACATCAACTTGTACATTCCAGCAGGATACCACGATACATAAAAAAGCAGAGACAAAATAAGGATGCACCAACGGAGCAGTCAGTGCTCACACAAACACATAGACCCATCTGTGTGCAGAAGACATAAAAGCATGTCCTAGTTGTTTTGTCTATATGCAGTCATAGGTGAAACTTTCTTTGCAGTGGTCTGTCGTGCCAAAGGAAACCTATTTCAGCATTGCTGCACAAATTACTCGGCTGATTTTAATTTCGGCACGCACAATCCCTCTGGCTTAGGAAAACGGAACAGTGTTTACGGCCTGCCTGAAATACTGCCTAATGTGTGCATGAATCGCAACATTCCAGATGCGGTGGACCACCTGAAGCAGCATGGCCTGGGCTTTGGCACGGCAGCCACTGGCATCGAACGGCTTGTGGAGGAAGCCAGACGAATCCTGCTGGAGATGCAGAGGCGCAAGTTTGATCGTCCTTTGGATGAAGCACAAAGAGAAAACAGGTTTGAAAACTCTGAAAAACTTCTAGTAGGCTGGAGCATGAAGGGTAAGAACACGTGATGCTGGGTTACCTGTTTCTTCCCTTGTATTGGCTAAAGCAGATCACATTTTCACACTGTTTCCATCTGCCGCTGTCTGAGACACCTGCGTGCTTCCTGGAAAGTTTATTTCTGATGTTTACATTAAGCTATGCAACTGAACCATGTCATATGACTGAAGTCTTTCTTTTTTTTTTTCATAATTGCCAGTTTTTACAAGTGCAGTATAGTTCTTGTCAACTGTGTGGACTCCTTGCAACAGGATAAATTTATATTTATTTTGCATTTGTGTTTATGTTTTTCTGGCTAGTCAGTTAGCCTTCACATGTTAGGCACTGGGCCCCTTGCCACCAGAAGTAAGAAGTCATGCATGTGACATTTACACATGTGGCATGGGTCAGTTGTGAAAAATTAAATGCATCCTCCTGACACTATTCAGTTTTTCTAGAGAGGTCCGGAAATACATTTTTATCATGTTTTGATTGGATGTGGGATAAATGTGAAACAAATGGTGCAAGCATTTTGTGTAGGTATCATTTTGAGCAGTCTTAGATTCAGATTCTGGTGGCTTGCAGGAAGGCCCACCAGCTGCTTGAGAAAGTGAAGAACCTGGTGGTGAACCTGCAAGAGGTGGGCGACATGGCCGTGCGGCTTGACCGCATTGAGCGGCTTCTCAGCGAGATGGTGCGTAGAGTCCAGCACGAAGTGCAGAATCCGACAGCTAAGGCCCTGGACCTCCTGGAAAAAGAACTGCAAAGCCTTCAGTCAGTCCAGGTAGGTAATGCCATACTCGCTTGTGTCCCAAAAATGTCTTCCTTGAGCAGAACTTTGTGACAGGACATGTAGAAGCTTTCTGCCAGGTGAGATGTCTTAGTACTACTGCTACTGATGGCGAAACAGAAGGTTCATATTGAAATTAATAATATGACAAACTCTCAGTAGTTTGAAGCCAAAGAGGAGAAAAATGCATTCAAATTTTGTGCTGTTTGTAGCTGGGGGAGCTATTTTACCATGCTTGATATTGATAATAGTGAACCCATGATTTAAATTGAGTCCACTGCACATTATTGTTTTTTTATTTGTATGGTTTAAATTTTTCTAGGACTGTGGGAGTATTGAAATTTTCGAATACAAATCGAATAGGAATATAGGAAAAAATTGCCTTCGAATATTGAATATGTGATCAGACGAGAAAAAGGAATGGAAAATTAAAAAAATAGCAAACACTGTTTGTCTTGTTTATTTCAGAATTCACATGGTATTTGCAAATAATATTAGAGTAGAGTTGCACTGAAGTGTATACCCTAGTGAAAAATCCAGTACAAATTTTATACAGGATTTCATATACCAGTGGTTTGTAGAGAACATGCATGAAGCCGGTTGAAGCTGTCATATCGCTGCTGAATACAGTAAGCACTCATTAATTTGGCGTTCAAGAGATAGCAAAAAATGTCTGAATTAGCCTACAGCTCAAATTATTGAATGGGCCTGAAAAAAGTGTAAAATATTTTTTGCGTCACAGTAATTTTATCTTATGAACACTTGCATGATGAATGTCTGCATTTGAGGTGAAACCGAAGTAAGAGCGATTTTTATTTTTCTAGTTTCGCCGTATGCTTTGCTATGCGCGCACTCTTGGAAAGGCACTCTTCACAAGAGGAGAGGTCCCCCTCTTCACTAAATGGCCTCGTTGCATTTTGAGGATGCTTCAGTGTGCCCTCCATGTGGTCAATCGTTATGGTAAAGCACACAGTGCAAGCAAACTATGGGGAAACCAAAAATTTTCGGTGTATTCGGATATTTTCAAATACTAATCAAATAACATATTTGATCCTTATTCAAAATTTTGAATATTTGTGCCCCCCTGCCCCCTGACTTTTTTAGCTGAGGCCTTCGTGCACATATGTCATGGTGCTTTAGTGTTGTGCAGACTTTCACTTGTTCAAAAAACATTCGTTTGTTCCCTCACTGCTATGGACAGTCAAAGACCTTGAATGTGAAGTAGGGTCTGGAATATTCGAGATATTAAAAAAAAATAAAACGCTTGTGTTGTTGAAGCGCACTTCATAAATGAATGCAGTAATAATAGTGCATCATTATTAGCTTTTATAGGTATGCTAGCTAAAAAAAGAAGGGGAACGGTAGGGCTTCGTTAGCTTTGTGTGTAAAAACTTCATAAGAAAGCCCCATGTGCCCTTCTTTTTTTGTTTCAGAATCTCATTGGTGGCAGTATTGACGGTGCTGGCCGAGCCAACGGCTCGCTGGTTGAGGCCAGAGAATGGCTGAGAAAGGCCAGAGATGCAATCATTGATGCTGCCTTCATGTTTGACGTGAGTGGTTCACTTGCTATTCCCTGTTATCTGGGGTAGAAAACTGAGCTCGCCAGTAACATTGTTGTACAGGTGACAAGCATGAGTTGTACAGCAAAGAATTCACACCTGAATACGTTATTTCAGAGTTCCATGCAAACCTCAGTGCCATGCGGTAACCACTCGCTCTGTCCTAAAGTTGATAGTAGTTAAAGTGGGCTGAGAATAATGCATCGCATTTCCTTAGTGCTCAGCTGTGTGGCGTGCCTTTCATTGCCAATGCCTGCTTTGATTGTAAAATGACTTGAGATAAACAAATTGATCAATGTCTTGAGCTGTTGCATTGGGCCTGTATCCTCATTTTCTTCTTTGTGACCCTACTGCCAAACCTCTTAGGGTCAATACTGTGCTAAGTGATGCAAGTGAATTTGAGTTCAACTCGCACATTGATCTGAACACATTTAAATTGTAGTGGACTTGGTATGTCTTCACTGTACGTGAAATGCACCGTAAAAACCCGTGTATAATACGGACCCAGATATAATAGTAGGGATATAATACTAATTCTGAAATAGCAAAAATGGAAAAAAAAAAGTTTTCTTTCACATATGATGCGAGCGAGAAAAGATCAGCAGAGGTATTTTCTTACACTACATTTTGCAGTTGCCCTGGGAATCATACGTGCTCTGCGCTTTCGCATCTAACGTGACCTCGTCCCAGATGTCAATAGTGCTCTAAACCTTCATGTTTCACTGCTGTATATCGCTCCCCTTCTTGTGCTGACACACGTGATCGGAGAATTTCATGCACCGTGATGAGAAGAGTACCGTATTTACTCGAATCTAATGCGCCCTCGATTGTAACACGCACCTGTTTTTCGTGACCCCCACCCCCGAAAAAAAAAAAAGCTCCGATTGTAACGCGCACCCGTTCTCCGCGAAAAAGAGTACCGCGCACCTCACGCTTTCATACAGCAATACAACTTTGTCTCGTTTGGAAAAGCAAAGATTTAATCTCGGTGCACTAAAAAGCACGCACACAAAAGGAAACGGCTTATCTTGCCAAGATTGTCACTATGCCGGCACAAGGTTCACTCGTCGTCGCTGTCAGACAACTCCTTGTCACTGTTGACGGACCAAAGCATCTCATCCTCTGTGCCGTCCATGGCATTCGATATACCACATTTTTTAAAGGCCTTGATGACCATGGCAGACGGTATCGTGCACCACGCATCTTTCGCCCATCCAGTGAACTCTTGCAGCGAGGCACGCTTCATTCTGTTGCTGGGAGTGAATCATGGCAGCCACTCACAAGCCATTCGGTGTAGAGCGCCCGAATCCTATCTTTCACTGGCTTGTTCAAGCAAACATCGAGCGGCTGGAGCTGCGATGTCATGCCACCGGGTATCACGACAAGGTCGGTGTTGCACGCAGCGAGCTTGTCCTTGATGCGTTGGTCGAGATGGCACTTGAAAGCGTTGAGCACAAGCATCGCACGCAGGCCCAAACTGCCGCCGGGTCTCTTGCGCCAGACGTGATCGATCCAGTCGGTGACCAAGTCCGTTGTCATCCAACCTTTTTCATTGGCGCGCACAATCATGCCACTCGGAAACACGATTTCTTTCAGGAGCGTCTTGCGCCTGAATATGAGATACGGGGGCAGCTTGTGTCCATCCGCGGTACAACAAAGCATTGCGGTGACGCGTGTTTTTTCGTGGCCGGAAGACAACACGCGCACTTGCTTCGCCCCCTTCTTTTCAACGGTTGTGGGGGCAGGCATGTCAAAGTAGAGCAGTGTCTGATCGGCATTTCCAATCTGGCCGAGGTGGTAGCCGTACTTGCGGCGCAAACTTAGAACGAACCGCTGAAAACTGTGCAGCTTTTCTTCGTACTCTTCAGGCAACTTCTGGCATATCCCTGTCCGCCTTCGAAGAGAAAAGCCTTTTCTCTTCATAAAATTTGACAGCCAGCACCTGCTCACTTTAAAGTCGCTCCGCGTTAGCCCTGTTTGTAGGGCTAGCTGCATCGCCCGGACTTTGAGCAGGTCCGTCGTCACTGGCCGCTGCGCCGCTCGCTGCTCTAGAACATATTCTGCGAGCCGCTCTTCTATTTCGGCGAACCAGCCCTGCTTCGGTCCACTGAAACCTCTTCGTGTAGCCTTGCTGCCGAAAATCTTTTCCTTCCGCTTGCGCCAGTCCCACACGCATGTTTCCGGAACTCCGAATGCGCGTGATGCGGCCCGATTTCCGTCCGTCTCTGCACGCACGATGACTTTCCTTTTAAATGCGGCATCATGATGAACTCGACGAATCTCGGCACGTCCATACTGGTCGGTCAATCGCAGAAAACGGGTAGGCTAACCAAAGCATATGTACCAAAGCACACGAAGGACGCTACTGCAGCTAGGCATAGACAGCTAGACCAGCTAGTAGGCTCGAAGTGCATACCAGGCGGCCATTTTGAAATGCGGATGGCGATATGATATCGGAGATTTAGGGTCGTACTCGATTCTAACGCGCACCCAATTTTTGGACACGATATATCGGAAAAAAGGTGCGCGTTAGATTCGAGTAAATACGGTACCTCACGTTTGCCCTGCCAGTCAGTCCTCCGGCTGTTATAAAACCAGGAAATCTGACATGATAAAATCAGGAAAAAACCTCGTGTTATAAGTGGGTTTTATGGTACTTAATTGTTACAAATACAATGGATGCTCAGTAAATGAAACTCAATTGAATATAAAATAATGGATAAATGACATTAATTGGGGTCATTTGATTGATTTTCTATGTCTGCATAGCGAACTTCTTTGGGTAATTGAAACGCTGCTGTTGCCCTCAATTGCATTGAAAGACAACTACTGCATCATGCCACTTTTGTGTTAACTTATTCTTGATGTATCCTTAAATGTGGTAGCAGACAAGCATAATTTAGAGCTGCAGTTGTTTTCTAAATCAGTGAGATATCAGATGACGATCGGGATGGTTGCTATGTGTCCAGGAACTTCCGCGACTTCTCAAGGAGATTTCAAATGCGACCGACGCCCTCGAGGAACGCCGTGGTATTCTCGACCGCCTGAACCCCGAATACCGAGACAAATATGTCCTGGGCTGCCAGAGACGTGCTGACGAAATGGCGGCTCATGTGTCTGTTCTTGCTGAGTAAGTGATGTCCTTTCTTCACTGTGTCGAAATTGCCTCATCTGCATTACTATGCCCCATGCTGAAATGGTGAGCATTGGATAATTTTAGCATTGGAATTCGTTGTATCATTGTTAATATGATTTCGTCTTCTTAGTTATATTGCATTATTGCATCACCTGCTCACGTCGCATCCCTCAGTTCTGTCCCCTATTGCCACAAAGCCTCTTTTTGTCCTCCTCAGTAGTGGGCGAACAAACTTGTCAAATGTGGTACTGCTAAGCAGTAGGTGAGGGAGTGCTATGGCTAGAAAAGTAATAAGGTGAATCAGTGACGTTTTCAGCGTTTGCTGAAAAGTATGATCACAAGGAAGACCATTGCGATGTCATGCAGGCAGCTGTGAACCTTTGTGACACCTTGCACTGATGATTTTCATGCAGTGACATCTTTATTTCATGTTTTTCTCTCTAGCAATGTCTCATTGTTGCGCTGTATAGTTTCACGTAATGAACACATTTGTATGTTGACACACTGGTTATTTTGTTGTTATTATCGGTTGTAACGTAAGCACCTTCCCAAAATTTTTGCGGTTGTTTTGGGGGAATTTAGAGTTATTGTGCAAGCAGATATGTTAGCCTCGTCTTCTCATTTATCTGCTAAGTTGTGTGTTAGAACAGTTAGCCTTATTGCATCATACTGTGTGCCAATCAGAGAATGCAGCAGCATCTCAAGTTTTGCATGCAAGGAAAATCAGGGTATGTTGCTGACCTGCTTGTGCTTGCAAAGAAAAGAAAAAAAACAATCACCAATGCTTACCTTTACTGGACAAATATTTTTGTGCACACTATTGCTGAAAGAAGGGAAATGGAAGGGGTGAGAAGACAGAAGTGTGGATTTAAGGAGCAAACAGTATTTGATATCCTAGCTGAAATGAAGGAAGGGAAGTGGATGTGGGCAGGGCATGTAAAGCAGAAGCAGATGAGGTATGGTGTTTAAAGTTAACGAAGTGGGTTCCCAGAGAAGATAAGAGTATCAGGGGCTGACAGTAAGAGGAGAGTTACAGGGACATGATGGCTGCAGCTGTCACAGGATAGCGTTACTAGAAGGTCACTAAAAGGGATATGGGAGAGAGGGGCCTTTACTGTGCTGCTGGGCTGGGGGTGTCGATGGAACTGAATACTCCCCCCTCGCCCTTTCTTCTGTTTCTTCACAGCCAGTTCAGGACGACACAGGAAGTATCTGAGTACCCACTGCGTGCTGCCCGTGTCTACCAGAACATTGTGGATGCCTTGAAAGATGCCGAGGAGGCCGCTCGCAAGGCAGCAGATGCAGCTGACAGAGCCTTTGATGAGGTACTGCTCCCAGTGCTGCTTAAGTTAATGAGAGGATGCAAAAAAACAATCCTGTCTATCTTTGTACTTCCATCAATGCATAGCATTTTCAGGGAGGTTTGTCTCAAGGTGGCAATAATCAGTTGATTTGCAAATTTTGCTTCTCACACAAATCACTATGCTTAACGACTGGCTTTGAGCTGGGTGTCAGCTGTATTCATGATTGCGACAATATAACAACAACCATTTTGAACAATTCTGCAGTACTCATTCTGTGGAAGAGACTGCTTTTTAAGCTGGCTGTTGTAAACTAGTCACCTATTAATTGGATGCCTCAAAACCAAAACCCAGTAGGAGTTGCAAATTTTCATAACCATACACATACACTAATGCTGTCAGACATTTGCATTAAAATTCTTTAAATAAATCTTTTGAGAACTCTGATAATTGCATACAAATATTAAACGTGTAATCTTTTTTTGAAGTTATGGCAATGTGCATGCCTTTCTTTTGTGTGCAGGCGTACCCACGAACTGGTGACAGCCTCACACACCAGGCTGAGAGTGCAAGGGAACGAAGTGAAGCTCTGCTCAGGCAGGCAAAGCAGCTCAGGGATGAAGACATACCAGGTACGCAGAGCAGTACTGTATTCTGGAACATTTTTTGGCTCTGAAGTAGAAGCTATGGAGATGATGCACGCCTCTCCTCCCATGCAATGGAATATAGTCCCTGCTTGCAGCTGACAGTTTCCTCTCAGCGCATGGTATATTATCAATATTTGTTACTGGGGGCATATTTCTATCATGACTTACAACTTTCAACTTTCAAAGTCAGGGAAAAGATCTTCTTTGTGAATAGTGTGCTATGCATCTCTATAATTACAAGAAACTTCCATAGACGATGTCAACTGATTCAGTGACAGAATGAAATTGCCTCAGCGAGAGCAATGCACCAAGCATCCAAGCGCACTCTCATAAGGCTGAACTATATTTGGCGATAATGACAGAGCTGGTTATGGATGGCTTACTTTCATTGTCATAAAAAGACTGTCACCGGGAATAAATGTTCACCATGTTAAGAATTAGGTTGAGTGCTTCTGCCGGCAACTGGATTTCCATTATAAAATTTGTGAAAGTGTTGTTTGAAGTGAAATAATAAAACTTACCTATTTGTATTTGCCGCGAGGTCGACCTAAAGGTGGCGCTACAGTCTCTCCGATAGTGAGGATTGGCAGCCGGCGGAGGTCACAGAAACGCACGTGGCGTATGCCTGCTTCCGAGTTTACGGCAGGTTTGTTGGCGATAAAAACGTGCCTTATGCAATGCATTAGTGATTTACTGTTTAGAGTGTTCCAATATTGCAGAAAAAAATCCGCAGATTACGCCAATGCAGTAAAAAAAAAGGCACTGATTTTAGGAAAACAAGGCATGCACCACCCGGAAAACCACCCGTCTTTTAGATTAACTGGCATCGCTTCGTACACTTTTTACGTTGTACGGCACTCACAGGCCTAATATTTGGGCCTGAACATGGCATAACTTATCGCCTTTTCAACACTGTGCGCGTGTCTTATACGAGTGAGACAGGCGAACTTAGTGTCAAGCCCATGGAGATAAAGTTCGTGCTCTGACCTGCAGTACTTTAGAATGAATCGAGGCAGCCTGGTTCATTATATCGTACTTGACTCGATGATTAAGCAGGTTAAATGTAGCACTGACAGCGTACTGCCCGGCGGGTTGCCGTAGACTGAGTGGACATCAACTCGGTCTAGACAACCAGGCACAAGTATTCCCCAAAAATGAGATTACGCCGGCACTGTACAGGAAGCCTGACTGCATAGGAAAGCTGATTACTCACGTGTAGAGTGGTAAGTGGATTGAGTTTGCTGAGCTCACAAGACGGATGCTTCTTGTGGTGAAATGACTCTAAATTATTTCCTGAAACCGAGGGAAGTACAAGGAATTTCTGATGTGTGTGATATCTATAAATGGTAAATTAGTAGTGTAAGTATTTTTTTTTTTCAATGACAATGAATTTCACCATGTGACAGAACTTTTAGACACTTGATAAAATTTAGGACTATCAGAGATTAATTTTCAGTAACGTTAAAGTGCAAGCTACGAATCAGTAGCCGCAAAGACATCATCAAAACTGCGTTTAGTCGCTGTCATGTTCTGGCAAGGAATTTTGATAGCTTAAGATTTCTTTACCACTAATTGAGCAGTGCCTTAGTTGGGGCGGTTCAGTCGTTTACTTCCAAAACAGGTGGCGGATATAAAACTATCCTGAAAGAGTTCATCTTATGATGTGACTATAAATATGTATTTATTCCCGAAGTAAACACCGATTGGTAAGCCGTTTATTCCCGAAGTAAACACCGATTGGTAAGCCGGTATGAAGTTGTTTTACTCACTTTGTCAGAAACAACCAGCCTGCTTAAAAGACGGCACCGATGTAAACAGATTTTAATGATTCTAATGGGCTACCAGTGTACTATGTGTATCTATGTGTATCTATGTGTATTATGTAATATTTAGTGTAACAGTAGGTGCTGCGAAGATTTGTTTCTCAAATGTCCGAGCATTTGTCTAAAGCGAAATGTGCTCATTATCACTGTTACGGATGCGCAGTATCCTTCAACAGAAAAAAAAAATGAAATGCATACAGTCGAACCCGGATATATCAAACTTGAAGGGGATCGCGAAATTAGTTCGATATATCGATAATTCTATATACAGAAATAAATAACGATACTGTATTTGTTGCGTAATCAACTCACTCGCATAATGAACCCACCCTCCACTTTCGCACTCGAGAATTTGGAAAAAAAAAAAGGCGTTAAGGCCAGCTCGCTAACATGCAAGCGATTAAGCGATCTCAGCGACGAGTGGCAGCGATAGAGCAAAAAATTTCCAACTTGTTGGAACTGCCTCCCTCTGCCGTACGAGCCACCGTGGCAGCTCAAAACAAGGTTTCTGTGTCGCCGCGGCAGAAATTGCCAGCGTTATCCCTTGCATGTCGTACTTCGTTTCGGTGGTCTCATCCACAGCCCATTTCTTGGCAGCGTGCCAAGATGCTGCGCAGCGATAACGTCGCGGCATGTTTATCTTTTGATAGCTCCTGCTGTGGCGGGGAGCGAACTTGGCGGACTGCCCGTGATGGCTTGATTGCACAAGCCTGGTTTGATTTATCATGCCACGCTTGGGGGCTTGGGGCGGGCGCAGTCTACTACCACAAAATCATTGGAAAGCGTGATAAAGTAGCTGCAAATGCTGTTGAAGCGAAAAATGCTAAAAGCCGGTGTCATGATCGCAGCTGACCGCGTGCTTTCGTTAATGCATACATGCAAGGATAAACGACTCCCGCAAAAAAAAAAAAAAATCCGCTTCGTAACGCCATATCTTACGCTACGCCGTGCGTACAGCATAACGATAAGAACAAACGACTCTCGCAAAAAAAAATAAATAAGATAGATCTACCGCTTCTTAACTTCCGCAGGCGCCATAGCCACATCAGCCGCCGCGTGCACAGGGTTCACAGAGGGTTCTCAACACACCCTGGAGAAAGCGTTCGACACTCTGAACTGGCTTGGCGCATGCGTAGCGCGTGCTACTACGAACGAAGGCCGGGAAAGAGGATGGAGAGAGATAGCTCAACAAAAGAATGGGCACACCTTTGTGCTTCGCTCTATCGTGTTTTTCCCCTCTCGTTCCCACCGGTTCTCTCTGGTTCATTCACGCACATGGCTTGCAAACATCACGTGCTGGCGCACGGGAAACGATAACCGCAGATGCGCGCGCCTTTGGGGAATGGGCGCGGCGCTGCCCTAGCCGAACTGTCCCCTCTCATTCCTTCCGCGCGTGGCTTGAAAACGTCACGCGGCAAACGGCCGTGGGTGATGCAATCGTCTTTGGGGAAGGCACACGTTCCAGTGCGTGGTGCGGAGTTCGATATATCGAACGACCGGTGAAATCTAGTTCGATATATGACGCGGCTTTCCTATACTTTTACATGGGATTTTCAAGGGAATATTTCACGAGTTCGATATAACCAAAATTCGATATATCCGGGTTCGACTGTATATGTTTAACGTGTCATGTGACATCGGCTATATGATGGATGATGTAGGGGCGGGTCTCGGTGTCGTTGACCACGTGGGATTATTTAACGTGCAGTCAAATCCCACAGCTGAGGGGCGCCTTTCGAAATGGCCGGGATCGAACCCCCAGTTCTAGAAATCAGTAGTCGAGAGTCCTACCACTGAGACACCGCGACAGAGGTTTGAAAGAAAAAAAGCACTCAGACAACTCTATCGTGGATACAGAAGGCACAGAATGGCTTGTTCAAACTGGATTTTGCGATGCGGCTGTCTACGATCACATGTTTTAGTAGTTGTAGTGTTCCAAACAGAAATGGGAATATAGTATGATTTTTGAGCGTTTGCATTAAGTTGTATTGACGGCAGCAATCTGTTTTGCTGTGACACGGCACCTAGCGGCAGCAAGCGCTGCATTTGATATACCGCGTGTCAAAGAATCTCAAGCGCCGAAGATTGCAACTGATGATGTCCTTGCAGCGTGACATGCTCGATATGGACAAGTATATATATATATTTTTAATAGAGTGTGGGGTAATAGCCTGTTCATACATATTTCTTTTGCGAGAGGCAGATAGGTAAACCAAAGCTCACAGGAACCGCGAAACAAACAAAAAGCACTTTTGTACACGCCGCACTTGTGCACGTAAATCACTGTGTGCTGACACGCGACGCGAACACGCATTCACACTGGGTAGGGTTCGCCACTATGCCACTAGGTGGTGACTCTGCTCGATCTCGAGGCCAATTGGGGAGGCTCTTTGCGGCCCACTTTAGAAAAATGCGGACGTGCATTGAAAGAGGAGATGCTTTCATTGGGGGCTTTGTTTTTTAAACGTTTCTTTTTTCCTATTAGGCTCCTTCTAAACATTTGAGTCATTTTTAGTTGCCTGCTTCACGGCACCTTTTCAATGCACGTACCACATTTGCCCAAATGCAGCACAACCATGATTTCGACTCCAGATTAGTTCTTACTTGTTCAGCACAAACATTATTCAGTGCAGTTGATTCAGTCATAAGCAAGGGTTCTGTTAATATTACACACACCTAATTAAATTTCAGTAAATTTGGTCATAGCATACTTACTTGCTTATTGATCATACTTTTTTGTTTAAAGAAATAACAACCGGAAGGGCACATTCATTACATGGGGTGATTGTAATGTATTAGCAACAATTTGCAACTTCACTCTAAAAATAGCAATCTCTGCAGTGGTTGTGGTGACAGCAGAGTGTTTCTTTTTTTTCATTTTTTGACAGCATTCTCTTGTGCCATAAAACAGTTATCTATAGATATATACACACTTTATATTCACAGTTGAAACGATGGTGCACGTGTTTGTCACTAGTATGAGCTTACTCACGTCGATGGCATACTGTTCTCTTTGTGTGCCCAGAACTACAGTATGCCATGCGTGCCAAAAAAAACAAGCTCAAGACCCTGGGAGAGGACATCGAGGATGGAAACCAGGCCATAGACACCATCAACCGGGAGCTGGACAGGCTTCCCACAGACATTGGGGGTCCCCTGGAGGACGCCATCAGGGAGGCCGACCGTGCTGACCAGAAGCAGGAAGAGGCCAACCAGCGTGCCGACAAAGTCACTGCACAACTCCCGGGCCTCTTGGCCAAGGTGGCTGGCATTCGGTCTGGATCTGAAGAGGGACTGGGCAACCTGTCACGGCTCAGTGAGTGCTCTGCCTGGCCATTTGAAATGCCTGTTGGGTTGTTTAGCGGTTGCGTTGAGTTCAACACAATAGCAAGGAGAGCATAGTGGTGGTATGTAAGGAACCGCCAGCAAGAAAAATGCAGAGGAATAGAAGGCACACAACACTTGTACTGTGTATCTTCTTGTGTGCGTCCTTCAGGCAGGTGGTCCATTATGTGCTTAGTGCACAGTGTGGTTAGTGTTAGGCCTTTTGCTACCTTCAAAAAGGTACTGTGCTCATACAGTTGACTCATAATAAATTTAACCTGAAAGAGGATGGCATTTTGTCCTATTTGCTTACTGTTCAATCAAGCAGGGCCCAATTGGGTTGTTCATAATAGCATGCACGCTGTTCACAGAACCAGCACATCATTTTGAATGCACTATGTATTGCTCAGCATTTCCGTTATGCCCTTCTATTTTCGTATCTACTGCGATTCAACTGGAAACTTTCACGTGAAGGATAGCAACTGCTACTACCCCATTTAAAAAGGGATGCTCCTATATTCCATCCATCCATCCATCCATCCGTCCGTCCGTCCGTCCGTCCATCCATCCATCATGGAGTGGCAGCACGCCTCTAGTGCAGTTAAGGTCATATGAGTGGGGCAGACGAGCTCGAGGGCGTGAACAAGGAGGGGAATGACATGGAATAAAGCATGGTGGTGTTGGAGCATGTGTGTGGTGTGACATCGCCGAAGCGTGACACAGTAGTTTTCGTATTATCATAGTTTACACATTGTTCACATGTTGCTTGCTCATGGAAGGTTAGCATGATTACAACACTGGCTGTGGGTCTGTAAATGGTTTTAATATATCATAAGAAGTGTAATCTAAATCAAGACGGTCCTAATTTCGTTTTGAACTTCCCAGCTCTTTTTATAAAGCAGTATGCACCTTCCCCTGATGTTTAGAATGCATCATGGCCTAATTACTGGTAATAAAAATGTGAGCCTGAATGGTAAATCTGAGGCTGTCTTGATACAAATCACATGTAAGCAGTTACAACAAAACAAACGGCATTCAAATCTGTGCGTTCATTGTGGTGCTATGGGTTCCACAAGCAGGGTGATGTGCTCAAAACAATCGTTTGAGAAAACAAGCCTTAAAGTTCTAAACTAGCGTACATTGCCTATGTACATTACATTGTCTTTATGTTTATTTGGAGCAATTAGAATTTGTTTTGGGGTGAAATAGTACAGGAGAGAATGAGTACTGTAGATGCTGTTAAGCCACGTTTTCTAAAATCAACTTTTCTTGTAATTTTTGTGGTTCGATCCCCACGTCTCCCCTTTAAAATTTCCTGCCATTCGATTTAAACTTTCAATGTCTACACTGAGAACAACTCTGGGATTCCAATCTTCATGGTGAATGAGGGTGTAGCACAACCTCTGAGATCCGTGTCAAAAAACGGTGTCAGCACAACATAATTTGCAAAATTGTGTGGTCCTTTTTTTTTTTTTTTTTTTTTGCCTCTTCTAATAAAAAGGCTTCGTTTTCAGTGAAAGTAGCATTTTTGTCATCAGAATGCAATAATGTATCGATACAGGCCGACTTCTGTTTGTCCTTGGTGTCTTTTTAACATGATAAAACCAGCTACGTGCCACAAGAATGCCTAAATGGTATGAAGGCTTGGAAAACCACTTTTTCATTCACTTCAGATGATGTGGTCAGCTCTAATATGTCACCTAGTGTAGTGTAGTCCAATACAGCTCAAAGAGAAAGGTGGCTTTTACCCCTCAGAGGACTCCACAGCAGCCATTGAAATCTTGGACAATCCTCTTGGGCCTGCTAGAATGATAACGCAGTGGGTGATAGAGGAAAGGAGGGTCATCATGCCCTAATCAGATTAACTGCAGGATCATGGAAATCGATCAGCATCATTGGCTGCAGAAGGGTCCTTTGAGGGGTACCTGGTACTTCCTTCTCGAGTTGTATCCGACTTTAAGGTGCATAGAACTTTTGGATACAGTAGTGTTTGTTGTGCCTCTGTTGCTGTGCAGTCGATGATGCCCATCAGGGCATCAAGCGTGCTGACCAGCTGGCCAGCCGTTCGGAGGAATCTGCTGGACGGGCCCGTGAGGTGCACAACATGCTGCAGCTACAACTGAAAGAACTTAGGGACAAGATTCTTCTTGCCAGACAGCGAGCTTCAAGTGTACGTGCCTCGAGGAGTTTCTTTTTCTCTCTTTTTCTGTGCATACGTGTGCTGTGTGGTCCCAGTCAACTCGGACTTTGAGTCCCACAGTTGATCTATGCACTCTTCAAGTTGCATGACTGCATTTGCAGCCTGCAACCCACTACAGACATCCCTTAATGAGAAAGCATTTAAAGTCTCATTGGCGAAAAGATGTCACACTGTCCAGTGGCTACCAGCATTTCCCATCTTAAAATTCCTTAAAATGTCTTAAGAAGAAGACTGAGTGGACTGCAGTGCTGTCACATTGTCAACTTATGTTATAATTAAGTGTCCCCTGAATATTTTTTTTCTGCTGCTATCGGTTCTACCAATTAGTTTGGAAACGTTTATTTTGCCTGTAAACTTACAAACTAGTAATGAAATTACAGTTTTAAAGTAACTTATTGCACTGTTTCAGTGCTTGTGTGAGCAATCAATGCAAGGAAAGTATGGTTGAAACTGTTTTGCATATTAGCTAGTTACTCTGACTTTGACAGCCATGTTTAGCTGGGTGCTTTGACATATGACAGCCATTTCCAATCATTTCATCACATTTAGTGCATTAAAATGACTGACACAACACTCACATTCTCCTTGGCTTGTTAGTGTTGTAGCCCCAGACTCTGAATAAAATTCGAACTAAGGAAAGCAGAGGAGGCATTACTTGCTCTTCTGCTGTGTGCATTTAGCCAAAATGTTATCCACTTTTCAGTAGAATTGAGTTCGTAAGATTTGTCAAGTAGAAGCAAATGGTATACAACAACCAGTCATCTGATAAAGGCTTTTTATGTGCTGCATCTACCCCTACAAAGAGGGTGATATTTTTTCATTATAGTTCTTCGTAAGTGCAGAAGCTGACAATAAGCCTTTACTCTTTTTATTGCGAAAGCAATACTCCGACAGCCAAATCGAGACCTCGGGTAGCCGCAGCTACACCGTGAAGAGACATAGCTACGGTCTTCCCATAACAAAATCAGCCTGCCATGACATTTGAATTCACAGTACCCCTGTGCTAGGGGCAAGAGCTGCAAACTCGGGTCATTCCTTTCATATGGGAGGGCGATATCAGAATCAGCCTGCCAGAACCGTTTGCATTCTCGTTACCTTTATGACACGCAGGCACATCCATATGGCTTGGTTGAAGCGCGACTTTATGTGTGAGCTGGTAGCTTACACTCTCGCGTCATACCCTTAAAGGATGAACTTAAGTGTCCCCAATAATGTAGCACCTTACACTGATAGGGCGTGACAGGCGAATAATGTAGCAGGCAAAAGAATTTTCCGCCGTTGCTTTCGCAACTCAATTAGGGTTAACTAGAGCTAAACCATAACAAATTTTTTTCCTTCTGCAGATCCGGGTGTCCCTGAGTGCTGACGAAAATGACCAGTGCTCACGATCATTTAAGCCCGAGATTGAATCAACCATGACGAACAGCATCATTCTCAACTATGCCATCAAGGAAGATGATCAGAACAGCCTCCTGTTCTTTTTGGCAAACTCCAAGGGAAAGGTGAGCCTAAATGGAAAACTGAAGCTATATATGCTCCCGGTGTCAATTCGATGAATGATTACAGGATCTCCGATTAGTAGAAGGTCGAGATCATGATGCCTGTTTATGAAGCGGTGCTTGAGTTATGTGACAATTAAGAAGTCTGAAATCGCATGCAGTTTGTGTTGGGTGTTCTGTTTGAACATTATGCAGTTTTGCATGCAGTTGCCATTGGATTGATGAATCTTTGATGGGATTTTGATGAATTTTTTGTTGAGAATTACTGCTTTTCATGGGGCTTCTTTGTAATTGTTGTCAAACATAATGGCCTTAAATGTGTTTGTATTTATATCAGTGTACATCTATTAGTTGCATGCTTTTTTTTCATGTGTAGCAAGAGCAGCACGCATGCTGACTTTAGCAGCATGAATATTAGCACTGTAGCGCATGTTATCAGTTTTTGACTGTGCATCATTTCGTTTCTTTCGAAAAAAAAAAAAATGGCCCCCAGGATGACTTCATGGCTATTGAGATGGTGAACCGTAAAATCAAGTTTTCATGGAATGCTGGTGGCGGGACGCACAGCATCACACACAGCATGCACATTGAGACAAATGACCCGCAGCTGGGACGAGACTCACACTGGTACAAGGTGGAAGTGTTCAGGCAAGTGACTGAGTTCATACTCTTTTACAAAAAAAGTCTCAAAGTCTCTTTGCTGAACTTTGACTGTGAGGTGGACAGGTCTCGAGTAGATTCTGCTCCTTGTGCATCAAGTTCCCTGGTAGACACTGAATAAGAAGCCCAGCTTTGCCGGCTTGCTTTGCTAACTGGCAGCAAGCTCAGGTAAAATAGTGCTCCAGTGTAAGTCTGGTGTTTAGGGGTAATCCTCCAAGGTGGGGTAATAAGGGTGCAATTACTTCCGTTCATTCACCCAAGCACAGCCATGCGAATACAAAGGAAACCTATACAGGTCTCTCAGAAACTTTGCGGTTCAAGGGGGAAAAAAAATGCACTCCACCTTGGTGGTTCTTCTGAACACTACGCTAACACTGTTCCCATTTGGAGTTGGTGCTCAGTTCACTTTCTCCTACTATCTGTTAGCCATCCTAATTGGCTGTGGTGGTAGATGACATGAAGAATGTTTTGTACACACCTGGATGAGGACGAAGGAAGAACAGGGGACACACAAGCGCTAAACTGTTTTCTCTGTTCTTTCTCCATCGCTTTATGTCATATGCTATCAACAGCAGCAAACTTCCACGTTAGTGAGGTGGTAAAGAAACTGCCTCAGACAGTCCCAGGTTTAATGCCCAGTTCAGAATTAATTTTTCATCAGCTACTATAATCTTTCTGAAAGAGCAGTAGGGTTTTTAATGTGAACTCGGTTAATTTGATGAATTTCTCCAGTGCCATGATATCTGATTTAAATTTTACTGGATAATGCAAACTAGCACCCGATACCAGCCCTGTTAATTTAATGGTCTGGTATGCTATGCGGGAGCGCCCAGTTCTGTTTACACAGCGGACCTGGCAAAGTGACTGACTCTCAGAGCTGTGAGGTAAAGCTGCAGGGCAGTGCAGGTGCTTGGCGATTTCAGTAAAAACCAATATTAGAGAAACGAAATCAGCGTCCACTAATCGGATTTTTTTAGGGGCACGCAAATATTCGAAATTTCTAATATGAATCGAACACATTTGTTATTTCAAATCAAATCTTTATTTTCATTAGGTGCTACAGATGGAGGGCTACAGAAAAAAGCTGCCACTTGGTGGCTTGAAGAGTTAGACAGCACCACAGAATAAACAAGTGATAAACAGATTAAAACACTTGATCAATGCAGAATAAAACAAAACATCCCAAGCCAGATAAAACAAACACTTTTAGCACCAAAGAACGAACAAGCAATAAGCATATCAAGACACTTATCAATCCAGAAGAAAAAAAGTCCTGTGCTAGATAAAACAAACACCAGAATAGATGAAATCAGCCAGATTAGTCAATCATGAAACAGGTCTCTAAGTTTAACAGTGGAACAGCTATATAAATCAAAATTCAGTGACTGATAATAGTTTAAAAGAGATTGCAGAAAATAGCACAAACACTCCATACCAGAATTCAAGCATGGTACAGCAACCTTCCAGTTTTCTCCACGCCTAGTACATTACAACATTTCTCATTTTTTTCTAAATGTGCCAAGGCATCCAGGTTATGAATATTGGTTTTCACTTCATATTTAAACCAGGCACTGAAACGGTAGCGGTATAGCTTGTGAACTGCAATAACATGAGCACTGTGAAAAAATTCTGAGTGGTTGCATTATTAACCGGCATTGTACACATGGCGTAGATACTGTTTTTGCATATGGAATATTTTTGTGTGTTAGAGAATGTAATTGTGCCCCAAACAAGTTGGCAGTAGTTGATGTGTGGATAGAAAAGAGAATTAAAGACTAATATTTTTGTTTTAGTAGAAAGCATGTATCGGAGATGACCGACCACACTGGTTATTTGAGCAAGTTTGGCTAATACAAAATTCACATGAGATTGCCAGGATAGATTGGCAGTGAGTATCACACCTAGACATTTGAAATGGTCAACAATGTCAACAAGATGAGAGCTTAAAACAATATCAGCATGAGGAGGAACAGGTTTATTTTCGTTTTATTTTGTTTTATTTTCGTTAATCTGCATGTAATTGGATGAGGACCATTGCTGCAGTTGACCTATGGTGTCATTACAATCAATAATGAGTTTATCGATGTTATTACCAGAAAAAGTATGCTAGTATCATCTGCGTATATAATATATTTGGCATTCTGATTAATGTTAACAATGTGAATAATATACAGGTTAAACAGCAAGGGGCCCAATATTCTGCCTTGCGGAATACCACAAAGCAGTGGCAGGACTCGTGATCGCGAGTTGTTTATTTGGACTACTGGACATCGATAAATATGATTGTAACAACTGTAATCCACACCCTCTTTTATCGTAAAAGTCCAACTTCTGCAGCAGAACATCGTGATTCACCAGGTCGAATGTGTTGGAAAAATCGACAAATAGGCCGACTATACTGCCTTGCTTTTGTTATTAATTTGCAGTGATCAGCAAAATTTACAAGCCTGCAGTGTATTATTTTTTTCATACGGCTTAGAAAATACATGTAGGTAAGACGATAATTGCCCATACTGGACGGTAATTGCCCAATTCATTTCGGCTTCCCTTTTTGAAAAGCACTACTACTTCTGCAGTTATATGCATAGAACTGCATAGAAATATGCATTATAACTGGGGCTATGACATCTGTGACATACTTTACTGGTTTTATTTGAATTTCATCAATATTCCTACTGCTGCTGTTATTTAAATTTGTTATTGTTGAAATTACTTCCTGTACATTCACTGGCTGTAGAAATATAGATTTTTCATTCCGTGTGCTGATATACCGAAATGCATTTGAAGAGCTGGCTGGCATACTCACATTTGTAAAAAAAAATTATTCAAAAGCATTAGCCAGTTCCGCCTCGTGCAAAACTTTGCCATTAATCATTAGTTTAGAAATGCAGTTACGTTGGTTATCGCGATGCAATAGCATATTTAATTTGTCCCAGAGCAACTTAGTCGGCACATTTTCGTGATCCAAAAAATGGGAGAAGTATTCTTTATATGCAGTACGCAGCTTTTTCGTTAGCTAGTTTCATCAGGACTGCGGGTGTTTTAAGAACTGTCTGCAGAGCTTATCTTTTGCTCTCATTTGTTGGTACAGTTCATGTGTGACCCATGGCATTCGAATTTTTCTACTCTTTTTGTGTCTTTTAACAGGAAAATGAGCATTGTACAATCTTTTGAAGGTGTCTGAAAAGGCATTGTAGGCATTGTTAGTATCATGTATATTCAGGACTTCGCACCAGTCTATTTGAAGCAGCTCATTTGTAAATGCGCTAAGAGCCGTATTGGCTACTGGCTGGTAAAGAGTGGCAGCAGTTGAACAGTTTAGAGTGCGGGCTACTTGTAAACAAAGGAACACGGGAAGATGATCACTAATGGAACATGATAGGACACCAGCTTTCATATCTTGCGATGAAAGGTTTGTTATGAATATGTCTAGCACTGACTCGCATTCAGTTGTTATTCTGGTTGGTTCATTATTAACATTGTCAAACCCATATGACAAGAGAAGGTTGTAAAATTTGTACTAATCGGGAGTGGTAACACCCATGTCAATATTATAATCACCTGCGGCGATCAGTTTATACTTGTTCTCTACAACAAATTAAAGAAAGCTTTCATAAAAGTAAAAAAAAAGTTGAAATATGCCCATTCCGCGGCCGATAACAGACCGAATATATCACCTTATCGGCAAATAAAGTTTACACTTCATAATCTGGAGTCACTGTGCTGAATGAATCAAGCAGTTCACAGTTCATTTGTTCCAAAGCGAGAATTGCAGTGCCACTTCCGCGATCACAAGGGCGGTTGATATAGCACGTATTGTAGCCTTTCATTCTGGAACGTCATTCTCGTTCGTGCTTCATGTTTGGCTGAACATAATAATAGAAAGCTAAAAGAAAATTTACTGAAGAATTCTCCTAAAGAAAATGTTTTGTTGCGGACAGACAGATCTTTCGTTTAGGTGTACACATTTTAGTACAGAAGACCTAAAAGCAGATACCATAACGTTCAGGTCATGTGGCGAGTAAAAGGGGTGCTCATTCATCTTGCCCTCTTCACTTAAGTATTGCATTCAGTGCATCATTTTGGCTTAAGGCGATCAAGGTCCGCGAGGCATTTAATATGAATTGCGTTTGCCACATCCATCCTGCACACGAGAACCTTTCCATGGGTATACCATACATATTTGAACTTGGCTTTTTTCGTCCAATTTTTTGTTGCTAGAAGCAGTTCTCAGTTGTGTATGGTTAGGTTTTCTTGGATGAAGATGTTTGGCGTATTATCTTTTAGGTTGCTTTTCTTACTCGACCATGATTCCCTGATCGCCTGCCTTGTGAAGCACATGATTATGCCGGGTATCTTATCTCTCTTGGCGGGCAGCTTGTGTGCCGAGACAATGTCCTGTTTGACGAGATGAGGCGATTCGAGCTTATCTGCAACCTCATTCAATACCGTGAGCAAGTTTTCATCTTTCAGAAAAGGAACACCATGAACATCCAAATTAAGCTGCCTATTTCAAAACTCAAACTTATTTATTTATTTATTTATTGAACCTTACAGGCCCCGAAGGGCATTGTGTAAGGGGGGTTACAATATCAAGGTTAATGGCTGTAAACAAGGAGCAGACACTAGGTATTACATAATTTCAAACATAAAAGAATTCCCAACGTAATTATACATGGTCGCTACAGAATAGAGTACATACAGATGCATATAAAAATATGAGAGAAAACATTTAGAAAGAAAGGCAACATGATAATAGTATAACATAGGTCAATTGAACTAGCAATACAAACTTAACACTTTCTCACGGAATGAAGCAGGACTATTTATCGATGCAATTGAATCAGGAAGATCATTCCAGAGTGAAATGGCGCGAGGAAGTGCAGATGAGTTGAAAGCTTTCGTATGGCCAAAGATGCGAGAAAAACTAAGATGATTGTGCAAGCGTCTAGACGTGCGCAGTGGATTGCTTAGTGGCAGCGGCGAAGGCCTATCCGTATACACATACTTGTGTAACAAGCACAGAAGCGAAACTTGGCGGCGATTTTCTAGAGGCGGGAGAACATGTTCTTTTTTCATTTCAGACGCACTAGATTGGCGGATATAGTTGTTGGAAATAAATCTGGCAGCTCTGTTTTGTATCGATTCTAATTTTATGTTCAGATAGTTCTGGTGTGGTGACCATATCGAAGACGCAAATTCAAGCTGGGAGCGTACATAGGTTATGTAAGCTAATTTTCGGACATGAGCGGGCGCTTTTTTAAGGTTACGGCGGAGATAACCAAGAGAGCGAGATGCTTTAGCACAGATGGAAGTGATATGTTCGTTCCAGGATAGGTTCGGTGTTAAAAGAATGCCCAGGTACTTGTACGACGATGTCTCAGACAGAGGCACATTATTTAAGAAGTAACAGAACTTGGATTGAGAACGTTTACGGCTGAAAGTCATTATTTTACATTTGGAGGGGTTAAGCGTCATGAGCCAGCTTTCACACCACCTAGCAATATTATTAAGATCCTGCTGAAGAAGGTGATGGTCATTAGTCGATTTTATTTCTCGGTAAATTATACAATCATCAGCAAACATACGGACAGTGGACGATGTATTAGTTGGGAGATCATTAATATAAATAAGGAAGAACAAAGGACCGAGAACGCTGCCTTGAGGAACACCCGAAGTAACAGAAGAAGATGACGAGGAGTAATTATTAACGAAGGTAAACTGTTCGCGAAGAAAAAGAAAGTTTCGAAGCCATGATAAAGTGAGGGAATCAAGACGAAGTGCTGACAATTTGGAGATTAGACGACAATGGGCTACTCGGTCAAATGCCTTCGAAAAATCAAGAAATATGCAGTCTGTTTGTTCATTTTTATCCATATTAAAATTAAGATCAGTTGTTAGCTCGAGCAGCTGAGTGTCACACGAATAACCTTTTCTAAAGCCGTGTTGATTAGGAAAGAAAAAGTTATTAGACTCAAGATGACGGCGGACGTTAGAAGAAACAATGTGCTCGAGTAGTTTACAGCATATGCATGTGAGCGAAATGGGCCTGTAACTGTCAGGAGAACTTCTATCACCGCTTTTAAAAACTGGAATTATTTTTGCCATTTTCCACTCAGCAGGGAGTTGACCTGTCTGTAATGATTGCTGGAATATACGGCACAATATTTCGCTGCAAATGGGCTTTAAATTCTTCAGTACCTTCGAGTTGATATTGTCAACGCCAGACGAAGTAGAAAGGTTCAGATTGTCGATTAGAAGAGATATGCCTTCAACTGTTATAGTAATGGGTTCCATATACGGCCAGTCGAATTCGGGGACAAATGGTACGCTGGAATGATCTTCCTTCGTGAAGACAGATGAAAAGAATTTGTTGAACTCAGACGGGCATTCTTCATCAGAAACAGGCACGTGAGCGTCCCTACGTAAAGAAATGCGATTGCCATCCCTCTGTGGCGCAATCACCTGCCAGAACTTTTTAGGCGTGGATTTTAGCAAAGCGGGGAGATCGCAAGAAAAGTATTTAACTTTCGAGTCACGTATGGCAGCACAGTATGATTTGACACACTCCTTGTAATTCTTCCAATCGGACTGATTACAAGTAGACGAAGCTTTCATGTATAATCGTTTCTTTTTATTTCTAAGCCTTCTGAGGGATTTGTTAAACCAAGGATTAGACTTATCGTTGTTCACACGCACTAACGGGACGTATAAGTCGACCAACTCGCAGATCTTTTCCCTGAAAAGAACCCAGTTTTCGTGTACCGTTCTAGAAGGAAAGTGTGGCAGGAATGTGTGGCGAAAAAAGATGTCAAAATCCGCGTTCATTAGCGAAAAATTGGCTTTATTGTAGTCTCGTATATTTTTACTTTCGCGACCAGAGTACCTATGATTGATTCTGATTGGTAACTGCATTAACTTGTGATCACTAAAGTCATCAAAAAATGCAATATCGCCTATGGTATCAGGAACGCTGCTTAGAATTAGGTCAAGAGTATTCGGGCCACGTGTCGGATGGCTAACAATTTGGGATAGGTTAAAGTCCAAAGTCAAATTTAGAAAGTCTCGAGATGTGGTGTTAGCGGTAGTTAAATTAGGCCAATCAATATCTGGAAAGTTAAAGTCACCAAAAAGGTATATGTGGTCGCATGGATATTGCAAGGTAGCTGCATCAATACTTTGGCGTAGATTGTCAACAAAGCAGTGACTTTGGTCCGGTGGTCGGTAACAGGCACCAATAAGTACCTTAGTCGAAGACGAGACGAAGGCTGTCCAGACAATTTCGAGTGGTGAAACTGTGTCGACTACAAATGATCTGAGTGTTTTTTTAATGGCTATCAAAACGCCTCCGCCTTTCCTTTCTGAGCGGTCATGACGATAAATACAGTATGCATTTATGTCTGGTAGAACTTCACTGCTGTTTATATCGGGGTGCAGCCAGGTTTCTGTTAATATAAGAATATCAGTATTGTTATCATCAATGAAAGAACATATCTGATCGCGCTTCGGAAGCAAGCTGCGAATATTAGCGAAAGTTACTGATAAACACGGTATCGACTGACTTTTTGTGGCGAATGTAAGTGTATGAGGACCTGATTTCTGAGCTAGCTAGCTGCAAGAGATGACGGAATCTGTTTCACTGTCGTAAATGTAGGTCTTGTCGCCCATGCGCATTTTGTCTACAGACAACCTGAACTTCTTATCCTTTGCTTTGGCATGCTGTATCAATTTTTTTCGGGCCACCCGGGTGGCAGCAGAAAAATCCTCGCCGATAGAAAATCCTGAGTTCTTTAATTTGCGAGCAGCAGCTAAGATTGTTTGCTTGTCCTTAAAAAAAGCGAATTTCGCGATTATTGGTCGTTGCTTGTCGGAAGCAAACTTACCTATACGGTGGGTGCGCTCAAATTGCGATCCAGTAATTGTGATATCCAGGTGCTCTGAGCAAAAGTCTATTAATTTTTGTTCGGAGGCTGGCCAGTCTTCTTTAGCATCGTCGCTGATGCCGAAGTTCGAACGCCTAGATCGATCCTCGGCGTTATCGCATCTAGAATGAATGGAATGCAGCTCTTTCGTGATATCAGACATCACATTATTAGAAGAAACACTGGTTGAAACACTGCTGGGAGAAGCAATAGCGGTTTCAAGGGCAGATACCCTATCCATTAGAAGTTTGATTTCATTGTCAGTGGCTATTTGTTTTTCTTTAACGCCCCTCAGTTCGCCTAGTATCTCCGCCTGCCCTGCTTCAAGTCTTTTCACTGCATCAAGAACAGATGTAAGAGTGTTGTCGTCAGGGCCCGGGTTCTCTTCAATATCGCCACACAGAAGCAGTAAGAATTCAAGCAAACAAGCGCGAAATTGTGTCAGCAACAATAAGTATCTTCTAGTCATATCATACAGTTCTATTGGGTACGACACCGCTACGAAACAGTAGTTACTGCTTTTAGTACAGGTGCAATGATTCAAGTAACTAACCTGGAAAAGTAGGAAGGGTGAGTGCCCCATTCTGGCAGCGGTGTCGTACCCAAACGAGGCCGGTGCAGGTGGGCGTTTATATGCCGCGCCGAGTAATCCGATAGTGGCTGCTGACGTTGAATGCCGGTGTTGCCAGATGAAGGTTTCGTTGAAGGCCAGGCTTGACCATGTGATGCATGGCTTGGACGAGCACAAGGTGTGCTCCTCGAGGAAAGTGGGTCTAGTAAGTCGTTCTTCAGCAAGCCAGGCGAACGCGCTACACAGTAGCGGGACCTGGAAAAGTAGGAAGGGTGAGTGCCCCATTCTGGCAGCGGTGTCGTACCCCAAGGTGTGCTCCTCGTCGAAGCTGAACCTGAGCTGATAGGTTGTCTGCATCCCTTTCCTCCAGTTCTTGCACCTTCTGAGCACTTTAATCTCATTTTCTTGCACACCGGCTGTTTTTTTTTTTTTTTCAAATCTTCAAAAATAGCAGACATGTGTGTGATGGATTCTTCCAAGGCTTCCACTTGAGTTGCAAGGACTGGTAGGCTTTCAAGCTTCAGATTAATAGATGTAAGGATAGCCTTTATGTCTCCATCGGTCTTGCTTTCATCACTGCAGCTACCATGTGACACCGAGCTACGACAATCTTGGCATTGCCACGCTATCTTGGCAGTGTCAGATTTTCCGTTGAAAGACTTTTCTGCTATTCCAGCACATTTTCCGAAATGGTACTCCTGTGTGCACTCTGAACAAGCTACGCGTCCGTCGCTCTCAAGAAAGACCTTATTACAAGTGCAACAGACATTAGACATGGTTTTCATTGTGACAAGACGTCACCAGAGCCAACATAGCATAGTACACTACAGGTCTTTGGCAGTGACCACAGCACAAGCACCATTAAGTAGAAGAATATGAGTACAGACTAACCTGCACAGTTTCGATAGCAGTTGTAAGTGATGACGTTCGCAGGGTGCTGCCGTTGCTGCCAAATGACCGCTTCACCAGGTGCTTTTGATTTATATACGGTCAAAGCTAGGTTCCGTCAGGTGCACTGGATGCTTGCAGCGATGATAGCAGCAGTGATTTCGTGCAAAGCTGGTCGTGCAGCAGAACCAATGATGAGCTGCAGGAAAAGCCAGGCAGCCCGCTGTGTCCGATGGGGCCAGGCAATCCGAGAAAAGACTGCTCTCCGTCGTATCTGCACAGTTTCAATAGCAGTTGTAAGTGATGATGTTCGCAGGGTGCTGCCGCTGTATTCATACTCAAAAAATTGATATTCCAAGTTTTTGAATAGTATTCAAAAATTACTGAATATACCAAAATTTTTCGAATTTACAGTAGCATTTTTCTGTGCTGTGAGCTTTGCTGTGCATCCCCAAAATGCAATGGGGATGTTTTGTGAAGAAGGCTTTTCCAATGGCAAAATTAGGAAAAAATGTCGTCCTTACATTAGTTACTGTATTCAGCAGCGATATGGCAGCCAACCAGGTGTCATGCAGGTCTTTCTTGTACAAAAAAACTGGTAGAGTTGTATACAGAACCCTGTATAAAGTTTATGCTAGATTTTTTAGTAGGGTACCTTCTGTGCAATCCTAGTTCAACTTTGTTTGCAAATACCGTGTGAATTCTGAAATAAACAAGATGAATAGTGTTTGCTATTTTTAATTTTCCATTTTGCTTTCGCTGATCATATATTCGAATTCAATTCGACATTCAAAGGCATTTTTTCCCCATATTCGTATTCGATTCATTTTCAAAAATTTCAATATTTACACACACCGACTTTTTATCAATTCAGGTTATGAGCTCATGGCTCGTGCCTATACTACATCATTTCTGTCCTCTCAACTTATTACATATACCAAAGAACTGTCTCAAAGGTACAAGTTTATTCATAAAAAGCAGTACAACAGTGTGTCACATCTCTGTTCAATTTACTTTCGAATTCCATTTCCTGATGACCAAGTATAAGTCGTCACCCATTTGCCTTAAGACACTGAAGAATCATGGGATGTTCTGTTTTTCTTCCCTGACCATCATTCAACCAGAGTTGGCAATGTGGCAACGTTGAGTGTCAAACGGAAGCCCGATGGCGCACGTGACGATCCTGAAGAAATCACGGGGGCCGCACCTGCTGGTTTCGGCAAGATGGACTTGGACTCCAGCTCTTACTTTTATGTTGGCTCTGTACCTGTGGACATTCCGGTGAGCATGTGATGCTATCCTTCTCTTTTGGTTTTTACAAGAATCTTCTATTCCCTCCTGGTTGTTTTCTCTATCACCTCTGTAAAAAAAAAAAATGTTTCCTTGGTAGAATTCAAGAAGCGTAGCTTGTTGGGCCAGTTGGTGCATAGTTGAAGGTGAAAACCAGTGTAAAGATAATGCGTTAACAAGAAAGGAGCGTCGTCCTTGTGCACTCCTTTCTTGTTAACGCATCCTTTTATCGCTGGTTTTCACCTTCAACTGTGTTTCCTTGGTTTGTTGTATTGCTGTGGCTCAAACTCTGTCACACTTGTTTTGTAGCCCAAAGTATTTCATTGGGGATTATAACCTAGCACCTCACTTCCCTTTGCTTGAATGGTCAGACTAATTTCGCTTTAAATTTAAAATTATTTTTATTTTGCTGGAATGATAAAAAAAAATATCAATGCTATGCAAATGCGGGGAATTCATAGCTTATCACTGAACCTTTCCTCATGTTTCCCACTGTAAAGACGGGCACTTATTAATTCATCATTCGAAGGATGAAGCCAGTTGTACAAGGAAGATTAGTCTTTTTTTTTTTGTTATGCAGGGTGTTTCAAATATACAATTTTTTCTTTCAAAACCTGTGTATGATATGCTGGTGCAGTCTCTTCAGGTGAATTGTACTCGAAGATGGACATCATACACATCATTGAGCTTAGTGACTACATATGATTATGGATTTAACAAAATTAACTAATCAACTTTTATTTTTGTTTTTGGGGACCCTGATTGTATTGCAAATTTGAAGGCCGTAAACATCAAAGGGCAGTCTCCTTTTTAAATTTTTCCTAATTAGCAATGTGGCTATAAAATGGTAAAAGTAAGCATCTGAAAGCTTATTGAGTTGGCTTTCATGCATTGCACATATGTGGAGTGGCATAGTTTCATGTGGTATGGGCATTAAAATCATCATAACGTTTTCTATACTACAAATACATAAAGGAAAGCCTGTTTTTAATGCATAAAGAATGCAAATGATGCCATTTTAATAATGCACAATGAATGAAAGCCAACTCAACAAGCTTTCAAATGTGTATTTTGACATTCAATATGTTGCGAATGTTGCGAATGTTGCGAATTAAGAAAATTTAAAAGGATACTTACCTTCAGTGTTGACAGTTTACAGTTTCACAGCATAATACTGCACCTTAAATTCTAAAATAATAATGTTGATTATTCAGTTCTAGTCAATTGTGTAATCATTACACTCTACCCATAATGTCTACAACACATTGGCACAGACCGTACGGAAGTACCTCATACTGCTTGGAAAAGACAAATCAGTAGTATTGAATGATTTGAAACATCCTGTATAAGTTGAATGAATGGCAATCTTTGGTTTTTGCCATCTCGCATGCGTGACATATATAAAGTGGACCTGACCTTTGGGAGGACCTTAATTCCAATGTACTAGTACATGCTATAGAGCGGTCACTTATAGCAGTGGACTTTATTTAACTATTGGTCATGTTGTGTCGACCAATTAGGCTACGCAGCAGCTCACGGCAACAACTTTTGTGGGTTGTCTGCACGAAGTCATCCTGGACGGTAAACAAGTCGGCCTCTGGAACTTCCTCACCAACGAAGGCTGCGATGGCTGCAAATCGGGGTAAGATTTATATTTTCAAACTACGCAATTTGCACAGCACAAAATGGAAGTCAAGCAGCTTAAGCAAAAGGGCCATGACTGTTGACAGCTAATGATTGAATGGTTATGGATAATATGCAGCTCCGTGCTTCATACAGCTTGTTTGGAGACATTCCTAATTAATGGGTTGGTGATGTCAGGGAGGTACGATTACAGCACCTTAAAGCCTGCTAACTCTTCAGTGTTTTGGTCCTGATAGGGTTGTTATTTCTCATTCTCACTTATTAGTTTTATCATCATCATCATCATAATCATCATCGTAATCCAAAGTGTACTGATCGAATGCTGGGTAAAGGCCTCTCCCAAATTACTCCAATTAACCTGATCCTGTGCTAGCTGCATCCACTTGACCCTTGCAAACTTCCTAAACACAGAATGAAGAATTTGATGAAACAGGGGAAAACCTTCGTTCTCACTTCAGTTTCATTTGAAATGCAGACAACCATTGGGCAGGTGTTCGTGAGATAAAATAACTGAAACGTTTTTCGGCAGTTTCTTCAGCCCTATTCGATAACTCAACTTTGGGTCAGTTCAGGCATCTTTTCTAGCCCCTTGAATGACAAATCAACGAGAGTTTACTGTATTCAGCAGCGACATGACAGCTCTACCCGAGTTCATGTAGGTCCTTCCTGTAAGCCTGCATACATGCAGAATCGTATATTATTTATACCGGATTTTATAGTAGGTTACACACTTCAGAACACTTCTAGTTTAATTTTATTTGCAAATACCAAGTGAATTCTGAAGAAAAAAAAGCCAGATGCATGTTTCTAATTCTTTAATATTTTCTGTTGTTTTTCACTGACGAGATATTTGATTCCATATTCGAAGGCATATTTTTTTCTTATACTATTCGGATCTGATTCCTATTTGAAAATTTCAGTATTTGCATGCCCGTAATTTTTGCTTATGCTTAATTTCCTCTTCATCATTTTTTAAAACAGGCTCGATTTTCTCCGTTTTATGCTTCCTTATGTCAGATAGTTTACACTGCCGCTATCAGTTTTATAGCTGCTGTCATATAGACAGTCATGTTGCTCTTAGAAAGGCCATTTCGGTGCCAAGGGCCAGGAAATGAACAGTATGCTGCATACTTCTTTGCACTGTGAAAACCACAATAATGTCGAACGTGAAAAAGTGTGATTAGCTTTACCTGCTGCTTGTCCCTCTGTAGCAGATATGTGTCTGTTCTGTTAACAAACGCATGCTGGCTCTTTCAGACCCACGGAGGATGTGGATCCGAGCTCCTTCCATTTCAAAGGTGAAGGCTACTCCATCCTCCCGCAGATACGTCGCTACCAGTCCAACAGTTACTACATCTCCATGCTCATTAAGACCTTTGATGATGATGCCCTCTTGTTCCTGTGCCCCAACACGGAGACAGTAAGTGATGTCACATTCGGTTTCTATTGAAGGGTATACAGAAAAATTTATTTGAAATTGCTGGGATGTACATATAGGTGCAGGCCTAAACACATAGAAAGGAATCGTCAAAAAGTACATCATTGATGGTGCAAATTTAGATTTAAGTGCGTGATGTTAATGATGTTGTTGCACAACAGGTAAATCTATGTTTGTAGCAAAATTGAAAAAAGTTGGAAAAATTTTCGTTGCTTGTGGCTTTCATTACAGACAGTTTTCATATGCAGACTCAAAAATGAAATGCAGAAATGAAACCAAGCTGAGAAATAACTTAGTTACAAGGTTCCTCTTGCATTATGCACTGTAGCGTGAATCGAATCTTTTTTTTGTTGGTTCTTTGCAAACTTTGCTTCTCTCACCACTGTCACATTGTGTCTTTTGCAGGGTGAATTTGTGTCTTTGGGCCTGCGGGGTGGCCACGTGGTGTTCCAGTTCAAGGTGGGCCCTGTGGCTCCCATGGAGTTGCGCACCAAGCGTAGGTACAACACGGGCAACTGGACAAGGGTGGTGGCCGAGCGAGACAAGTTCCAAGGTGGGTGGACAGTGTGTGACCAGTGGGCAATATGTGGCACCACCTCATTGCTAGTGCAAGCAAAGTGTCAGATAATGCCATGAAAGGATGAAGGGACCAGTGTTGGGTGACCTGGATTGGTTGCACATTGGCTATAGTCGTGCATACATGAACTCAACAGAAGCGAGTAGAGTTGATTGTAAGGAATAAGGAAGCGCGTGACTAGCCCCCTACTCTCTTCCTCAATCTTTTTGCACCTTCTCTCTAAGGGGACTCAATATTTGTCGAGTTCATGTAAATGTAGCTTACGAGGTGTTCCTTATGGTTGCTGACAGTGCACAGCACATTTACGTACATTTCCCCATTTTCAAACTGTTGACCAGAATTTGATTCCCCAGTATTCAGCCTAGCATCAGAATCCCAAAGCTGTTTAGTAGGGATGTGTGAACAGTGTGCTCCCCAAATTAATAAATTTGTGAATCAAATAACTAGTATTGGGATGGCCA